>NC_060119.1:331426705-331764562 GCF_021461395.2 Schistocerca americana
AAAGTGCATCTCTCGACTATATCAATGAAACGCAACAAAACATAAAACAATAAATTATATCTCAGGCAAATAGCAAACACGCAGACAGATATGACACAACAAAATGTACCACAAAACATAAAACCTGTTAAGTTTATTTCAGTAGGATACTACAACCCAGGGAAAACACTTTCTGCCATCAACGAGAGGTAATCGCCTCCACCCATAGTAATACCCACGAAACAGAACGATAGCAACAGTGCAGCGCATGAGGAAAGTAAAAATTATGTAGCAAGTGATTGTGTAGGGACATCACCATTAATCGAAAATGATGTGGCGTGTGAAAAAGAAGGGACTCTTTCACCAGTCCCAAAGATGCGGCATGTGAAGAAGTAGGGGTACCACCACCAATTCCCAAAGATGTACTGTGTGATGAAGTAGGAACAACCCCAATAATTCGCATCGATATGGCGTGTGATGAAATAGTAACATCCGCATCAACAGCTAATAATGAAAACATAAATCAAGTGAAAAAGTGTAAAGCCACTATAGGCAATGACGAGATCAGCAAGGCAAACCAGTTTATAACAAAACGTAAAGCCATAAAACGAAATGTGGGAGCAAAGTTAATTCCAATAATGCTGAATATAAAGAAGATACACAGGTAGAGGTGAACAACATGAAGTACGAGCAAGTATGTAATTATAAGCAGGAAGTAAATAATTAGATTAAGTTTGAACAGAAAAACACGCAAGTACTTAATCATAATCAAGAACCAGCAAACTACAGTGTGTCTGAATTGAACTTAGATCTCAGTCAGCTCTAGCAAAGTCGTAGCCTACAAAATGCACAAAGATTAGTTGTACCATTAACACATGAGAACAGTTATGCCACTTGCTTCGCTACAACCAGCAGACGGATAGGATAATTCCTCGGGCGGCAAACGTTCCCACTGATCTTTTGACTAAGATCTGCAGACGGCGTTCAAACGGCCGCAACATTGACAAAATGTCCACACCCGTGGTCCAATGATAGCCTCTTCGATTGGTAATCCTGGGCTGGCTGCCCTCTGTAATTAAAAAAAAAACTGAGAGAAAGGACCGACGATGAACTTGTCACGTGACGTCCACCTCCACCAAACTCAACGAAAAGTAACGAACAAAATGAAAGAAAACGCCGCCGCTGAAATTTTGATTAATAATCAGCATTGGCAGCTGAAGACACCAGGCATAAAAAGTCGCCCTCATTCTGCTAACGGTCTTTTAAAAGAGGGCGAAAGAGTGGACATAGGTCCAGGGCACTCTTTTGTCCTTGGGATGGGAAAATGCCCCTAAAGGCGGAAGAATCAGCAATAATTAGTGGCGAGTGGATGCAGAAGGCAATGGGAACTACTGCATTAAAGACAAATAAAGTGTATCCAGAAGTGGCCTGTAATTGAAAAAATGTCATGATGATCTCTGCATTGACAAAAGATTCCGGAATAGTCCCCCATTCGGATCTCCGGGAGCAGACAGCCAAGGCGGAGGTGATCATTAGAAAAAGAATAACGTTCTACTAGTCGGGGCGTGGAATGTCAGAAGCTCGAACGTGGTAGGGAAGCTAGAAAATCTGAAAAGGGGAAATGCAAAGGCTGAATCTAGATATAGTAGGGGTCAGTAAAGTTAAGCAGAAAGAGAATAGGAGTTCTGATCAGATGAGTATAGGGTAACATCAACAGCAGCAGAAAATGGTATAACTGGAGTACGATTCGTTATGAGTAGGAACGTAGGACAGAAAGTGTGTTAACTGTGAAAAATTCAGTGATAGGGTTGCTCTTATCAGAATCGACAGCAAACCAACATCGATAACGATACTTCAGGTATACGTGCCGACGTCGCAAGCTGAAGATGAACAGATAGAGAAAGCATATGAGAATACTGAAACGAACACAGTACGTGAAGAGAAATGAAAATATTATAGTCATGAGGGACTGGAAAGCAGTTGTAGGCGAGGGAGAAGAAGGAAAGGTTACAGGAGAATATGGACTTGTGACAGGGAATGAGAGAAGAGAAACATTAAATGGATTCTGTAATAAATTTCAGCTAGTAATAGCGAATACTCTCTTCAAGAATGACAAGAAGAGGAGCAAAATTTGGAAAAGGTCGGGTGATACGGAAAGATTTCAGTTATATTATGTCATGACGAGACAGATTCCGAAATCAGATACTAGACTGTAAGGGGTGCCCAGGAGTAGATATAGACTCAGATCACAATGTAGTAGTGATGAAGAGTAGGCTGAAGTTAAAGAGTTTAGCTGGGAAGAATCAACACGCAAAGAAGTGGAATGCAAAAGTGCTAAGGAATGACGAGATACGCTTCAAGTTCTCTACGGCTGTAGATACAGCAATAAGGAATAGCTCAATAGGCAGTACACTTGAAGAGGAATGGGCATCTCTAAAAAGGGCAAGCACGGAAGTTGGAAAGGAAAACATAGGTACAAAGAAGATAACTGAGAAGAAACCATGGATAACAGAAGAAACACTACAGTTGATCAATGAAAGAAGGAAGTACTAAAATATTAAGGGAAATTCAGGAATACAGAAATACAAGTCGCTAAGGAATGAAACAAACAAGAAGTGCAGGAAAGCTAAGACGGAATGGCTGCGCAAAAAAATGTAAGGAAATCGAAAAAGAAATGATTTTTGGAAGTACTGACTCAGCATGTAGAAAAGACAAAACAGTTAAAGAGTTTAGCTAGGAAGAATCAACACGCAAAGAAGTGGGATGCAAAAGTGCTAAGGAATGAGGAGATAAATGCAAGACTGGTAACGTTAAGAGTGCAACGGGAATTCCACTGTTAAAAATGGCTCTGAGCACTATGGGACTCAACATCTTAGGTCATAAGTCCCCTAGAACTTAGAACTACTTAAACCTAACTAACCTAAGGACATCACACACATCCATGCCCGAGGCAGGATTCGAACCTGCGACCGTAGCAGTCCCGCGGTTCCGGACTGCAGCGCCAGAACCGCTAGACCACCGCGGCCGGCTCCCACTGTTAAAATCAGGGGAAAGCGCGGATAGGTGGAAAGAGTACACTGAAAGCCTCTATGAGGGGGAAGATTTGTCTGAGGTGATTGAAGAAGAAACAGATGTTGATTTAGAAGAGACAGGGGATCCAGTATTAGAATCAGAATTTAAGAGAGCTTTTGAGGACTTAAGATCAAATAAGGCAGATACATAGTATTTCATTAGAATTTCTAAAATCATTGGACGAAGTGGCAACAAAACGACTATTCACGTTGGTGTGTAGAATGCACCAGTCTAGCGACATGCCCTCTGACTTTTGGAAAAACATCGTCCACACAATTCCGAAGCGCACAATCAGCTTAACAGCTCATACATCTGAGTACCTAACAAGAATAATACACAGGAGAATGGAAAATAAAACTGAGGAATGTGTTAGATGAGGATCAAATTGGCATTAGGAAAGGCAAAGGCACCAGAGAGGCAATTCTGACGATGCCCTTGATAATGGAAGCAAGACTGAAGAAAACTCGAGACACTTTCATAGGATTAGTGAACCTGGAAAAGGCGTTCGGCAATATAAAATGCTGCAAGGTATTCGAAATTCCGAGAAAAATAGGGATAAGTTATTGGAAGAGACGGGTAACATACAATATGCACAAGAACAAAGAGGGGACAATAAGAGTGGACGACCAAGAACGATGTGCTCAGTTTGAAAAGGTTGTAAAACAGGTATACAATCTTTCGTTCCTACTTTTCAAACTGAACATTGAAGAAGTAATCTGGAAATAAAGAAAGATTCAATAGTGGAATTAAAATTCAAGCTGAAAGGATATCAGTGATACGATTCGTTGACGACATTGCTATCCTGAGTGAAAGTGAAGACGAATTACATGATTTGCTGAATGGAACGAACAGTCTAATGTGTACAGAATATGGAATGAGAGTAAATCGAAGAAAGACGAAAGTAATAAGAAATAGCATAAATGAGAACAACGAGAAACTTAACATAAGAATTGAAGGCACCAAGTTGATGAAGTTAAGGGATTCTACTCCCTAGGCAGCAAAGTAACTAATGATGGACAGAGAGCATGGAGGACATCAAAAGCAGACTAGCAATGGCAAAAACGGCGTTCCTAGCCAAGAGAAATTTCCTTGAATCCAAAACACGCATTAATTTTGAAACGTCCCCATAGAAAAATTTATGAATGACTGTGCTGATAAACCTCTTATATTATTTGATTTTCAAACGGCTGAGGAGAACTGAACGTACTCAGACATTTCTCTCTTATTCTGATCATCACTAAACTGACACAATATTTTTATCGCAATGCAATCTGACTTTCAATAATCCCTACAAAAGAATGGCCCTGACTAACATTAACCTATACCTTTCACAAATCACTTACCTCACAAAAATCTTCGTTACTCCAACTACTGCAATACAGCGAGCGCCACTACTGCCAGCTAAATAAAAAGATTCAAACTACTGAAGGCACTAACTACTGATAGGCATAGTTAGCAAATGAAAGATTTTGATAGAGAACAAACAATGTATTTACCTTAATAGTATTCAAAAGTCATAATATAGATAGCAGTTCATGACATCCAGTCTTACAAATGTACTGTCTCTGATGGACACACGTCCAGATCATCCGCTCTCAAAACTCTGCCATTTCTCTCCCCACATCCACCACTGCTCGCGGCTCACCTCCAACTGCGCAACACTACGCGCTGTTAACAGCCAACTGCCCAACACTACAATGGCGAATATTTCTCCAACAATGCAAACCAACCACAGCCTTCACACAGCACAGTCAGTGATTTTCATATAGAGCGCTACATGGCGTTACCAACATAAAAACCTAAACAGCCTACTTACATAGCCCCCATGTCCCCCCCAAAAAAATTTACAAATTGTTATGGGCAGTGGCCAATACAGATTTAAAAAAAAAAGTTCATAGTTACAATAACAAAGAAATCAAATGCACACACTTACTGGTCAAAAGTTAAAATTTTCTCACAGTCCATAAAGACAGTCCTGGTCATTCATCACAGTATAACTGCAGCGTTTCTCTCAAAGTCTGAGCAGTAAAAGAAAATGCACACGGAAGTAGTGGATTTCCATGCAGTCTTGAAGAAGTAGTGTTGTCCACCCAACGGAAAGACAGTGCTGACTCTTGACATGCAGAGACGTAATGGGCCACAACAGAGCAAACCCACAGCAAAGTCAGTCGAAGTTTTGAAGAATATTGGTAGGTAGGTCATCACAGAGCAGACCCACTGTAGTCCTGGTAGAGATTATGGTGTTGGTGGGGAACCAGAGGTGCAGACCCACTGTAGTCCTTGTAGAGACGGCCAGCAGCCATCTGTTGCGACCGTGCAGTGGCTTTACGTAACGGAGTGAAAGAAACAAATTTTGAAGTAAGTTCAACAGCGACTAGAACGTACGAAAATCCATTCGAAGTTCTGACAAGGGGTCCCAAGAGATCAACAGCAGCAAATTCTTTTAATTTAGAAGGAATGATAGGAAACAACGGAGCACGCTGTGAGATAGTAGATGGTTCGCCTTTTGACAAAGTTTACAAATAGACAAGACTCTTCGAATTCTCTTTTCCATATTGTTAAAATAACAAGTCGTTCGAAGAATATGATAACATTTTCGTGGACCAAAATGTGCGTAGCTGAAATAAATGTACCAAATGAGCTTATTAACAAAATCGTCTGTAATGCAAAGTACCCATAGCTTGTCATCAACAGTGCAGCGTTTGAACAGTATGTTGTTTCTAACCAGATAATAATGCCGAATCTGTGTGTGTGTCTTTTCATGCCATTTGCTTTTGATGTCTTTCCAAATCGGATCTTTATCTTCTTCATGAGCAATGTCCTTTAAAGATGTGGTAATGAAGTTTTCGAAGGCGACTTTCTGAATGTGAAGAATACTGAAATTTTTCTCGAGGTTGCCTTCTGTGTTACTTTTCTCAAGCCCAGCTGGTGCGCGTGACAGTGCGTCCGCAATAATGTTCTCCTTGCCGGGAATGTAGACTACTGTGAAGTGGAATTCTTGCAGAAACAATACCCAACGTTTTAACCTGTCATGATTTAATTTTGAAGACATAAGAAATTGTAATGCACGATGATCACTGTATACTTTTACGTGCTTACCAGAAAGAAAGAAACGGAATTTGTTAAACGCCCAAACGATAGCTAAAGCTTCTAATTCAGTAACGGAATAATTTTTTTCAGATTTTGTTAGCACTCGGCTAGCAAAAGCAACGGTTTTCTGAACAGTAGTGTCATTTTCTATGGCTTCTTGAAATAAATGGGCACCAAGACCGACTTTAGAAGAATCCGTGCTAAGGCAGAAATCTTGTGACATCTGGATGAGCTAGTATTGGCGCGTTAAGTAGCGATTCTTTCAAAGAATTGAATTCCAACTGTGCTTGTTCGTCCCAGATCCAATTATTGTTTTTTCCAGTGAGAGAACAAAGTTGTGGTGTAACTAGATTTTGCATATTCAGAAAACGACGGTAAAAATTTACGATGACTTAAGATGTTAAGTCCCATAGTGCTCAGAGCCATTTGAACCATTTTTTTGCAAGGTTCGCAGGAGAGCTTCTGCAAAGTTTGGAAGGTAGGAGACGAGGTACTGGCAGAAGTAAAGCTGTGAGGACGGGGCGTGAGTCGTGCTTGGGTAGCTCAGTTGGTAGAGCACTTGCCCGCGGAAGGCAAAGGTCCCGAGTTCGAGTCTCGGTCCGGGGCACAGTTTTAATCTGCCAGGAAGTTTCAGTATATAAATTAATTAGATTACATTGAAGCAGGATATTGTCCAAAGTCATGCAGAATTTGTTTACTAACTAACCTAGTAGTAGTTATTGTTATGTACCCTAACAAATATCAACTCACGTAGCACTGTAACAAATAACACCGCAATAGATTAGATCCGCATGGACTGAAAAAATCAAGCTTCCTCGAAGAGGGATGTTCATGTGGATAATACTAAAATGGGTAACACCACATGTGGACGTTGGACTTGACGTTCAGTACCAGATCCCCTTCCCCAGATGGTGTTGGTGAAACTGTATCTATATCTATCCTTTCCTGTCGTCTTTTATTCTCTTCTTAAATTATACCATAAATTTATAATTTGCTACTTCCAGATTCCTGTATTTTTCGTCGAAAAATATGTGTATCTGCTGTAAGGAAATAAAAGATAACACCAAAGCGCAGACAAAAGAACTCCACTAGAATATATTATAGGGCACGGAACCCCAAATAACCAAAATGTGATAGCACACCAACTTTCTGAATCCCTGTAAATGAGAAATAAAATTTTTCAGTTGAAACACAGATACAAATACAAAAGCTATATAGCAATGGTCACATTAAAGAAAAAATGTAGAATGAATTTCAAATATACAGTATGTAGTACGTCCACTGTGGAAAATGGGACCATGATATGCCTATAAATTAATATATTGACACAAAAGATATAGAAGAAATACTAAAAGGCAAAATGTGTAACAGGTGCTTTAAATATTAATCAAGGTAAGTTACTAAATTTGTCACATGTAACGTGAAAATCATGCAAGAATCATTTAATAAAAAAGTATCATGTACAAAAGGCATAGATCAGTTTTCAGTGACAAGCGCAGGAAATAAATTTAAACTATGGCCTCCCATCACCGTATACCACGAGTGGAATATTCTTAAATAATCTATACATGTAATATAAAAATCATTATTTTGAGAAGTGTAGTAAATGAATTTAAAATATAGCCTCTCTCTGTCCATAATGTCACAAGTCCGTGAATTACATATAAAATATATATGAAACTTTTACAAAGATTAATAAACTGAAGAAAATTATTTTAAACACAGTCTAGTCGTGGCCTTGATGAGCACGTGACATATCCTAAACGAGTGCATAAAAAATACTTTCAACTGCCTCATTCAATTTATAATTTCGATAAGACCGCTATTTTGACTGTTCTGTCTAAGAATGGCAAAATGTTTGCACTTAACAGAAGACAGCAAGTCTATTATGTTACTTCAGCTGAAAGAAGATTGTTGTCCAGTTTCGCAGTAGATCTACAGGATAAAATTTTCAAACC
Source organism: Schistocerca americana (assembly GCF_021461395.2). Lineage (NCBI taxonomy): Eukaryota > Metazoa > Arthropoda > Insecta > Orthoptera > Acrididae > Schistocerca > Schistocerca americana. The sequence continues at coordinate 331,434,805 of NC_060119.1, forward strand.
CCTATTTGTAATTTTCTCTAGGCAAAGATTTTTTAAACACTTAAAATATGCGAAACCAACAAAACAACTGCTCAAATCCAGTTCTGCTTATCTCAGATACTCACTCCACCCATGCTACAAAGAGAGATTTCATAGGAAACGCCAGAGAAAAAAAATCAGACAACTGATGCGTCCATGTCCCTGCACTGTAGCCACAAACTGCAACTTTTTTTTTTTTTTTTTTTTTTGGTCATCAGTCTACTGACTGGTTTGATGCGGCCCGCCACGAATTCCGTTCCTGTGCTAACCTCTTCATCTCAGAGTAGCACTTGCAACCTACGTCCTCAATTATTTGCTTGACGTATTCCAATCTCTGTCTTCCTCTACAGTTTTTGCCCTCTACAGCTCCCTCTAGTACCATGGAAGTCATTCCCTCATGTCTTAGCAGATGTCCTATCATCCTGTCCCTTCTCCTTATCAGTGTTTTCCACATATTCCTTTCCTCTCCGATTCTGCGTAGAACCTCCTCATTCCTTACCTTATCAGTCCACCTAATTTTCAACATTCGTCTATAGCACCACATCTCAAATGCTTCGATTCTCTTCTGTTCCGGTTTTCCCACAGTCCATGTTTCACTACCATACAATGCTGTACTCCAGACGCACATCCTCAGAAATTTCTTCCTCAAATTAAGGCCGGTATTTGATATTAGTAGACTTCTCTTGGCCAGAAATGCCTTTTTTGCCATAGCGAGTCTGCTTTTGATGTCCTCCTTGCTCCGACCGTCATTGGTTATTTTACTGCCTAGGTAGCAGAATTCCTTAACTTCATTGACTTCGTGACCATCAATCCTGATGTCAAGTTTCTCGCTGTTCTCATTTCTACTACTTCTCATTACCTTCGTTTTTCTCCGATTTACTCTCAAACCATACTGTGTACTCATTAGACTGTTCATTCCGTTCAGCAGATCATTTAATTCTTCTTCACTTTCACTCAGGATAGCAATGTCATCAGCGAATCGTATCATTGATATCCTTTCACCTTGTATTTTAATTCCACTCCTGAACCATTCTTTTATTTCCATCATTGCTTCCTCGATGTACAGATTGAAGAATAGGGGCGAAAGGCTACAGCTTTGTCTTACACCCTTCTTAATACGAGCACTTCGTTCTTGATCGTCCACTCTTATTATTCCCTCTTGGCTGTTGTACATATTGTATATGACCCGTCTCTCCCTATAGCTTACCCCTACTTTTTTCAGAATCTCGAACAGCTTGCACCATTTTATATTGTCGAACGCTTTTTCCAGGTCGACAAATCCTATGAAAGTGTCTTGATTTTTCTTTAGCTTTGCTTCCATTGTTAGCCGTAACGTCGGAATTGCCTCTCTCGTCCCTTTACTTTTCCTAAAGCCAAACTGATCGTCACCTAGCGCATTCTCAATTTTCTTTTCCATTCTTCTGTATATTATTCTTGTAAGCAGCTTCGATGAATGAGCTGTTAAGCTGATTGTGCGATAATTCTCGCACTTGTCAGCTCTTGCCGTCTTCGGAAGTGTGTGGATGATGCTTTTCCGAAAGTTAGATGGTATATCGCCAGACTCATATATTCTACACACCAACGTGAATAGTCGTTTTGTTGCCACTTCCCCCAATGATTTTAGAAATTCTGATGGAATGTTATCTATCCCTTCTGCCTTATTTGACCGTAAGTCCTCCAAAGCTCTTTTAAATTCCGATTCTAATACTGGATCCCCTATCTCTTCTAAATCGACTCCTGTTTCTTCTTCTATCACATCAGACAAATCTTCACCCTCATAGAGGCTTTCAATGTATTCTTTCCACCTATCTGCTCTCTCCTCTGCATTTAACAGTGGAATTCCCGTTGCACTCTTAATGTTACCACAGTTGCTTTTAATGTCACCAAAGGTTGTTTTGACTTTCCTGTATGCTGAGTCTGTCCTTCCGACGATCATATCTTTTTCGATGTCTTCACATTTTTCCTGCAGCCATTTCGTCTTAGCTTCCCTGCACTTCCTATTTATTTCATTCCTCAGCGACTCGTATTTCTGTATTCCTGATTTTCCCGGAACATGTTTGTACTTCCTCCTTTCATCAATCAACTGAAGTATTTCTTCTGTTACCCATGGTTTCTTCGCAGCTACCTTCTTTGTACCTATGTTATCCTTCCCAACTTCTGTGATGGCCCTTTTTAGAGATGTCCATTCCTCTTCAACTGTACTGCCTACTGCGCTATTCCTTATTGCTGTATCTATAGCTTTAGAGAACTTCAAACGTATCTCGTCATTCCTTAGTACTTCCGTATCCCACTTCTTTGCGTATTGATTCTTCCTGGCTAATGTCTTGAACTTCAGCCTACTCTTCATCACTACTATATTGCGATCTGAGTCTATATCTGCTCCTGGGTACGCCTTACAATCCAGTATCTGATTTCGGAATCTCTGTCTGACCATGATTGCAACTATAGCAGACATATTCGTCCAGAGAAAATCAGCAACTGTATTGATTTTTAAAACGAATCTCATTCATACTTCAGTTAAAAAAGTAAAAAAAATGTGCAACTGAGACTGAAGAATAAATGAGAATTGTTTTAAAGAAAACAGACTGTAGACTTTGGATGTGGCATTCATGACACTGACTACAACCTTCTACAAAGAAATATGTGCAAAGTTCCTTCACAATACTCCGGGAAGAACTGTTTCAGGCAAGGTAAGAGAGTCATTGATTCATGTAGTCGTTCCAGTGACAGCTGTCAACCGATTTCGAAAATGTGGAATTTAACATCTAGACTACATATTTACTAATGAATACTAAGCTGCTGCTGAAGTGACTGACATTCGTTTGTATGCGGAAATTTATGCTGTTTCTTCTTCAAGCAGTGGCTCCTCCCAGCACCCAACTAATGTGCCTTCTTCAAATTACAGGCCCTTGCAGCACCCAACTGGCGACTTCTCTTCAACTCAGGCTTCCTTCAGATTTTAACTGCAAATCCTTCTTTAGGATAAGGTTCCTGTCAGAGTCTCATTGAAAGAAATTCTCTCTCGGCGCTTATCTAACAAGCAGTCTTCAAGCACAGGTCCCCCTCAGCGTTGGCTCACTCAAGAAAATCATTCTTAGTATTCAACTGGAGAGTTCCACCTAACACCAAAGGATATAAAAATTAGCTTCGGCATATGAATCAAGCCTGTATAAAGCAGTGTTGTCTGGAATAAAAGGAAAGAAAGAGAAAGAGCTTTTAATCAAACAAAAAACAAGTTTGAAGAAAAATAAGCGAAGAAGGCCTATACATAGTTTAAGGAAGCACAAAATGAAACTATGAGGATAAAAATGGGGTCAAAAACTGAGAGGGATTTTGTTAAAAAGAAACTTTTGAAGAAGGAGTTGGAAAAGAATTTCGGTTCGTGAAAATAACGACTCAGAAAGTTTGTATTGCAATGAAGCATTTTCAGGATCTAAGGGAACGAAAGCTGAATTAAATGTTGTCAGTTAAAAGATGCCTCATGAACAACGTGCTGGTTGTGAACAGGAGGACACTGAGTTCGTTTATAAGTTTTGCAAACAATCTAAACAAGTTTGCACAAGCTAAATTATTATGAGTTAATTCCTATTTCTGATAAAGTTGTTTATGTCTATAGTTGTATCATCAAGGATAATTAATAATTTTCATTGGTAGGGCTTTTATGACTAAAATGAATGGAACTCCTAATCTCAGTTGAGTCCTTCATTGTTATTATTCCAATTAGAATAATCAGCTGTTAAAGAAACACTGTAATCCCACACACTTGTTTTTATGCCAATAACCTACACGGAAAATGTGGTTAAGCACTGGCCACTCTATCCAATTAGGTAAGGAGAATTAGTCATATGAAAGCCATCAAAAACATTGAAAATATGTCATTTTTATGAATATATTGGTGTAAGCTGCCAAATAGAGATGACTTTTACTTATTTATTTATTTCTGGCCCAGTATCAAGCACATGCCCATCATAAGTGCCATAAAATAGCTTCCACAGTACTTTTATCTCTAGTGCACAGCATTTCATATTACTTAATGCGACTGTTCCTTTTTATACCATTTAATTTGCCTTATGTACTGGTTCCTTAGCATACACTGAAGACGTTTCCCAATAAGAATCATATAATTATTGATATGACAGTGTTAATCAGCATGTAGGTCTGGCATATTTTTTACTTTGAAATATTTGGTGTGATAACGTATAATATCGAGATTCAAAATCTCTTAAGTGGCAAATTTTTACCAGCAACCTCATTTTGGTGAAAATTCAATTCCCCTTAGAGCTGTATCCCTTCTCCCCTACTGTTTCATTTAGGTTTTTCCTCTGTTATTTACTTGTTTCTTATCTTTTCTGCAAAGCAATGTTTTTAATTATAGTTCTGAACTTTATTCTGTTTTGAATACATTTATTTGACATATCCACAACTTATAAGTGTTATTGAGGTCACTAACTCATTTTTATTTTTATTTTATCTTTTAAACAATAGAAACTTTGTTTAACCATGTCCTCCCATTCATTTCACACACTGAAAAAAATATAACACTTTTTTTAGTTTCAATTTATGAGCTTTGGGATACTTTTTAAAAGCCTTTTTTACTTCATAGTGAAGATGTTCTTAGCATTCAGCTGCTGTTCCCATCTGTTCTTGGATCTAGACTCCTTCTAATGAATTTTCTTTTTTTGTTCCAGTTGATAGTTTCCTCATCATGAAAATAGTAATACATACAGCTTCAAAAAGGACTTTCGTTCTTACAGCCAAATTATGGTCACTGTGTTTTGTGTTATATTGATTTTATTCTTATTGTACATATTCTTGGGTAGTTAGTAAGCCATTATAAAGATTTTTCAACTTTTTTCTACCTTTACTGTATATTTAATCCTGTCGAAAATATGTGTATAAAATAGCGATTGTAGATAAATTTTACATTAATATTTGAGAATGTAATTGATGTGAATAATGCAAAATATCCTATATTTTTGTCGCAGTAAATACAGATTGCTCCATCTGTAATCGATTATGTCCTATATTCAGCTCTAATTATCTTCTAATAGTAGAGCTTGGGCGACGCTAACCTAATTTTAAATAAATAAATACAAAATTCTTCTCATTTCTAATGAAAATTTTTTCCACTACTTGTATTTTTTTCTTTTTATTCCGAGGTAAACTTCTTGTCTCCCATCATTTCTCTTGAAAAGTATAGAAAACAGCTTAGAAGGAGGGCAGTCTTATGGTGTCTGGTGCAGCATCATAATGGTTGCTGATCCGATGAGCTGATTTCATATACTTGTGTTTCATGTAGTTGTCTTAGGTTTGGGCATTGAACATAAAGCTATATTATCAAGCTAAATATGAAATCAGCAATGTGTAATAATTCACTAAACACGACTCCTTTTTAATATTCTAAGTGCTTCTAACGTCAATAATTGCCTCGAAGGAACTGAGTTAGTACATATTACTTTATTCCGCTTTTACTTCATTAACGTGTCATCATAGGTGACGTACAGTTGTATGTCATGGTATATAGTCTTGTTCCATAGTTCGTCCACGTATTCAGCTGAAATTATTTATGAAACCGCATGTCACGAGGTTAGGATGTGGATTCAAAACTGAACAACCACATTTTGGTCGTAATGTGACCTCAGAAACGTCAGCGTTGCTTTGCTGTACATAACTGCGTTCAGATGGATTTTCGGGTGGTGGAATGTTCATTTAAGTAAGGTGTTCCAACGAGCTTGAAGTCCGCCCGATTTACCACCAGTAGATTTTACTTTTTGTGGATACGTAAGTCACCGTGTTTATGTCATCGACCCACAAGCCCAGATGACTTCAAACAGCGTACCGAGGAAGCTTGACGCGCCGTGACACCAGCAACCTTACATCTCGTGTTCAGACAGTTTAGAAGACGCATTGAGTTGCGTATTCTAAAAATCATCCTCTCGTTTCAGCGCCCAACTCAAACGAACATTCCGCCAGCAGGACATCCACTTCAACACGGTCATATTTGGACACGAGGAAACTGCAAAAGGCAGATGGTTACTACCAGGGGGACATAATCAGCCCCATTTCTTTTCTTGTATCTTTGTTCGTTACGAAGGTAAGAACACCACTAAGTCTTTTTTGAGAAGCACCCTATATTTTTTATTCAGTGATCCACTTTCTCTTCCCGAAACCAATTCTAAACCGTATGTGTGCCAGTCATTTAAATATGACGTTATTACTCGTAGTAACGTATCACAAAACTAACGTTGACTTTCCTGTACCAGCTCAGAGTGCAGGCCCCCCGGGCTAACGTGACTCGTCCAGTTGCTGGAGCTGACAGTAAACAAATGGAAACACAAGGCAAATGCAGTATGGTCATTTTCCGTCAGTTGCCTTCAGCTGAAGGTCTATGTGAGTATAATGTTCACCAACGAAGAGAAGGCAGAAATGATGCCCATCTATGGAAAATCTAAGCTGGCAGATCAGTAATCGCAACAATATTTCCGTATTTTCTGAAACGCCACAACATTGAGAGAGACCATTCGTCGGGAAGGTGGATTCTAGCAGGAATATCATTGTCTGTAGAGCTGCTTTGTCAGAATAGCATTGCACCTGCTTTCTAGTCCAGTCAATCGGAGTTCCAAACAACCAGCTTCGTAACAAAATTACGGAATTTTGTTTCTCAACGGTCCTATGTAGGTTCGCAGTGCTGAATCCGAATTTCAAGTTTGCTACCTTGTAGCGGGTCAGCTTCAGAACGAAGAACGCAAAAACAAAAATCAAGATTTTCACACTTTTTCCAGTTTTTCGCTTATACCTTGAAAACAATGTGAGTTTCGAATAGAGAAAATTTCCTACAAAACGTATTAGCCAGGTTTTATTTACAGACGACCAGTATCGGTGCTAGAGCGCGCCGAAGAACAGCGATTTGTTGGCTCTTCTGCGGAAACGTCGAAAACACCCATTGTTACTTAAAAAATATAGTAATAATGAGCGTATGGCATTGGTGGCCGGGAGACCCCTCGCGAGGCGGTTCGGCCGCCGCTCCACAAGTTCTTTAACGCCACAGCTACTTGCGAGTGAGTGAGGATGAAATGATGATGAAGGACACACAACACCCAGTCATCTCGAGGCAGAGAAAATCCCTGAGCCCGCCGGGAATCGAACCCGGTACCCCGCGCGGGAAGCGAGAACGCTACCGCAAAACCACGAGCCGCGGACACTTAAAAAATATGAATGTTATCAACAAGACGCCTACACCACGTGAATGTAGTTTCAATTTCCCACAAGAGACATCTGTAACATTCAATCTTTTCATAAGAGGGGGGGGGGGGGGGAAGAGGGGGAGGAGCAAAGCGAAAATTACTATAAATGCCGTCTGCGTACTAGAGCCTCTACCTATCTATCTCTATGCTTTCGGTGTATTACGTTTAGTAGAGGTTGTTCGAATGAACTGATGGAAAAGCATGTTTGATGAACATATTAACAAATTATACATACAACATATTAGGTACATGATACTCAATTGACAGATGAGTATGAAATCTACATGTTGTGATGTATTGTACATGCGTTAAGAGTTGAGTGAATGCGTATCCCAGGATTGAGTCATCACTTGCCGTAGATTCTCTGTGTGGAAAAGAAAGAAAGATACAAAATGGATACAAAAGACAGATAAGTTGTACAGCGAACTATTGATGTCTGATATACTGATCTCAAAATGGTTTAAATGGCTCTGAGCACTATGGGGCTTAACATCTGAGGTCATCAGTCCCCTAGAACTTAGAACCACTTAAACCTAACTAACCTAAAGACATCACACACATCCATGCCCGAGGCATAATTCGAACCTGCGTCCGTAGCGGTCGGGTGGTTCCAGACTAAAGCGCCTAGAACCGCTCGGCCACTGTGGCCGACTATACTAATCTCATGTACACATTAATTTTATTCGTCTCCGTTTGGCTGTTGGTGGCCCAGACAAAGTTTCTTGGACGCTAGAAGGTCCACGTGAGGGGTATTTGGCAATGGAAGGTCCAGGCAAAGGTTCAGGGGCTGTAGAAGATCCAGGCTAAACAATGAGTTGTTGCTGTTCTTCAACGGAAAAAATTGTAAATGAATGATTAATGGTGTGATACGGAACTTGAATACCTTCTGTCGCTTCAGCTGCTTCTGAAGTGGTACTGCAAGGGGCTCCTCCAGGTCGTCTCCGTCTTCTATATCAAAACTGTCGTTGATGTTGAAACATGTTCCGTTAAATTGATGGCACAATTTCTCGGAGAATAGCCATGCTCGCCTACACCCATTCCGATTTTTGGCATGTGTCTTACATTTGCAAGATACAAACTGAAGAAACCTCTTGGGGGCCGAGTGTTTCAGTGTTGTATTGGGGTCAACCCATTTTTTGTCAGTTCCACCACTGTATTCTGTATTCAAGTAGTTTCTGATCCATTGGTACACCTATTACGAGTAGAATAATCCTAAGGCGTGTTGTTGAGCTGCATCTTCAGTGGGAGGTATGGAAGCTGTATTTGCTGATGCCTAGTAGGATGGTTCAAGCACTGCTTATATCTCAGCTTGTTGAGTGCTGTGATTGAGTGGTTACAACCATTAAGGTCAATCAGTAATTTCTCATCAGTAATTTCTCACCAGCGGGCCTTATTTCCTGTGGATGAGCTGAAGGGTCAGTGTAATTAGCAACTTATGATCAGAATCTGGATTTTTGCAGAGGCTCTTGAGAAATTTAGCCTTGCCTTGGTAGAATGACACAGATGTAGAATCGCAACAACTCATTGCGTGGAGGAAGAGTATGCGTTTGGCAACACACTGCTCCACTGCACTCTATGGAAGGTAGAGGAGCTCAGGGGCTGTACGTCTCCCTGGTTTGTGGAAATTGGGGAGAGTTCGGAGACCCATAATTCTGACCAGAAGGTTAACATCTAGCCCCAACAATTGCGACACGCATGTGAGGCGAAGCTAGAGATTCGGCAGTCCCCAAAATAAGTGTGTCTGTATCATCAGCTGCCTGCTTGGACGCGATTTTACTTTCATTGCGTTTTGCCTTTGTGCTTGTTTACGCATTCGAAAAAAATTTACTTGTGAAACTGCTGGTGTCATGGTGCTGCTAAAATGTATCTTCATGGACCTCAAGTGCTCCATGGTAGTCTTCTCTGTAAGTCCATCTTTGAACAACATGATTGAGGCAGTTCGGCTGTTCATCATAAAATTTAAACGTAATTTATTTATGCGACCAATTTCAGGGTCTTACTACGCCATCTTCAGATCACCTGACCAACGTGTAGGAGGAATGTAACCTCATGTGCAGTCGAAATAGGGATAAGCATTATGTAACTGGCATCCGTAGGCTTCTAGTTTCAACAACGTGATCCCTTTGTTCATCAATTGACGACTACAAGGTGGTCGCTTTGTTCGCCAATCGAAGAGTGCTAGACAAAAATTTTGGACCTTCCATTGCCCAAGATTCCTTACGTGGACCTTCTACTGCCAACTAAAATTTGCCTGGGCCACCGACAGCCAAACGGAGTCGGGTAAAAATACTGCGCACGTGACATCAGTACATCATACGTCGACAGTTCACTATACAACTTATCTGCCTTTCGTGTGCATACCGTACCACTAAATGCCTTCATTCTTTTCCAGACGGAGAATCCTCCAAGTAATGACCCAAAACCTGGGCTAGAAATTCACGTGTTTCACGACACATGTACATTACAACTTACAGATTTCATATCCATCTTTCTCTTCAGTGTTATGCACCTAACATGTTTCAAACATAATTTGTTAATATGTTCATGAAACATGCTTTCCCATCAGTTCATTCCAATAACCTTTCCTAAGTATAATATAACGAATGTATAGTGTCAATGGGAGACAGACAGGTGGGAGCTGTCGTTTGTCTGTAGGGCGCAGACGAAATTTGTTATAATTTTGACTTTGCTCCCTCCGTCTTATGAGAAAATTGAATGTTGCAGACGTCTCTGTAAGAAATTTAATATACTTTTTTTCAGTTGTAGCCGGAGTGGCAGGCTTTTTTTTTTTTTTTGACGTTTCCACAGAATGGCCAAAAAAATCGCTGTCCTTCAGCGTGCACTAGCGCCAATAAATAAAATCTGACTAGTGCTTTTTGTGGAAAATATTTTCTATTCTAATTCAGGATGGAGTGGTCATCTTCGAGAAAACGCATAATTTCGAGACATAAGCGATAAACTGAGGAAAAAGTTCGAAACGTTTGAAGTATTTTGCGCTGATCATTGTGAAGCTGACCTCTTACATGGCAGAATACTTGAAATTCGGATGCAGCACTCAAGAAAACATATAGTACCGTTGATAAAAAAAATTCCACAATTTTATTTTTGGATAACCGCCATCTGACTGGTCTATTAAACCACAATGAAAGAATAGCAATGATGAAGCAGTTTTTAATGAAGGATTGCCTTTACTGTAAACAACACATCGTTTGAAACTGCTACAGTACTTCACTATATGCACCTGTTTTGTAAAACAGAAAACATTATTTTTATTATTGTTCTTACGTTCTCCACAGATGAATACCATTTATACCTTCTGTTCATCGGTATACAGAGTACTCACACAAAAATTCTACTGAGGATGGCTGACGGAATTACCGGATTCTCTTTAAATAGTCTTTCCATTTGTTTACTGTCAACTCCAGCAACTGGACGAGTCACGTTACCTCGGTTACCTGCACTCTCAACCTGTACAGGAAAGTCAAAGTCAATTTTGCTGTTCCGTTTTTAACGTCATTTTTACGTGAATGGTGAACTGTGATACGCTTGTAACTGGTCTTGGCGAGAGTAAGTGAATTACCAAATAAGACGTTTAGGGTCCTGTTTAAAAAAGACGTGCTGCTGTTCTGCCTTCGTAACGAATGAAGATACGAGAAAGGCAATCGTACTAGTTAATTTCCCCCTGGTACCTAAATATCATTTGCTTGGTAATTTTTTTTTATTTTGCTTCCGGACAAAATTAGATCAGATTAGATTAGATGTACTTTTCGTTCCACAGTGAGGAGAGCCTCCGGGATGTGGAACACGCCAAAAAAAAAAAAAAAAGAATACTCAATAAGTATAAAAAAATAAATACGCTAATCCACATTCCACAGATCCCATGTGAAATGGTCCTCATGGGACAAGTCAAAAAATATTAAACATATTTTCATCTACTCCGTAATACCAAACCTGTGATAATACATATAAACAGCATCAAACCAGTCTCAGGACTGAAGACCACAACAACATATATATATATATATATATATGTGTGTGTGTGTGTGTGTGTGTGTGTTTTTCATGGAGGGGGCTTGCACCCCTTCTTGAATTGCGTGGCACTATCACAGCACAGGCCTACATTGATGTTTTAAGCACCTTCTTGCTTCCCACTGTTGAAGAGCAATTCGGGGATAGGGATTGTATATTTCAACACGACATCATGAGAAATCAGATTCAGGTATATCTTTCACATCGATGCCTCTGCCCCCCTATGAACCATGGACCTCGCCGTTGGTGGGGAGGCTTGCGTGCCTCAGCGATACAGATAGTCGTACCGTAGGTGCAACCACAACGGAGGGGTATCTGTTGAGAGGCCACACAAACGTGCGGTACCTGAAGAGGGGCAGCAACCTTTTCAGTAATTGCAGGGGCAACAGTCTGGATGATTGACTTATCTGGCCTTGTAACACTAGCCAAAACGGCCTTGCTGTGCTGGTACTGCGAACGGCTGAAAGCAAGGGAAAACTACAGCCGTAATTTTTCCCGAGGGCATGCAGCGTATGTATGGTTAAATGATGATGGCGTCCTCTTGGGTAAAATATTCCGGAGGTGAAATAGTCCCCCATTCGGATCTCCGGGCGGGGACTACTAAAGAGGACGTCGTTATCAGGAGAAAGAAAACTGGCGTTCTACGGATCGGAACGTGGAATGTCAGATCCCTTAATCGAGCAGGTAGGTTAGAAAATTTAAAAAGGGAAATGGATAGGTTAAAGTTAGATATAGTGGGAATTAGTGAAGTTCGGTGGCAGGAGGAACAACACTTTTGGTCAGGTGAATACAGGGTTATAAATACAAAATAAAATAGGGGTAATGCAGGAGGAGTGCGGGTAAGCTACTACAAACAGCATAGTGAACGCATTATTGTGGCCAAGGTAGACACGAAGCCCACGCCTACCACAGTAGTACAAGTTTATATGCCAACTAGCTCTGCAGGTGATGAAGAAATTGATGCAATGCATGATGAGATAAAAGAAATTATTCAGGTAGTGAAGGGAGACGAAAATTTAATAGTCATGGGTGACTGGAATTCGAGAGTAGGAAAAGGGAGAGAAGTAAACATAGTAGGTGAATATGGATTGGGGGTAAGGAATGAAAGAGGAAGCCGTCTGGTAGAATTTTGCACAGAGCATAACTTAATCATACCTAATACTTGGTTCAAGAATCATGAAAGAAAGTTGTATACATGGAAGAATCCTGGCGATACTAGAAGGTATCAGATAGATTATATAATGGTAAGACAGAGATTTAGGAACCAGGTTTTAAATTGTAAGACATTTCCAGGGGCAGATGTGGACTCTGACCACAATCTATTGGTTATGAACTGGAGATTAAAACTGAAGAAACTGCAAAAGGGTGGGAATTTAAGGAGATAGGACCTGGATAAACTGAAAGAACCAGAGGTTGTAAAGAGTTTCAGGGAGAGCATAAGGGAACAATTGACAGGAACGGGGGAAAGAAATACAGTAGAAAAAGAATGGGTAGCTCTGAGGGATGGCGTAGTGAAGGTAGCAGAGGATAGAGTAGGTAAAAAGTCGAGGGCTAGTAGAAATCCTTGGGTAACAGAAGAAATGTTGAACTTAATTGATGAAAGGAGAAAATATAAAAATGCAGTAAATGAAGCAGGCAAAAACGAATACAAATGTCTCAAAAATGAGATCGACAGGAAGTGTAAAATGGCTAAGCAGGGATGGCTAGAGGACAAATGTAAGGATGTAGAGGCGTATCTCACTAGGGGTAAGATAGATTCTGCCTGTATATTGAGCAAGCAGTAAAGGAAACAAAATAAAAAGTCGGAGTAGGTATTAAAATCCATGGAGAAGAAATAAAAACTTTGAGGTTCGCCGATGACATTGTAATTCTGTCAGAGATAGCAAAGGACCTGGAAGAGCAGCTGAACGGAATGGACAGTGTCTTGAAAGGAGGATATCAGATGAACATCAACAAAAGCAAAAGCAGGATAATGGAATGTAGTCGAACTAAATCCGGTGATGCTGAAGGAATTAGATTAGGAAATGAGACACTTAAAGTAGTAAAGGAGTTTTGCTATTTGGGGAGCAAAATAACTGATGATGGTCGAAGTAGAGAAGATATAAAATGTAGACTGGCAATGGCAAGAAAAGCGTTTCTGAAGAAGAGAAATTTGTTAACATCGAGTATAGATTTAAGTGTCAGAAAGTCGTTTCTGAAATTATTTGTATGGAGTGTATCCATGTATGGAAGTTATCGCGATTATGCAGTTATCGTCTCCCGTAGGTGCCAGCAGCGGTGTGTAGCGATATTCGTACCCTGGACTATCTTTGACCTCCCGCTTATAGTTTTCGTCTGGACGGTGTGTGACCAGCCGGCCGGTAGGCGTGGAGCAGCAAGGAATTCTCCGCGGGACGTGGTTTGGCCGTTGGTGGTCTCTACGCGTGTCAGAGAGTGTGGAGCTGTTCCCATTGCTACGAGGTCCGTGGCTCACCGACCCTGGACACGAAGGTTGGTTGTGGGCACCAATATCTTCTACGTTGCTCCGTTCAACTCCCTGTTGTGCCCTGGTCGGGTGAAGTGAAAGTTATCTGGTCGCTGGGTCCGTTGACTCTCAGTCGGTTGGGTTGTCGTCGGATCGTGAATGATTGGCCCGACTGATTGTCTCACCTAAGCGAGCGTTAGAGTTTGAATTAACAGGCCGACCCTCGAACATCTGAGCGCCCTTGGGTGTACTGCCTTTTTTTTATTTGTTCATGTTGTTTGTACTTGTATGGCTTCTCGCCGTTTTTCTAAATTTAGGTTGTTTTGCCCTTAGGGTGGAAGATTCTTTAGGCCTTCAGCCTAAATTAATGAACTGTTTCACATAAGGCCTCTGGTATTTAAAAAAAATTTATGTTATGGAGTTTTAAGTCTTAGGCCTTCAGCCGATTTGAATTTAACTTGTTTGCTCTTGAAGTGTCTGATTCTTCAGCCTAAATAAAGAACTGTTGTAAAATAAGGCTTGCCTTTTAAATTTCTGATTATGCTTGCGTTTTAAGTTATTGGCTTTCAGCCGGAAATTAATCCCCAAAGATTAAAGCTGTGCGTTTAAAAAAAAATTTTTTTTGGGCTCTTGTAATGTTTGATTAAATAATGAAGTTGTCTGTTGGAGTGTAACTGACAGCCCTCTATTTTGGCCCCTTTCCATAATTTAAACTACCTGTCCTGTCCTGCGGGTTGAGCTGGACGTTTCACAGTCAGCTCATGCATTCAAGTTCCTAATAAGAATAATAAACCGAAGAATGGATAAACGAATTGAAGTTGTGCTAGATGACAATCAGTTTGTCTTTAAGAAAGTTACAGGCACCAGAGAGTTAGTTCTGACGTTGCGCTTGATAACAGAAGCAAGACGTAAGAATAATCAAGATACGTTGATGAATTCGTCGGCCTAGCAAAGACGTTCAGCAATGTAAAGTGGTGCAAGATGTTCGAAATTCTCAGGAAATCAGGTGTAAGGTCTAGGGATAGACCGCTAATATAGAATATACCGGATGGTTATAGTTAAACTTTCCCTATTTAACACGTTATAACACGGAAACTAATCACCTTCCGAAGACCAAACGAGGTAGCATTAATTTGTCAAGGACATGGGGAAGGGAAATAATGCCGAATCAATTCAACTGAAAAACTCTTATGTGCTGTTAAGGTACATCATACCATTACATACCAGTACCGTCACTGCTACAAAAGGGGTTCAGTAAGGTGCCCATCACTGTCCAGCAAAGTCTAACAGCGGATGATTGCATTCTGCACAGCAGAACGAAGCATGTCCATAGGTATTCTGGCTATCTCTATTGACATTCTGCGCTTCAGGTAAGCATATATGTGAATGTTTCCCTGGTAAACCCTGTACCACAACCAGAAATCACAGAGAGTGATATCAGGTGATCGTGCCGGCCAAGCATTTGGAAACGATCGGCTGATTATTTCCAAATCTGTTTAGGAGAAGCAGGTGGACTTCTCGAGTATTGTGCGGTGGGGCCCCATCTTGCACGGAAGCTGTTGAGTTCCATGCGGTTCCCCTGTGGGGCGGGTATTACATGCTGGCGAAGTATATTGCAGTAACGCTGGCCAGTCACACTGCACGTATTTGGTCCTTGAGCGCCAACCTGTTCAAAAAATAATGTGCCAATGATGAACGTAACCGTGAAGCCACACCAAAAAGTGACACATTCACCATACAGTGGCTGGCAGTGAAGATCCCCACAGTCGGCAATTCTGTGTGTTCACCTCACCCATCAGAGAAAATTAGCTTTGTCTGTCCATAGCCCTCGTCAACTTCAGTCCTTGCGAAAAAGTGGAGAGTGAAGTTAACACGTCTTTGAGCGTCCTTTTGTGCGAACTGCTGTACGACATGGATCTTGATTGAGAGTGGTTCGAAGCACCTTCCGTACAGTGGACAACGAAATGTTCAACTGTCGTGACACAGCACGCGCGCTACCTGATGATCGGGAATTGCGCGCAGCGTTGTCTGCCGTAGCGACAGCGATTTCATCAACCATCTTGAGTGCAACGGTCATCGGCCTCTTCCAGGAGCGACGCCCAGTTCTCCACGTATTTCGAACTTCTTCATCAAGCTCCGCACGGCATGTGGAGAAAGAAGACATTTCCGTAATCCTTTTAGCCGGCGATATTCTCGAAATGCAGCTGCAGCATTACTGTTGTTTTGTTAATAGAGCTACACCAATAATGCCCTGCTCCTTTTGTCTAAGCTCATGTTGACACGTCGACAAGTGCACTGTGACTGGTCAGGTGTGTGAGGCAATGAATCACGATGACTGATCAAGGCACCTGGTGGGCATAATTGGAACAGGTCAGTGGCTCTGTGACGCAGCGAAATCATGCACCCCATACTCTAGACATTAATTCTACCACGTTTGGTAGTCGTACGGTAATTAATTTCCATGTTATAACATGTTAAATACGGAAAGTTTAATTATAACCACCCAATATAGTACACACATCAAGAAAAGTTTTGTATCACCTCAGTTCCGAGAGTTCCGGAACCTGTACAGAAAATAGGAATAGAGATCAACTTAAACATCATTTCTGCCATTTTTATTGCTCATCAAAACCACACATTCCTTGTTGTACCACCATACAGCGAGACATTCAGACGTGATGCTCCAGATTGCTGTACACATCGGTACCTCTAATACCCAGTAGCACGTCCTCTTGCTTTGATGCTTGCCTGTATTCGTCGTGGCATACTATCCACAAGTTCATCAAGGCACTGTTGGTCCAGATTGTCCAACTCCTCAACGGCGATTCGGCGTAGGTCCCTCAGAGTGGTTGGTGGGTCACGTCGTTCATAAACAGCCCTTTTCAATCTATCCCAGGCATGTTCGATAGTGTTCATGTCTGGATAACATGCTGGCCACTCTAGCCGAGCGATGTCGTTATCCTGAAGGAAATCATTCACAAGATGTGCACGATGGGGGCGTGAACTTCGCCCATGAAGACGAATGCCTCGCCAATGTGCTGCCGATATGGTCGCACTATCGGTCTTAGTATAGCATTCAAGTATCGAACAGCCGTTATGACGCCTTCCATGGCCACTAGCGGCGTACGTCGGCCCCCACGTAATACCACCCCAAAACGGCAGGGAACCTCCACCTTACTGCACTCGCTGGTCAGTGTGTTGATAAGGCGGTCAGCCTGACCGGGTTGCCTCCAAACACGTCTCCGACAATTGGCTGGTTGAAGGCATATGCGACACTCATCGATGAAGAAAAAGTGATGCCAATCCTGAGCGGTCCACTCGGCATGTTGTTGGGCCCATCCGTGCCGCACTGCATGGTGTCGTGTTTGCAAAGATTGACCTCGCCAGGGACGTCGGGAGTGAAGTTGCGCATCATGCAGTCTATTGCGCACAGTTTGAGTTGTAACACGACGTCCTGTGGCTGCTCGAAAAACATTATTGAACATGGTGATGTTGCTGTCAGAGTTCCTCCGGGTCATAATCCGTAGGTAGCCGCCATTCACCGCAGTAGTAGCCCTTAGATGGCCTGAGCGAGGCATGTCATCGACAATTCCTGGCTATCTGTCAGAACAACATCGCTTTGGTTCACTCCAAGACGCCTGGACATTTCCCTTGTTGAGAGCCCATCCTGGCACAAACTAACAATGCGGGTGGAATCGAACAGCAGTATTGACCGTCTAGGCATGGTTTAACTACAAACAACACGAGCCGTGTACCTCCTTCTTGGTAGAATGACTTGAACTGATCGGCTAATAGACGCTGCTCATGCATAGTCGTTTACATTTTTGGGCGGGTTTAGCGACATCTCTGAACAGTCAAAGGGACTGTGTCTGTGATACAATATCCACAGCCAACGTCGATGTTCAGGAGTTCTGGTAACCAGGATGATGCAAACCTTTTTTGTTGTGTGTATATACAGAAAGCTGCATGAACACTAGCTGTCAGCACTGGAACGTAATGGCGCGAATTTTTCAGCGGCACCACCACCCCCAGGAAATGTATCTTAATGTGAACAAGCCGGTTGATGACGAAGCTGTCGGTTCGAAACCGGTGATGGTGCTATTTAAATAAATAAACCGCGTTATAAAAAGTGACTGGTTGCCTCGTCTTCCCTGTAAGAATCATCCTGCAGATAAGAGCGTTTGTGAGCCTAGGCGTTTTGAAACGTCCCCTTTGAAAAATTAATGAATTACTGAGGCTGATAAACCTCTACGTTATTTGATTTTCAAACACCTGAGCAAAACTGAACGTACTCAGGCATTACTCTCTTTACTTATACTGATCAACGCTAAACTGATACACAATATTTTTAGCGCAACGCAATCTGACTTTCAAAAATCCCTACAAAAGAATGGCCCTGACTAACAGTAACCTATACTTTTCATGAATCACTTACCTCACTAAAATCTTCGTTACTCGAACTACTGCAATACAGCGAGCGCCACTACTGCCAGCTAAATAAAAGATTCTAACTACTGAAGACACTAACTACTGATAGGCATAGTTAGCAAAAGAAAGATTTTGATAGAGAACAAACAATGTATTTACTTTAATAGTGTTCCAAAGTCATATATATATATATATATATATATATATATATATATATATATATATATATATATATATATATATATATATATGTTAATAACATCCAGCCTTACAAATTTACTCTTTCTGATGGACACACGTCCAGATCGTCCGCTCTCAAAATTCTGCCATCTCTCTCCCCACATCCACCACAGTTCGTGGCTCACCTCCAATTGCGCAACGCTGTGCGCTGTTCACATCTAACTGCCCAACACTACAATATTCCAACAATGCAAACCAGCCACAGACTGCACACAGCACAGTCAGTGATTTTCATACAGAGCGCTACTTGGCGTTACCAACAAAAAACCTGAACAGCCTACTTACATAACCCCCATGCTCCCCACAAAAAAATTTTACGAATTGTTTTGAGCAGTGGCCAATATAAGTTCAAAAAAAATTTTCATAATGACAATAACAAAGAAATGAAATGCTCACACTTATTGATACAATGTTGGTCACAAGCTAAAATTTCCCCACAGTCCATAAAGACAGTCCTGATCATTCATCACAGTAAAATTGCAGTGGTTTCTTTTTCTCAAATTCTGAGCAGTAAAAGAAAATGCACATGGAAGTAGTGGATTTCCTTGCAGTCTTGAAGAAGTAGTGTTGTCCTTCCAACGGAAAGACAATGCTGACTCTTGACATGCAGGCAGGTAATGGGCCACAGCAGAGCAAACCCACAGCAGCGTCAGTCGAAATTGAAGAATATTGGTAGGTAGGTCATCATAGAGCAGACCCACTGTAGTCCTAGTAGAGATAATGGTGTTGGTGGGCCATCAAAGGTGCAGACCCACTGTAGTACTTGTAGAGATTGCTAACAGCCATCCCTTGCGACTGTGCCAGTGCACAATCACCATCGAAGAGTCTTGCGGATAATATAGCAAGTCCATAAACCACCACTTGTGCACTCACAAAGTTTTTGGAATTGTCCCTAGAACCAGCAATGTTGTTAACCAGTCCCTTGCTGAATTATTAACACACATGCAAACAATAACAGTCCCAACTTCTCACGTATTGTGCATGTACTATAACCAACAGAAACGTGTGCACTGAAATGAATGCTTACGAGTTACTTAACTTGATGAACTGGTGTTAAATACAATTTTATAACATGAAAATACAATTACAAAGGTACAAAATACATAATTAAAGAACATAACAATACAGATAACATTTGTAGTAATACGGGCTTTACAAAAGAATCGAAGTAACATATACATCAATGTTACAGGAATTATGACATAAGTACATACATTAAAGATCAGAATAACTTTCGAAACATCAACTTTACACATGAGCATTAAAACAAAACAGAATAAATAATGTCTAAACATCTCTACAAAGTAAATAACATATTAATAGAAAAATTCTACAACATAACTCTTATCAGCTAAACACATAAAGACAGGAAAAACACAAATACACAAGGGTATACAAACATATAGTGGAATAACACAAAAGGAAAGGACAGGGTTTGTTTTCAGTGTAACATTTGGTACGGCAGTCATACCGAAAACTTCGTTCCATAGATATTTCCTCTTATTTCAACATTTGTTTCCACCAAAAAACTCCTATCCAAGCATGCTTTCTGTATTTATATGTTCACTTATTTCTTACCTCATTATTTATTTTCCATTATCATACCTCATCATTTATTTCCAAGAAAATCCTACCTAAACCTGTCATCCCTAAACCCTACTGTTTGGTCCATATCCTCTTTCAAAATAGTTATTTCTCATTGAACAATACTTATTTTGGCCCAAATCTTTTTCATATCACTTCTCAATGTATTCTTTCTAATTCATCACAACTCATTCTCTTATATAGCCTACCTCCTCTTCAGCTAACTTAAATGTACTAAGCTCAGATGTATAAACTAGGGACGAGGCAATAAAACAGCACAAAACAATTAACACAAACAGCAATGACAAAAAATGCATATTGGCAAAGCAAGCAGCAGTACGTCTAAATCAGCAAAACAAATGCAACATTACAACTAATATGAGCCAATGTGCAGCAACAAGAAAAATATGTCATTAGTGAAACTGGCTTAACAGAGTAATACAAAGTGAAATTCAGTAGCACTATGCCTGGCAAACAGCAGCAGCAAATGTTATAACTTATACCTAAACACGACAAAGCTCAAGCAGAAAAAATATTACAGCAAAGATAGTAAATGTCTAATACCTATGTCAGATCTTAACACTAGAGTGATGTATCACAATAACTTACTCTAGCAGACAAGTTACCAAATCGTTAAAAAATTATTTATGCAATTCGTGTGAAGGGAAATGTCTATTTGTGTTCCCTTCTTTTTAAGAAAGTAGATCATAAAATTATTCTTTACTGGGTCTGTAGACAGAAAATAGTGATATTAGTACATCTATTAAATTTTATTTTAGCCAATGCTGCAGTGCAACTAGAAACTAGATGTTAAACAAAATGAGCAAATATATACATAAAGCAAGGCGTGAAAAGTCATTCACTAGCCATATGGCATTTCATAAGGCAGTAAAAAATCTCTGGACTAGCAAGAAAATAGCCGTGAAATGTTTCTCATCGTTTCATTAGTCATTTAAGTAAATATCATCGTCATCGTAATAATAACATCATAAAACCTCAGCCAAATCTCAAAAAACGTCGTAGCTTTCTGCAATAATTTCAAAACCTAAAAAAATTTTCTGCTCATTTCAATAGTGTCATCCACATCAAACGTGCTTTAAAAATCATGATCCCATACCAAATACATCATTCAAAGCTCTCATAGTATCACAATGGTTCCAAAAAAATATGAACAGTTCACAAAGTACAGACAAAATACAATTTCGTAAGTGTGAAGTTATCCAACTGTGTAATTTCGTAAACATGTGCCACTGACGTAGTAAATAATGTTTGTCTCTCTCAGTTAAATGATCAGATAGTTGTGTAATTTATGTGTTAGAGAAATATGGTACCCATGTGTAAAGTTGTATAAGCAAATACCATATTAGCTATGGCACCTTGTGCTTTCCAAACACATGGTGCACAAAGTAAGCGTGTACCCCCCTGAGGATTAATGTAATTATACCCTCAGGCGTTACAGATTACAGCAATCTACTGAAATGTATCACCGAAAACTTTCTTTGTATCTTTGTGATTCAAAAATCTTTAAAAATAAATGTTTTAAGTACAAAATTAATCACTCAAATGCGTGTACTGCAGCTCTAAGCTGTGCGTCTTGTAAGATAATCTCTGTCATTACTTAACGGTAAAAATGTGCCAAGTGTTGTAATTACCGTCATCCATAAGCAAAGTTCTGTAGAAGTCAATGTACTTACCTCGTAATAAACAAAAGTGAAATGCTATGCGTTTAGATATCGTAGTTATTACTTACCTTACCGTGATCAAGAAAGTACTATACTGTAACGTATTGCTGTGTTACGGAAAAGGCTGTCGCATTGTAGCTATACCACAAAAGTTACTCCTAAAACATGTTTTACTTTCCAGAAGAGTTCAGAAAAACTGTGCAGATATAAAACAGATACACCGCAAAAGCAACAATGTAAATTGTATCATACATTAGTAGCATCGTGATATAATCGTGTAGCTGTTAAATAAACTAACCACTGTGTCATCTGCTATCTCTCAGAAAGCACTTTAAATCCATAATGTTTTTTCAAGTAAACCAAAATGTTGCATTACAATGTCATTAGCAATACCGGTATATGTTCTAAGTATGTAAGCCTTATAGTCGTTACGTAATCGTGCAACTAACATGCAAGAATGTACATACACAATAACACTGTGTCGTCTATTCACTATAACAATGCATTAGTAATTACTGTCTAAATATGTTCCCTAGGTTCTAGACTGAATAGTTAACTTCAAAACATTGTTCCATGTTAACAGTTTCTAAGTGTGACAAAGCGTACTAGTAGCGTGAAGTAAAAAATTTTATAGCAAAGACTAAGTTAAAATCAGATTATCTTTCAATAAACGGTTTTACATGTGAAATATGGTGTAAACCTTTACTCTTCCTGGTACGCAGAGTTTCAGCTTCAACGCAATTATCATGTGGTATACGTCGGACTCTGTAAGGTCCATTGTAATCCAGAAAGAATTTGTGACTCAAGTGTTTCTTCTTATGTGACAATGAATGAGTTTTAACTAGAACTTTCTGACCAATATACAGTGTCTTTGCATTTGCTTTACCGTGTAGTTTTCTCCTTTTGTCTGCAGCAGAATTTATATTATTAATAGACAACGGATTTTTAGGTCGTAAAAAAGTGTGTTTTAGGCACCTAAAATAGTTCAGTAGTTCATTTAGGCTATATAAGACCTAAGAGAGGCTCTAATAAAAATGATGCAGAGAAAATAAAAATAAATTAAAATACACAGTGTTGACAGTATGAACATCTTATTAGTCATTAAAACAAGGAGAATGAATATTTACACAGTTACAGAGCACAGCAATCTACAACATTGTTAAACATAACTCCAAATATTTTTGAGTTCCTGCAAGATAAAGATCTCCGTAAAAAAGATGTGGCAATGGTTTAATTAATACATTCGTAGTTTCACATATTCTGACCATAGTTGGCTTCACAATAAATAAACAAAATCTTTTCTGGGTTTTCTAGTGAAAAACTGTGGCGTTTGTCAGTCAGAATCAGTTTATACGCTGAAAAAGAACGTTCTACATCAACTGATGTGACAGGGGCGTACTTCATTTTCGGCACATGTTGGACAGGAATGCTGCAATCAGGAGTGCTGGATTTTCCACTAAGTATGTCGGCAGCTGCACACAACTCCTTCAGGCCAGTGTTCTTCTGCAAAACCGTTTGCATTTTTGCCCGTACTTTTTCCCCTACTTCACCTGGCGCTTCTTTAATTTTCATTTTGACTTCTTCAAGCAAAGAAATATTGTCGTAGATAAGTCTCCCTGAGCCTTCTAATTGTGAAATTATTCTTGCTATAAATGTGTAGTGGGCCCTAATGTAAGATAAGTCCCGTTTTAAAGAAGAATCTTTGAGTAACTCCACTGCTGCAGTAACGGATGCAGCATCCTCCGGTATATTTTCTACCACCTTCTGGACAGCTGAGAGATGCGTACTATAGTATTCTGCTGCTATCAGCCACGTGCCCCAGCGGGTGACAACAGGCTCTGGCAGCAATGGGACATCTGGATGCTGTTCTTTGAATTCCTGTATTCTTGATGGTGCCTTAACAAAAATTTTCTTCACCATAGAAATTACTTTATTTACTTTAGGAAATTGTAGCCTTACTTGTTCTGCTATGTGGTTGATTCCATGCACTACACAAGTTATGTGCAGCATCAATGGGTAGAATACTTTTAATAGCTGAAGCGCTGCATGCTGCAGCATCAGTGACAGCCAGAAGCACCTTATTCTCATCCACTCCGTTTGGGTATAGCACCTTAAGCCCATTGTTTACAAACTGTGCAATTGTTTGTTGGTTAGTTTTTGCAAGCTGTTTTGAGTAAATCAAAGAAGCCCTGGATAGAGCATCTGGATCTAGCATCAGGTTCGCAGTGTAACGGCCAAGACTGTCAGTAGTTTCATCCACAGAAATCTGTATACAAGATTCTCCATCTTCTCGGATTCTGTGCTACGCAGCATTGTAAGCTGAATCCACATAATTCTTAGGTAAAGTTGATGTTGTGTCTAGACAAGACAGCCTAGACACAATGAGAGGAAGCCGAAAGGCACGCGCTAAGCTAAAGCAGGATGGCGTGAGGTCTGAAACAGGATACGTAATGAATGCTATAAAGAAAAGTACGTAGCTTCTGGAATACTCAACTTTAATCCATCCTTTTGGTACATCTGGAGATTGTAGCGATACAAGTGAGACTCTTTAGATACATGCAATGTTACTAATGGCGCCCTGCCAGGTCGCAGCCATTGACTCAGCTGAAGGCTATTCTAACTATCTGCTCTGCAAAGGAGCGAGGCTTCCTCAGTGTAGTCGCTAGCTACGTCGTCCGTACAACTGGGGCGAGTGCTAGTCCGTATCTCGAGACCTGCCTTGTGGTGGCGCTCGGTCTGCGATCACACAGTGGCGACACGCGGGTCCGGTATGTACTAATGGACCGCGGCCGATTTAAAACTACCACCTAGCAAGTGTGGTGTCTGGCGGTGACACCACATTCCTCCCCCGCAAATCGGCGAACGGTCGTGTTATAAGGCTTCCGCCCGCCGTGGGGAGGACCCCATGTTGACGTATGCGATGAGGTGGGGAGCCTAACAACAGGCGAGGCTCTGCCACCCGCACCCGGCCATTCGGTCCGAGGGGATCTAGGTAACGCCTGAAAACCTAGTCCTGGGTGCACGTCAACATGCGGTTTATGCGCCCGTAAAGAGACAGGAGGGGCCGAAGGGTCGACCTCCATTGCGTCGGGGTATCCGACGCGCGATGACGTCATGTGGTCCGGAGCGGGCAAGAGTCCCATGGCGGAGGACAGCTGGTCACAGGAAGCGATCGGCGGCGCGTGACCCAGGGAGGCGCTTGGCGGCTGCAGCGAAGCGTCCACTGCGGGCGGCGCCGGCGGGAGAACAGGCGGCGGCGGCGGCGGCGGCGGCGGCTGCGGCGGCGCGTCGCCATGGGGCAAAATGGAAGGCATCGTCGGTAACACCTGGGGATGAGGCGAGCCAGTAGATGGGTCCCCAGGGCGCTGACCGGACGGCACCGTCGCTGAAAGCAGACGGGGAGCGGCAAAACCCGTGCGTCGACAGAGGCGCAGCTGATTGAGATGCCGACGCACCTCACCAGAGGCCCCCAAAACCAAATACATCGCGCGGCCGAGGCAGCGAAGAATGCGCCCTGCGAGCCAACGCCGTGAACCTCGATAGTTGCGATAGAATACAACGTCGCCTGGAGCAAAAGCAGAAGTCTGCCGCTGCACAGGAACCTGATGCGGCGGGTGCAGCAAAGACATCAAGGTTTGATGAGGACGACCGTGGAGCAACTCAGCCGGCGAGCGACCATCTCGGGGCTGAGAGCGATACGATGACAAAAAGAGCAACAACGCGCCCTCCCGAGAATGCGACTCTTTCAACTTCAACATCTGTGACTTGAAAGTCCGGACCAATCGTTCAGCGGCACCGTTTGACTGAGGCGAAAACGGCGCGGATGTCAGATGTTGAATACCACTGGCCTGGCAGAATGACCGAAATTCTGCGGACATGAATTGTGGGCCATTGTCGGAAACAATAGTGTGTGGAAGACCTTCAATGCAAAAGATAGCAGACAACGCTTGGATGGTGGCAGTTGACGTCGTGGAAGACATCCGGGCAACAAAAGGAAAATTACTGAAGGCATCTACCAGAACCAACCATCGAGCATTCCAGAATGGACCAGCAAAATCGATGTGCAAGCGTTGCCAAGGGGAAGTGGCTTGCGGCCATGCAAAGAATTTCTGCGGCGGTGCGGATTGTTGTTCGGCACACGCCATGCAAGAAGAACACATATTCGTAATCGCAGCATCGATTCCGAACCAAGTACAGTGCTGACGAGCAAGTTGTTTCGTTCGCACTATACCCCAATGTCCTTGGTGAAGAAGCCGTAAAACAGAGGACTGTAACGAACGTGGGACCACGACTCTGGACTGATCATTATCAGAATGCAACAACAAAACACCACGTCGGACAAAAAGTCTCTCCTTGTGAGCAAAAAATCGGCGAACCAACGGATCCTCGATCCGAGACGTTGACAGAGGCCATTGCGTAGCAACAAAACGCAAAACGGTAGCAAGGACTAGGTCAGCAGCTGTGGCTGTAGCTACACGACGAAAATCAATCGGAAACGATTCGACCACTTCTTCGGTTTCCGAATCAATGAACATGCAAGCAAGTTCGGAAGAATCGAATGCTCTACCCTCAGCAACAGGCAAACGGGACAACGCATCGGCGTTTCCGTGCTTAGCAGTGGACCGATACAAGATATCGTAGCGGTACTGCGAGAGGAAAATAGACCAGCGAATGAATTTCTGCGCTGTACGCGGAGGTACAGGCTTGTTCGGATGAAAAAGCGACGTCAAAGGTTTGTGGTCTGTGATGATGGTAAAGTGACGACCATACAAGAAATCGTGGAACTTAGTAACACCAAACACGAGAGCCAAAGCTTCTTTCTCTATCTGCGAGTAATTTCTTTGCGCAGACGAGAGCAATTTGGACGCAAAGGCAATAGGGCGATCATGCGATCCATCTTTGTGCGCAAGCACAGCACCGATCCCGCAATCCGATGCATCTACCATCAACAAAAGGGGTTTCTGGGATCGAATGGCGTAAGGCAAGTATTTGAAAGCAACGCCGATTTCAACTGGCGAAAGGCGCGTTCGCATTCCGTCGTCCAGACGAACGGAACACCTTTACGGCGTAAGCGATGAAGCGGAGCTGAAATGGAAGACGCATTGCGCACATTCACTCACACCTTGTGATTCCAAATCATGTAAGGTTCTCGCGACCTCCTCACGCAATGCGTGGGGAACATTGCGCGCTCTGAAAAATTTCGGTTGCGCATTGACTTTCAGTTCCAAATGTGCTTCATAGTTCTGAGCGCAACCTAAGCCCGGTGCAAAAATGTCTGCAAATTCTTCACACAGACGAGAAACACTGTCTGAAGGCACAGTCTGATTCACTGATAGGACCAGATTGACTATAGACATGTTAAACAATTGAAATAAATCTAAACCAAACAAGTTCACTGCAGAAGAAGAACGAAGAACGTAAAATGACACAAGTTTTGTTTGTCCCTTGTATGCAGCAAGAAGGCTGCACTGTCCGAACACAGGGATATTCTGACCTGAATAACTATTTAACTGAACATTTGCGGCACGCAACGGAGGTTTGCCCAGTTGTTTGTACGTGTCGGGATTGATCAATGAAACTGCAGCTCCGGTATCGAGCTGGAATGGGATCACTCTGCCTTCAAAGTCCAAGTCTACAAAAAGTTTATTGCCCTGAAGACAACAAGAGCGACTTTCGCGTGCAATTTGAACGGACACTGGTACAGAAGCACTTGCGACTTGACGCGATTTCCGGCGACGTCGACGCACAGTATTTGTGGGACGAACACAGTCACTGTTAGAGACAGTGGCACCGGACGAAGTGGAATTAACTACATGAATGTCCATGGGCGAAGGTTCACGAGTCTGAGCATTCGTGGTTCGATTCCGGCGCGAAGCAAAGGGCCTGGAATGATTGTGATTGTCTGATCGCAGCTTTTTCTGGCAAACACTTTGAACATGTCCTTTCTTATTACAGAAAAAGCAAATAGCTTGGCGTGACGGGCAAGTTTCACGCGAATGTCTAGTAGCACACCGCGGGCATGATTTCACTGCATTTGTATGCTGGCGCGGCACACCTGGTTTAGAGCGTGGCGGCAGCTGCGTAGACGTGCGCGAGGGCAGTTTATCGGTCCGTGCAGCGCGCCCGGCGGGCCGGTTAATGTGACACACGGCTGGCGAAGTTGCAAATGATTCCTGAGCAAAGTCAAGAGTGTCTTGTCTATCTAATATGTCTATCACTTGTTGAAGGGAGGGATTGACTAGTTTCAAAATCTGTTCCCGTATGCGAACATCAGAAACGTTCTGTGCTATTGCATCACGTACCATTGTATCTGAATAAGGGAGTCCACATTCACACTCAAAAGCACAATCCCAAGTAAGGCCTCGCAATGTTGCAACCCACTCCCTATTAGTCTGACCGGCCGTACGTTTTGTACGAAAGAACGTATACCTTTTTGCAACGACATTGACTGTTTCTTTGAAATAGGCGTCCAATGCCGACAAAATTTCTTCGTAGGACAGAGTTGCTACGTAGCGTCGGGGAAATAATTTCACTATCACACGGTACGTTTGCACCCCTACACACGACAATAAATGAGGCTGCCGCTCGTTACCTTGAATTCTGTAGGCGGCGAGATGAAATCCAAACTGGCGTGACCACTCCGTCCATGTTTCCGTAGCTGGTTCATAGGGACGAAATGGGGATGCAACTGCATGTTGTGGCTGCTGTAGCGGTGAAGCGGCGGCGGCCGCATCGGTTTGCATTGCACGTTGACCCTGGACGAGCTGTCCAAGGGCATCCAACAACGCCTGCGTCTGCTGATTCTGCAAGCGATAAAATTCGGACAGTACATCTGGCGAAGCCATGACACAAATAAATGTAAGCAATTAGAAAGAACAAGACCCTTTCCGTTGACTCGTCGCCAAAAATGTTGTGTCTAGACAAGACAGCCTAGACACAATGAGAGGAAGCCGAAAGGCATGCGCTAAGCTAAAGCAGGATGGCGTGAGGTCTGAAACAGGATACGTAATGAATGCTATAAAGAAAAGTACGTAGCTTCTGGAATACTCAACTTTAATCCATCCTTTTGGTACATCTGGAGATTGTAGCGATACAAGTGAGACTCTTTAGATACATGCAATGTTACTAATGGCGCCCTGCCAGGTCGCAGCCATTGACTCAGCTGAAGGCTATCCTATCTGCTCTGCAAAGGAGCGAGGCTTCCTCAGTGTAGTCGCTAGCTACGTCGTCCGTACAACTGGGGCGAGTGCTAGTCCGTATCTCGAGACCTGCCTTATGGTGGCGCTCGGTCTGCGATCACACAGTGGCGACACGCGGGTCCGACATGTACTAATGGACCGCGGCCGATTTAAAACTACCACCTAGCAAGTGTGGTGTCTGGCGGTGACACCACAGTTGACTCTGCAGGAATAGACTGATGGCAGTACTTCTAAAGAAAACCTCTGAAAATAGGGTTTTCTAGTATCCGAAAGGGGATGTTTGCTGCCACAAGTGCATGACACAAATCACTGCAGAACTTGTTTTTTTTCGGAGGCTTCACCAGATTTATTGGTTAAAAGAGTTTGCTTCAATTTTGACTTTCGTTCAACATTAGCTTTATGTGCAATTCCATCTGCATACAGAGTTAAGTGAGATTTGTTAACACTCGAAACCTAATACGGGAGAAAAGGGAAATGCAGTTCAGAGTCGCATTTAAAGAGTATTTCGTATTACTAAAGGATAGCGATAAAAAAGAATCCTAAGAGACAGGAAAATAAGAAGTCTAAGATAAACATCAACTAACCTCCTTGTTGATCTGTTGTATGTTGTTGTTGTTGTTGTTGTTGTTGTGGACTTCAGTCCTGAGACTGGTTTGATGCAGCTCTCCATGCTACTGTATCCTGCGCAAGCTTCTTAATCTCCCAGTACCTACTGCAACCTACATCCTTCTGTATCTGTTTTGTGTATTCATCTCTTGGTCTCCCTCTACGATTTTTACCCTCCACGCTGCCCTCCAATACTAAATTGGTGATCCCTTGATGCCTCAGAACATGTCCTACCAACCGATCCCTTCTTCTAGTCAAGTTGTGCCACAAACTTCTCTTCTCCCCAATCCTATTCAACACCTCCTCATTAGTTATGTGATCTACCCATCTAATATTCAGCATTCTTCTGTAGCACCACATTTCGAAAGCTTCTATTCTCTTCTTGTCCAAACAATTTATCGTCCATTCTTCACTTCCATACATGGCTACACTCCATACAAATACTTTCAGAACGACTTCCTGACACTTAAATCTATATTCGATGTTAACAAATTCCTCTTCTTCAGAAACGCTTTCCTTCCCGTTGCCAGTCTACATTTTATATCCTCTCTTCTTCGACTATCATCAGTTATTTTGCTCCCCAAATAGCAAAACTCCTTTACTACTTTAAGTGTCTCATTTCCTAATCTAATACCCTCAACATCACCCGACTTAATTCGACTACATTTCATTATCCTCGTATTGCTTTTGTTGATGTTCATCTTATATCCTCCCTTCAAGACACTATCCATTCCGTTCAACTGCTCTTCCAAGTCCTTTGCTGTCTCTGACAGAATTACAATGTCATCGGCGAACCTTAAAGTTTTTATTTCTTCTCCATGGATTTTAATACCTACTCCGAATTTTTCTTTTGTTTCCTTCACTGCTTTCTCAATATATAGATTGAATAACATCGGGGAGAGGCTACAACCCTGTCTCACTACCTTTCCAACCACTGCTGCCTTTTCATGCCCCTCAACTCTTATAACTGTCATTTGGTTTCCATACAAATTGTAAATAGCCTTTCGCTCCCAGTATTTTACCCCTGCCACCTTCAGAATTTGAAAGAGAGTATTCCAGTCAACTGTCAAAAGCTTTCTCTAAGCCTACAAATGCTAGAAACGTAGGTTTGCCTTTCCTTAATCTAGCTTCTAGGATAAGCTGTAGGGTCAGTATTGCCTTACATGTTCCCATATTTCTACGTAATCCAAACTGATCTTCCCCAAGGTCGGCTTCTACTAGTTTTTCCATTCGTCTCTAAAGAATTCGCGTTAGTATTTTGCAGCCGTGACTTATTAAACTGATAGTTCGCTAATTTTCACATCTGTCAACACCTGCTTTCTTTGGGATTGGAATTATTATATTCTTCTTGAAGTCTGAGGGTATTTCGCCTGTCTCATACATCTTGCTCACCAAATTGTAGAGTTTTGTCAGGACTGGCTCTCCCAAGGCCGTCAGTCGTTCTAATGGAATGCTGTCTACTCCCGGACCCTTGTTTCGACTCAGGTCTTTCAGTGCTCTGTCAAACTCTTCACGCAGTTTCCTATCTCCCATTTCATCTTCATCTACATCATCTTCCATTTCCATAATATTGTCCTCAAGTACATCACCCTTGTATAGACCCTCTATATACTCCTTCCACCTTTCTGCTTTCCCTTCTTTGCTTAGAACTGGGTTTCCCTCTGAGCTCTTGATATTCATACAAGTGGCTCTCTTTTCTCCGAAGGTCTCTTTCATTTTCCTGTAGGCAGTATCTATCTTACCCCTAGTGAGATAAGCCTCTACGTCCTTACATTTGTCCTCTGGCCATCCCTGCTTAGCCGTTTTGCACTTCCTGTCGATCTCATTTTTGAGACGTTTGTATTCCTTTTTGCCTGCTTCATTTACTGCGTTTATATATTTTCTCCTTTCATCAATTAAATTCATTATTTCTTCTGTTACCCAAGGATTTCTACTAGCCCTCGTCTTTTTACCTACTTGATCCTCTGCTGCCTTCACTACTTCATCCCTCAAAGCTACCCATTCTTCTTCTACTGTATTTCTTTCCCCCACTTCTGTCAATTGTTCCATTTATGCTCTCCCTGAAACTCTGTACAACCTCTGGTTTAGTCAGTTTATCCAGGTCCTATCTCCTTAAATTACCTACCTTTTTGCAGTTTCTTCAGTTTTCATCTACAGTTCATAACCAATAGATAGTGGTCAGAGTCCACATATGCCCCTGTTACAATTTAAAACCTGGTTCCTAAATCTCTGTCTTACCATTATATAATCTATCTGAAATCTGCCAGTATCTCCAGGCTTCTTCCATGTATACACTCTTCTTTTATGATTCTTGAACCAAATGTTAGCTATGATTAAGTTGTGCTCTGTGCAAAATTCTACCAGGCGGCTTCCTCTTTCATTTCTTAGCCCCAATCCATATTCCCCTACTACGTTTCCATTTCTCCCTTTTCCTACTACCGAATTCCAGTCACCCATGACTATTAAATTTTCGTCTCCCTTCACTATCTGAATAATTTCTTTTATTTCATCATACATTACTTCAATTTCTTCGTCATCTGCAGAGCTAGTTGGCATATAAACTTGTACTACTGTAGTAGGTGTGGGCTTCGTGTCTATCTTGGCCACAATAATGCGTTCACTATGCTGTTTGTAGTAGTTTACCCGCACTCCTATTTTTTATTCATTATTAAACCTACTCCTGCATTACCCCTATTTGACTTTGTCATTATAACCCTGTATTCGCCTGACCAAAAGTCTTGTTCCTCCTGCCACCGAACTTCACTAATTTCGACTATATCTATCTTTAACCTATCCATTTCCCTTTTTAAATTTTCTAATCTACCTGCCCGATTAAGGGATCTGACATTCCACGCTCCAATCCGTAGAACGCCAGTTTTCTTTCTCCTGATAACGACGTCCTCTTGAGTAGTCCCCGCCTGGAGATCCGAATGGGGGACTATTTTACCTCCGGATTATTTTACCCAAGTGGACGCCATCATCATTAACCATACAGTAAAGCTGCATGCCCTCGGGAAAAATTACGGCTGTAGTTTCCCCTTGCTTTCAACCGTTCGCAGTACCAGCATAGCAAGGCTGTTTTGGTTAGTGTTACAAGGCCAGATCAGTCAATCATCCAGACTGTTGCCCCTGCAACTACTGAAAAGGCTGCTGCCCCTCTTCAGGAACCACGTGTTTGTCTGGCCTCTCAACAGATACCCCTCCGTTGTGGTTGCACCTACGGTACGGCTATCTGTATGGCTGAGGCACGCAAGCCTCCCCACCAACGGCAAGGTCCACGGTTCATGGGGGGGGATCTGTTGTATAATGCGGGAAATCTTGCACTCACTGCCTTATATGAGTAGACTTTGAACTAGGTGACCTTTTTTTTTTTTTTCACTGCGGTGCATGATTTGAGCGGTAGGGGAAGTACCGTACTCGTTGCTGGACATGTGGCACCTGACAGATGGCCGCACCTTCTGAACAAGCGAATGAAATCTACCGGTGCTTCAGTTGAAAACATCTCACTACTGGCAAATTATTTTTCGAACCGGAAAATTCACATATAATACCTTTCACGAAACAGAGTAGTTTGATAGGACTGCCTGTAGACAGCAGCGAGAAAATGCTTGAAGGGCAGTAATTTAGCTATATAGGGCGTCTACGATTAACATTGTGATTTTTTAATCCGTGCTCAGCTGAAGGCCTATGAAACCATTTCTTTGCGAAAATACACAGTTGGGCAGAATCCTACGAACGAAAGATTTTCAAATACAACATTTAGTACTCCCACGTTCGATTCTAATGTGTAACTCAAATATTTTACCGGTTCCCATTCGCTCACCGAGCCGGCCGGTGTGGCTGAGCAGTTCTAGGCGCTTCAGTCTAGAACCGTGCGACCACTACGGTCGCAGGTTCGAATCCTGCCTCGGGCATGAATGTGTGTGATGTCCTTAGGTTAGTTAGGTTTAAGTAGTTCTAAGTTCTAGGGGACTGATGACCTCAGATGTTAAGTCCCATAGTGCTTAGAGCCATTTGAACCATTCGATCAGGCACTTTTTGGGATATTAAAGCCGAAATAGGCAAAAATAGGCACTAACGTCGAAATAGGCTTTTTAGGTCCTATAGAATTAACGCTATTAAGTGTAAATAGTCATGAAACGCACAAGTACAAATTTTTATGCAAATAGGAACTCGGGAACAAAATAGGTTTTTACCTAAAATCCGTGGTCTAATTATTAATAGCCAAATCAATTACGTCTTTGTGTCGAAGTTTACGTGTATTCGTAAAAGGTATAAGCTCTCTGATTCTGTTCGGTGGTTCTTCATTCTTCAGTACAAGATTAGGTGGTAAAGCAGTGGAGTCATGAGGCATTTCATTCAGCACGTTTTGAAATAAGTGTAAATATCTGTCCCAATGCTGATGCTTTCTGTGACAATGAAGTCTGCAAAGCTTATTGATTTCTTTTATAATCCGTTCAGACTGGTTACAATGTGGTGAATACAATAAAATAAAAACAGGTTCGATTTTATGATTCCGAATCATGCGTGACCAAACAGAAGACCTGAATTGCGGCCCGTTGTCTGAAATTACTTTACGAACGTGTCCAACTTCACGCAAGAAATTTTTATCAAAGGCGTTGGACACAGACCGTCCAGTGGCTTTACGCAACGGTGTGAAAGAAACAAATTTTGAAGTAAGTTCAACAGCGAGTAGAACGTACGTAAATCCATTAGATGTTCTGACAAGGGGTCCCAAGAGATCAACAGCAGCAAATTCTCTTAATTTAGAAGGAATGATAGGAAACAACGGAGCACGATGTGAGACAGTAGATGGTTTAGCTTTTTGACAAAGCTTGCAAATAGACAAGACTCTTCGAATTCTCTTTTCCATATTGTTAAAATAACAAGTCGTTCGAAGAATATGATAACATTTTCGTGGACCAAAATGTGCGTAGCTGAAATGAATGTACCAAATGAGCTTATTAACAAAATCGTCAGGAATGCAAAGTACCCATAGCTCGTCATCAACAGTGCAGTGTTTAGACAGTATGTTGTTTCCAACCAGATAATAATGCCGAATTTGTGTGTGTGTTTTTTCATGCCATTCACTTTTGATGTCTCTCCAAATCGGGTCTTTATCTTGTTCATGAGCAATGTCCTTTAAAGATGTGGTAATGAAGTTTTCAAAGGCGACTTTCTGAATGTGAAGAATACTGACATTTTTCTCGAGGTTGCCTTCTATGTTACTTTTCTCAAGCCCAGCGAGTGCGCGTGACAGTGCGTCCGCAATGATGTTCTCCTTGCCGGGAATGTAGACTACTGTGAAGCGGAATTCTTGCAGAAACAATGCCCAACGTTTTAACCTGTCATGATTTAATTTTTAAGACATAAGAAATTGTAATCCACGATGATCACTGTATACTTTTACGTGCTTACCAGAAAGAAAGAAACGGAATTTGTTAAATGCCCAAACGATAGCTAAAGCTTCTAATTCAGTAACGTAATAATATTTTTCAGATTTTGTTAGCACTCGGCTAGCAAAAGCAATGGTTTTCTGAACAGTAGTGTCATTTTCTATGGCTTCTTGAAATAAATGGGCACCAAGACCGACTTTAGAAGAATCCGTGCTAAGGTAGAAATCTTGTGATAGATCTGGATGAGCTAATATTGGCGGATTAAGTAGCTCTTCTTTCAAAGAATTGCATTCCAACTGTGCTTGTTCGTCCCAGATCCAATTATTATTTTTTCCAGTGAGAGAACAAAGTTTTGGTGTAACTAGATTTTGCATATTCAGAAAAAGACGGTAAAAATTTACGAGACCTAGAAAATTGCGGATTTGTTTTTTGTGGAAGGAACTGGAATGGCTCTGATTACTTCCAACTTTTCAGGATCCGGCTGAATGCCTTGAGAAGAAATAATATTTCCAAAAAACTTCACCTTTGACCTACCGAATTCAGACTTTTCCAAGTTAACTGTAATTCCAGATTCTGCAAAAATACGTAACACGCTGTTGAGGATGCGATTATGTTGTTCCCATGAGGCTTCTGCTATCAGAATATCGTCCACATATAAGGTGATGTGACGTTTTAAGAACTCAGGTAATATGGAATTTATCCCACGAATGAATGCTGCCGCAGAAATGTTCAAACCAAAAGGAAGTTTCCGAAACTGATATCAAACGCCGAAACAAAGAAAAGCTGAGTATTTTCTACATTCTGCATGAAGTTCGATCTGATAAAAGCTGGATCTGAGATCAATGGAAGACAACACTTTTACACAATTAAAGTTTTCAAGAAGTTCTCCAACGTTTGCGGCCTGTCTGTTTCAGGAATGATGGTAGTATTGATTTGTCTCGAATCTAAGACATGCCTGATCGATCTATTTTTCTTCTCAACAACATGTAATGGATTGTTGTATGAGCTTACTGCAGGCTCAATAATGCCCTCTACAACATCCACGATATATATATATATATATATATATATATATATATATATATATATATATATATTACGAGTGGAATATGAACGTGTGGATAATATTCATTCAATTATGTTATTATTTCTTAAAAAGATGATAATTATGTAAAACAGAGACAATATTTGTCTCACATTCTTTGTTAATCTATGTCATTCTTTTCTTTTGTTTTGTACCCTTTTGTCGTCTTCTTCTGATGTACATCGCCGACGCAAGACGCGAATCGATTTGAGGTCTGTTAAAATGAAAAACATTTAATCTAAAATTATTGTACTTTTATGTTCATTTGCTGGTAAAAACAAATAGAGCCAAATGCGTTAAAACTATTTATGATTAATTATTGAAAATTCACTTACTCTTTTAATTATAATTTTGTATTAATTGTTTTATCATAGCCGCAAGAAGCTCAGCCATTGTTAGTTGTGATTATATAGCAACTTCGTCTATGCTTCTAGTTGAAAATAGCATGGGTTTGTGTTAAACGAATTTTCAAAACAATTTAATAATTTTTTTATTGGTGTCATTAATTTAAATGATTTATTGGGAAAAGGAAAAACTTAATTAAAAAAAGAAATCCTCTGTCTTTTGTTGGCCGCCATCTTAACTTTTATCACAGCGGCAAATTTAAATTACTTGAAAGTGCAATCTTTCAATATTCCGATGTGTAAGAAATAAATGTGCACCGGTGGTACTGAACTCTATTTATAAAAGAAAAAAATAATCGAATCAGACTGCATTTTCTAAGAACAGTGCTTATGGTGAACAAGATTTCATTGCTGATGTATGTGGCCAAAATTAAACTACGCACGAATCACGGAGAAAAATTTCTGTGGTTCCCTTTATAATCAATTTGCTAAGAATAATTAAATCCATCGAAGACGAAAAAATTATAAAAGCTCTGATGTACGATCTGTAATTTTAGTGGTATGAACACAGCTTACAGTCAACATTATCACACTACGTCAGGTAGAATTCTTCTGCAATTTGAACAAAATAATTGTCCGGGAGAAGTTGTAGTTTTAATAATGCATTATACTTGTGCATAATATTGTGAGTATCGTTTACAAAATCAAATCACTGCAACTGCTAAAAACAAAAACAGAGTAAATTCAAACCGCAGAATACCATAGAGTATCGTATCATCCATATTCATTGCACTTGTCGATGTTGATGATACACAATAACCGCCACACTGGCGCCCGAACAGGGACCACCAATGTACATTTGTTCATTTAAATTGAATAACACAAAAATTTTAATTTATTACAGGTATAAATTGCCACAACTTATTAATTATTTGTATGTATTAATTTCACGAACATTGACACCTGTCCACCGAGTTGCTGTTACTACTAATACTAGAGCTGGTATGACAGACGAATAAAAAGGAGCACCGCTGACCACTTCAGAAGAGTACAAGGGTAGGAACAGGGATATCCGTCCTTTGCACATGGACAACATTGACACCTGTCCACCGAGTTGCTGTTACTACTAATACTAGAGCTGGTATGACAGACGAATAAAAAGGAGCACCGCTGACCACTTCACAAGAGTACAAAGGTAGGAACAGGGATATCCGTCCTTTGCACATGGACAATCTGTTCACACTCCTACTCAGTCATTAGAGAATTTAATTACCGATGACAATTTTGTAGATGATGTTCCGACAGGTAGTGAGACTGAAGGGCTGCCGAAACAAACTGGCACTCCACCAGTCAATCAGTTAGAAAATAGAGACACTATTTGTACCGACACAGGGGCACAAGTGCACAACGCACAAGCTATGCCATTGCAGGATATGTTAACAGCATTATTCGAAAAATTTACTATCCAGCAGAGGGAAGAAAGGGCTAGAGAGAGACAGGAACAAGAAATTAAAGACCAAGAAAGGGAAAGGAAATTAGTTGAAAATATCAACAACATATTTCTTAAAAGAGATGAGGAAATTGTCCGCCAGATCAGTCAAACTTTAAAGGGACGGGATAGTGCAATTACTAATCATGTGAAACAAGAGATCGATGCAGTGAAATCCACGATCGAACCATTAGTGAAAATTCCAGTTCAGGTTAGCAGCCTTCAAACTGATGTGGATAAACTTGAAAATACACTCCTGGAAATGGAAAAAAGAACACATTGACACCGGTGTGTCAGACCCACCATGCTTGCTCCGGACACTGCGAGAGGGCTGTACAAGCAATGATCACACGCACGGCACAGCGGACACACCAGGAACCGCGGTGTTGGCCGTCGAATGGCGCTAGCTGCGCAGCATTTGTGCACCGCCGCCGTCAGTGTCGGCCAGTTTGCCGTGGCATACGGAACTCCATCGCAGTCTTTAACACTGGTAGCATGCCGCGACAGCGTGGACGTGAACCGTATGTGCAGTTGACGGACTTTGAGCGAGGGCGTATAGTGGGCATGCGGGAGGCCGGGTGGACGTACCGCCGAATTGCTCAACACGTAGGGCGTGAGGTCTCCACAGTACGTCGATGTTGTCGCCAGTGGTCGGCGGAAGGTGCACGTGCCCATCGACCTGGGACCGGACCGCAGCGACGCACGGATGCACGCCAAGACCGTAGGATCCTACGCAGTGCCGTAGGGGACCGCACCGCCACTTCCCAGCAAATTAGGGACACTGTTGCTCCTGGGGTATCGGCGAGGACCATTCGCAACCGTCTCCATGAAGCTGGACTACGGTCCCGCACACCGTTAGGCCGTCTTCCGCTCACGCCCCAACATCGTGCAGCCCGCCTCCAGAGGTGTCGCGACAGGCGTGAATGGAGGGACGAATGGAGACGTGTCGTCTTCAGCGATGAGAGTCGCTTCTGCCTTGGCGCCAATGATGGTCGTATGCGTGTTTGGCGCCGTGCAGGTGAGCGCCACAATCAGGACTGCATACGACCGAGGCACACGGGGCCAACACCCGGCATCATGGTGTGGGGAGCGATCTCCTACACTGGCCGTACACCACTGGTGATCGTCGAGGGGACACTGAATAGTGCACGGTACATCCAAACCGTCATCGAACCCATCGTTCTACCATTCCTAGACCGGCAAGGGAACTTGCTGTTCCAACAGGACAATGCACGTCCGCATGTATCCCGTGCCACCCAACGTGCTCTAGAAGGTGTAAGTCAACTACCCTGGCCAGCAAGATCTCCGGATCTGTCCCCCATTGAGCATCTTTGGGACTGGATGAAGCGTCGTCTCACGCGGTCTGCACGTCCAGCACGAACGCTGGTCCAACTGAGGCGCCAGGTGGAAATGGCATGGCAAGCCGTTCCACAGGACTACATCCAGCATCTCTACGATCGTCTCCATGGGAGAATAGCAGCCTGCATTGCTGCGAAAGGTGGATATACACTGTACTAGTGCCGACATTGTGCATGCTCTGTTGCCTGTGTCTATGTGCCTGTGGTTCTATCAGTGTGATCATGTGATGTATCTGACCCCAGGAATGTGTCAATAAAGTTTCCCCTTCCTGGGACAATGAATTCACGGTATTCTTATTTCAATTTCCAGGAGTGTAGATTCAAAGCTCTAGCCACAGCTGACGAAACATTGCAGGAAGATATTCCTTCCGAAATTCATAGGCAAGTCAAAACCGAGATAGCCAGAGCGATGTATTCTGAAAACCGTAACCCACAAAATCTGTCAGTATGCAGCAATAACAACACTGATGCTGACAGGCAAACGTACGCAGAACATGCTACACTGAATCTTGTTGTACCGCAAAGAAAACCAGACTTTGGTAATCAAATCATGAAAACGAAGCAGAGTGTACTTGTAAAAAGGTAAATGCAACACCTGCAAATGATAGCAGTTCAATGCAACTAACAACTCTGACGCATGAAGAGAGTCTCATCAAGCATCGGCAGTTTCAGATCTTCAATGAAGAAAGCAAAATAAACGTACACCCTGTTGTATTTATCCGTAATTTCAAAAGCGTTCTCCCAAAATCATGATCAGAAGAACAAAAGATACAATTTGTAGTATCACAAAAGATACAATTTGTAGTATCACATATCTCTGGCGATGCGTCATTATGGGCATTAAATGCCATAGAAACTCGTAAAACCTTTCATGACTTTGAAAAGGCGTTTTTAGATCAGTTTTGGTCGGCGTCTATTCAAGAGCGACTTCGTAAAATAGTATACAATGCCGAAGTCTATAATCCGAAATCAGGTTCATTAAGGAAGTATTTTGAAAACTATGTTAACATGAGCAGATACTGGGATGAGCCAGTTGCCACTAGAGATTTGTTACGAGTACTAAAAGCCAGACTACCAATCCACATTAGAGGGAAACTGTTCAATGTTACAGACACCGACTTAAAAGAATTTCTATCTGTAATCGATTTCTTGGATCTTGTGCAGGAGGACGCCAGAAAAACTTCTGATGTCACCAATAATACAAACAGTCCGAACGGAAAGAATTCATGGAATTCAAACAAGGGAAATAGGGGCGAAGCTAGTCCTAAACAAAATAAAAATAAGTCTTATGGAAACAGCAATTACAACAATAACAGTAATAGAAATCAATACAACCAAGACTGTGGTTACAACGATAATAATAACAAGGCGGTTCATTAAGGAAGTATTTTGAAAACTATGTTAATATAACCAGATACTGGGATGAGCCAGTTACCACTAGAGATTTGTTACGAGTACTAAAAGCTAGACTACCAATCCACATTAGAGAGAAACTGTTCAATGTTACAGACACCGACTTAAAAGAATTTCTATCTGTAATGGATTCCTTGGATCTTGTGCAGGAGGACGCCAGAAAAACTTCTGATGTCAGCAACAATACAAACAGTCCAAACGGAAAGAATTCATGGAATTCAAACAAGGGAAATAGGGGCGAAGCTAGTCCTAAACAAAATAAAAATAAATCTTATGGAAACAGCAATTACAACAATAACAGTAATAGAAACCAATACAACCAAGACTGTGGTTACAACGATAATAATAACAAGGCTTATAGGAAAGCTGAAGAATACCAACAGCCGAATGGTAATCCAAGGCAGCATCACAATCAGAATTCAAATTTTCATAGTGACACTAATAACCGAAAAAGACGGAATGAACACAGACCAAACAGTCCGTACAAAGATAAGCCGAAGAATATGGGCGGAGATAGCGAATATTGGCGGCAACCAGGACCAAGCCAATGGCAACCGTCGCAAGGTTCTTTTAATACAGGCCAGCCGGTAAACTATGTCCAAGCTATTCCGATGTCAAACAGCCAATATCCACCGAGTTGGGATACAAGCTGGCCACCTCCAACTACTACAGAAAATTCGCAAAATGTGAAAATAACAGAGGTACCTTCTGTTGCCAAACAAAATTCACAGAAGCCGACAAACTAATTGCGGTCCCTATAGGCCTTCACCAGGCGATCGAGGGCAACAAGGAAGGCAATAGGTCGAAGAAGCACAATATAAACATGATTCGATATCAGGATGGAAATAAATTAGATGATGAGCTATATCAAGAAACCTGTCATTTCTGATAAGGTAGAAAAGGAAATAATTCAAGCAAGTGTCAACGGGAGTATACATTGGATACCAGCTACAATTCTGCTCGATACAGGTGCAAATGTATCCGTAATGAATATGCAATTTTTCAAGAAGGTTTCGGAACTAGGAAAATTACCGATATTACCCGTCGCAAATTGAAAGGCTATTGGAGCATTGGGAAATAAGACACAAACCATAAAATTCCAGACACAGACGGAAGTTACCTTAGGAAATGATCGCTTGACATGCACGTTCCTATTGATAGATAACTTATAATAAGGTATAATAATAAGGTAATAATAATAATAATAAGGTAATAATAAGGTATAATAAGGTATAATTAATCTCGCCCGGGGAACATGTGATCTTAATCACCAACAGCGACCGATAACTTTGATGTTGAATCGGGAGTTCGGTGCAAACCTTCCATTAATGCAAAAGGTACACCTTTCTGTCAGTAAACAGAAGATGTTAATGTTGAACCAAGAGCACCCGCAGATATGTAGTCAAAACCGAAATAACGGTGTACCCAGCAATGCGAATGACATCGTGGCAACAATACAAGAAAAAATAAAGGAGACAACTTGCATTAATACTTCTGAGGCTAAGAAATTGACCGAATTATTGTCTGAATATCATGAAGTATTCGTTGAACAACCTGGTATCATAAAAGATTATCAATATAAAATGAATATATTCCCGCACAAGACCTATTGCAGAGCAGCTTACTCGGTTCCCTGGACTAGGGACTATATTGCCATAAAAAAATATATTTGCAATAAAATGTTTGTATTTAGAAAGGACTAATAAGAGGTGCTAATGTACCGAACATTAATCAATGTGATGTTTAGTTTTAGTAATGCAATGATATTATATGTTTGTTAGTTTGTAGATTTACACGTCAAGTGTCACAAAATAATATTCTTGAGTTATTTGTGCAAGGAGTAAAGAATCTCCATGATAAACTCATTTTAATAAAAGAAATCAGTATCTTCATAAAAGTTCACTTAAATATTATTGTATTAGATGTAACAATTTTTTTTTCTTTTTTTTTTGTAGCGTACATATCAATGAAATGCATAAAATGTTTTAAATGAGATTGAGTCATATAGTCCCATACAGGCAATGAATGTTGGTCATGTGTGAGCTGTGTGATCCTGTCAGCCACCTCTCGTATAGTATCTGACTGTGTACTAATTAATGTACACATTTCAATCTGAAGTCGTATGAAATGACTTATCAGGGACATTCCGCTTAAAATAAGTCAAGTCCCAAGAAATGATAAAATATGTGTATTTGCCATGAACATGGAAATGTACTGTTATCTCGATTGTTCTAGAATGATCTAATGATCACAACAATGTAG
The DNA here is from genome assembly GCF_021461395.2 of Schistocerca americana. NCBI lineage: Eukaryota > Metazoa > Arthropoda > Insecta > Orthoptera > Acrididae > Schistocerca > Schistocerca americana. Next base: position 331,477,645 of record NC_060119.1, read on the forward strand.
CAGATCCCTAAAGTTTTATACTGTATGATGTTTACGTAACTGGATAAAATTTTTATCTTGTTGTTCAGTCATTGTAATGCGAAAATATGTGCGAATGTACCAGACTTCTTTTCATGAAAGATGTCGTTCGCACATAGACTGTGTGTAAGTACTATGGACATGTACTCACAGCAATCAGAAACTTGATCTGTGTCTTACAAGAACTGCACAAAAGTCTAGTGGACACTGATTTATTTAGCGAAAAATGTGAACAGTGATAAACTGTGATCAAGAAACCTTAAGAACACTCATGTAGTGTCGAAGGTAACAGCAACGCTATGGACGTTAAGATCTGTTGCCAATATTAGCAGTTGAAAGGAACTCGTGACCTCTAATAATTCGATTCGGAGCGTCTTTGCGGGTAAAATGTTATGTGACAGACTGTAGAGCCAGCCGCGCCGCACAAAAACAATGCAACGTTGCCTTCGCAGCGCGTCGCGAGAGAGAAAGTGTAATCACATTCTCCGGGTATACACAAAGCACGCTACGGACATGTGTGTGATTAACAGTGCCGTGATTGAAATGAGCGTATAGTGTTGAATTCCTAAATGAATCACTACATTGTATTGAACAGTGTCAAGATACAGGACAAAATTAATTCCTTCTGTGTGAACGCCAGTGATATGGGCACTAACAAATATTCTCCACAGGATGGTAAGAGTGTTTATCTTATCACTGACACATGTATTTTGACATTTCATGTACCCGTCTTGAACTGAATGACGAGGCACAAGAGAATCCAGAGCTGCTGCAGGGGTAGTTCCGGCCGGCAGCATATCGCAATCACGACCAGCCGACGGCAGTTGACGCTACGCCGACGCGGCCAGGGGCGGACCGGCGGCAGTCACTACCTGACTGCGTTCCGACAGGTCGACGTGGAAGAAATTTTTGTCAACAAACAAGAAATATATTGCAACAGTTAAAATAAAAACATCATAAAACTTCAATGTATTTCGCACATACGACAAAAACATAAATTCGTGTTCCAGTTTGTACAATCTCAACTATGTCAAACGACTGTAAATTGTAGGTGAATGTATTGTCTTGAAGCCCCTTGGACGCTTTTGATCCCGGTTTTCCGATTCCAGCTAACACGAATGGGGGGGGGGGGGGGGGGGGATAAGATAATCCGGGAAGTATCCGAAGCAATTTCCGAGGCAATATAGTCCCGGAGGTTTTTTTTTATAGCTCAATTCAAATACAATTTTCTGTGACAAGTTACATTGAAGTCAAATATTCGGACATTAAAAACAATGAATCTTCGTGGACTATGTGGATTTGATGCGGCCCGCCACGAATTCCTTTCCTGTGCTAACCTCTTCATCTCAGAGTAGCACTTGCAACCTACGTCCTCAATATCAATGGGTAATATTCATTCAATTATGTAATTATTTCTTAAAAAGATGATAATTATATAAAACAGAGACAATATTTGTCTCACATTATTTGTTAATCTATGTCATTCTTTTCTTTTGTTTGTACCCTTTTGTCATCTTCTTCTGATGTACATCGCCGACGCAAGACGCGAATCGATTTGAGGTCTCTTAAAATGAAAAACATTTAATGTAAAATTATTGTACTTTTATGTTCATTTGCTGGTAAAAACAAATAGAGCCAAATGCGTTAAAACTATTTATGATTAATTATTGAAAATTCACTTCCTCCCTTAATTATAATTTTGTATTAATTGTTTTATCATAGCCGCAAGAAGCTCAGCCATTGTTAGTTGCGATTATGTAGCAACTTCGTCTGTACTTCTAGTTGAAAATAGCATGGGTTTGTGTTAAACTAATTTTCAAAACAATTTAATAATTTTTTATTGGTGTCATCAATTTAAATGATTTATTGGGAAAAGGAAAATCTTAATTAAAAAAGAAATCCTCTGTCTTTTGTTGGCCCCATCTTAACTTTCATCACAGCGGCAAATTTAAATTACTTGAAACTGCAAACTTTCAATATTCCGACGTGTAAGAAATAAATGTGCACCGGTGGTACTGAACTCTATTTATAAAAGAAAAAAATTAATCGAATCAGACTGCATTTTCTAAGAGCAGTGCTGATGGTGAACAAGATTTCATTGCTGATGTATGTGGCCAAAATTAAACTACGCACGAATCACGGAGAAAAATATTTCTGATAGCATACGTCAATGTTGTGTGTGGGTGGTATTCTGTGTTTCCCTTTCATGATCAATTTGCTAAGAATAATTAAATCCATCGAAGACAAAAATTATAAAAGCTCTGATGTATGATCTGTAATTTAGTGATATGAACACAGCTTACAGTCAACATTATTACACTACGTCAGGTGGAATTCTTGTGCAATTTGAACAAAATAATTATCCGGGAGAAGCTGTAGTTTGAATAATGCACCTCATCAAGCATAGATTGTATTTCTGATCTAACACGGTCCCTATAATGTGCCGGAATTACTTACGGTCTAACGCAAAATTTAGTCTGCTCACGAACACGAAATTGGTATTGAAATCCCTTGATTATTCCTGTTTTGTGAGTAGAAACTGTGGAATCCGCTTGTAAAATCTCTAAAAGATCCTGCCTATCAGTGTCATTACAATTCACAATTGTTTGAATTTTTTGCTGAATTAAGTCATTAGTATTAAATACGCCATTGATATCATCCCTGTCAGTACTTGCAGAGTGATTGTTAGTGTCAAGTTCCGTCGAAAATTCCGAACTGTTGTCTAACAGAAGGTAAAGCCGATTAATTTCCTCGTCATGGTTTGAGAGCCAATCTTGAAATTTCAAAGCTATTGACTTACCTTCTTTCTCCAAAGTTATTTCAGCATCGTGAAAGTTTAAGATTGCTTTGTATTCATTCAAAAAGTCTACTCCCAATATAATTTCTGTTGACAATAATGGAACGATAAGGAAGTTCATAGAGAAACTGTGGCTTTGACAAAAGAATTCTAAGTTGTTTTGTTGGCGTACATCTACACTTTTTCCAACGATTGTACCTTGTAATTTAATCTTAAGTAACGGAAGTGTGGGGCAATCGTTCGATTTGTTGCATTTGCTAAAGGCTGTTTCACTAATTACTGAAATGGGACTGCCAGAGCCAAGTACTGCCGAAAATTTTACGTCATTTACTGTAATGTTAATTACAGGATATGCAATGTTGTTTTTTTTACGTCGTGTTCCTGGAGTAAGATGTCCCTAATGTCTTCCATCTTTACGTAATTACTAGCCACGGCAGCTATGTCGTCACCTTCATAAGTACGTTTTGTGGCTGCCAGTGGGGTGAGTCATTGCCTATTGTCTCTTTGTTGGCGCGCGTCGTTATTGGGATTTGGAGATCTAACTTCTACAAATTCACCTTGTCGAGAGGGTCCTGCCCTGTTTGAATCCCGCCAGTTCTGATGAAATTCAGGTCTGCCATTTTCTCGGTAGTTTACATAGTTTCTTTCTTGTCGATCATGTGGTGCAGAATTTCTCCCGGAATCGTAACGGCGTGGTGGGCCGTTGCTTCTGAAGTTATTCTGTCTCCCTCGATAATTACTGTTTTGGTTCCCATAGTGTCTATTTCTATGGTTATCTCTGTCATATTCATTACTACGGAACTGCGATCTTTCTCTGTAACTATTATTCTGCCAGCGGTTGTCATACGGGTGGTATCTGTTTTGGTCACGATTTACGTTGTAAGAATGGCCTTATCGTGTCCAGTTATTATTTCTTTCATCGCGGAATTGTGACGGATGTGACCTGAAATTTTGTGTTCCTGTTTTTGCGTCCCGCGATTGTCAGTGAGAATTTCCAATTCTTGTAACAGTCCCTGAAAAGCCTCAATGTCGTCTTTGCAACGTCCTGCCTAAATAATATGTCGTAAATGTTCAGGCAATTTGATGAAGCAAATGCGGATGAGTTCTGAGGGGCTGTATGGGTTTGACAGGTACTGATTCTTGTGCAACATGTCTTCAAAATATTTCACAAGACAGGAAAATTCAGATTGTTCGAAATGTTTCATCATTATGATGCTATGTTTTACTCGATCTGGTGTAGCTTGAGACCAATATGCTGATAGGAAGGAATGATAAAATTCTCATTCACTGTGACAATCGTGAATGACCGATCGCATTCTTACAGCTGGTTCATTCTCTAAGTAGCCACACATAAATTCTAACCTGTGCTCCAATGACTAGTTGGGAGGAAAACAATGAGAGAATTGATGAAGCCATGCTTGTGGATGAATGTCGTTTCCAGAATTCTTAAATATTTTGAATTTACATGTAGTAATGAACAGCTTATAGTCAAAATCATCATGTCGGCGAGTTGCACATCGGTCATTGTTACTTCTTTTCGGCGGTTCCATCTCAAAATTCGGTGACCTTGGCAATTTCTTTCATAATTTCCGAAGTGCCCTGTATTATTATTTTGTCGCTATTCCGTATTTCTATGTCCCTCTTCCCGTATTGGAGCGCGAGTGTCCTCTGAAATATGTAATTCTTGTATTACTTGTGCCAACTGATCTTGTACTTCCCGGATTTCTCTTTTGTACTGTGTATTGATTTGATTTTGTTTGAATTTTCTAATTTGTTCATACTCTTCTGTGTCAGTGAAGGCTACGGGTGTTGTGTCATTCACATCATTATCTACCTTTGTAGATAGGTTAGTGAACTGATCGGAAAGTTCGGCTACTTTTTCCGATAGAGAACCTATTTCCTCAGTGTGTTTTTCAGAGAAACAAGTTTCAGAGTGTCTATTTGTGTTGAAATCGTATCTACTGTGTCCTTTAAGTTTTCCTGAGTTTTTGCAAGTTGCATAACCGAATCGGTAGATGCAGCTGAGTCAATTTTAGCTTGCAAGGTGTCGTGATTTTCATGAACAATAGTTTGCAGTTTCTTTATGGCTGCTTCGTGATTCTGTAATGCATTTTCATGACGTGAAAAAATAGGTTGGAAATGCTCACAAATTTGTGTTTTTGCGTCATTACAGCAGTTAAACCTTCACGTGTTTGGTCAAGCGTGGTGTCTAACTTTTGAAGCTGTTGCTGTGACTGTTTATGATTTTGTTCCATTGCGTCTAACTGTTGCTGTGTTTGTCTCTGATTTTTTTCATTTGTTGCATTAATTGCAATAATAATGTATTAGTGTCTCGAATCTGTTCCTCTATGCTTTTCGGCAGTGCATTTGCACCGGCAACATTCACATTTTGACCAGCAGAAAATGTGTCTTGACTTATTCGAGAAAACGGTGAGGACCCAAAACCTGAATCTACAGTATTTGCAAGATTGTGTCCTGTCATTTCGGATTCCTGAGGCGAGCTGTTGCCGACCGATCGATCGATAATGCTTCCCTGTTCACTAATTGTTTCACTGTCTACACCATTATTTGCGGCGCGCTCCATTTCCCTATGCACAATTACCAAATTACTACTTTGAATGTCTGTTAATTCATTACACGGTGGTGCTGATAAGCTACGCTCGTCGTCACTATCATTTCTCAATTTACTTTGGAGGCTAGTGTTACGTTCTTCACACGCCATAATTGTCACGTATTTCACACGATAACAAGAAAAGCACAATTTGAAGAGCAAAAATAAGAAAACACATTAACATAGCACTGAAAATAATATCTTGTTAATTGCAAGCGCAGCGGCCAAATACTTGGTGCAAATCTACATGCATGCCACAATTTTTTTACTGTACAACAATGGAAAACTACAACTACAAAGGAAATTCTCTCTACAATTAGGTACTAGCAATAAACAATAGCTACACTAATTACAGAAACTACAAGAAAAAATCAGAAGATTCCAGTGAGGTATCCTCGGCTAAGGGTCGACATATGAAACGTCCCCTTTGAAATATTAATGAATTACTGTGCTGATAAACCTCTACGTTATTTGATTTTCAAACACCTGAGCAAAACTGAACGTACTCAGACATAACTCTCTTTACTTATTCTGATCAACACTAAACTGACACACAATATTTTTAGCGCAACGCAATATGACTTTCAAAAATCCCTACAAAAGAAAAAATGGTTCAAATGGCTCTGAGCACTATGGGACTCAACTGCTGTGGTCATAAGTCCCCTAGAACTTAGAACTACTTAAACCTAACTAACCTAAGGACAGCACACAACACCCAGCCATCACGAGGCAGAGAAAATCCCTGACCCCGCCGGGAATCGAACCCGGGAACCCGGGCGTGGGAAGCGAGAACGCTACCGCACGACCACGAGATGCGGGCCTACAAAAGAATGGCCCTGACTAACAATGACCTATACCTTTCATGAATCACTTACCTCACAAAAATCTTCGTTACTCGAACTACTGCAATACAGCGAGCGCCACTACTGCCAGCTAAATAAAAGATTCTAACTACTAAAGGCACTAACTACTGATAGGCATAGTTAGCAAATGAAAGATTTTGATAGAGAACAAACAATGTATTTACCTTAATAGTGTTCACGCACGCATCAGCGTCGACGTGTACAGCTGGACTGGTACCGTCAGAGGATCACTTCGGAAATGGAATGGCGCTCCGTGATCTTCAGTAATGAAAGCAGATTATGCCCACACGCAAGTGATGGTCGTTTGCGCATCTGACGTAGACCTAGTGCTTGCCTGTCTCGCAGAGTGCATTCGTCCAAGACACACTGAACCTATGGGGTCTGAGATACGGTAAGCTACAACTGTCGTTCACTTTTGGTGTTTCTTGAGGGGACGCTAACCAACGATCGGTACGAGCAGCATGTTGTTAGATCCGTTCTTTTTCCATCCTCGCAACTGGAAGGTGAACTGTTGTTCCAACAGGATAATGCTCGCCAACCTACTGTTTGTGAAACTCGACGTGCTCTGTAAAACGTGTAGCAGTTTCCCTGGTTAGCATGATCTCCAAACATGTCTCCATTCCAGTAGGTGTGGTATATGACGGGACGAGAAGTGACTCGTGCGAGTCTTCAGGCAACAAGGGTTACAGAACTACGCGAACAGGTCGAGCAGGCGTGGCATAATGTATCCCGGTACATTATTCGCCTGTTGTACGAGGGACTGAATGCCAGAGTCAGCGCCTACATTGCCGCCCTTGAAGGCTACACCGTGTGCTAATATGGGCGTTTCAGCGTCAGTCGATACTTGGTACCTCAGAACCGCTTGTGCTATTAATCTGTAAATGTAATCATTTCGTGTTCTCCATATCCACTGTTGAGCAATAAGCCTTGAGTGAGTAGGAAATCTCTAAACGGGTGTACTAATTTCCTTTTCGGTAGCGTGGTTTCTCTACGGATAGAAAGAGAAAAGTGTGCATCGTAATAAAATACGAGAAATCAGAGCTCTCATTTGCTACTCGGAACTGTAATGGTAAATAAAAAGGTCTTCTAAAGAGACTACTTAATTAATCCTGTTCACCTTCTGGTAGTTTACTGCTGTGCGGTATGGGGTCCTTATCAGATACGATTGATAGAGAATACTGAATAAAGAAGGACAGCTCGTTTCGTGTATAGCGAAACATGGCAGATACGCGAGTTGGGGTGGCAGTCATTAAAACAAAGACTTTTTCGTTGCGGCCAGATCTTTTCGCGATATTTCAGTCAACAGCTTTCTACTCTGAATGTGAAAATATTTTATTGACGCCAGTCTACATAGCAAGAAATTATCACGGTATAAAATAAGAGAAATCAGAGCTCGTACGGGAACATTCAAGTTTTCGTTTTTCCCATGCGATGTTCGAGAGTGGAACGGTAGAGAAATAGTCTGAAGGTGAACGATGAATCCTCTGCCAGGCCCTTAGGTGCTAATTTCAGAGTAGTCATATGAATCTAGATGTAGATGTACAATAAGAGGACAAAAGTCTTGGGATACCTCCCAATATCACGGTGAATCTCCTTTTCTCTCGCATAGTGCAGCAACCCGATGTGGCATGAACTGAACAAGTCGTTGGAAGTGCCCTGCAGAAATAATGAGCCATGCTGCCTCTGCAGCCGTCTATAATTACGAAAGTGTTGCCGGTGTAGGACTTTGCGCTCGAACTGACTTCTCGATTTTGTCCCACAAATGTTCGATGTGATTCATATCGGGAGATCTGGGACGACAAATCATTCGACCGAATGGTCCAGAATGTTTTTCCAACCAATCGCGAACAATTGTGGCCCGATGACATGGCGCATCGTCATCCATAAAAATTCCATTGTTGTCTGGAAACATAAACTCCATGAATGGCAACAGATGGTCTCCAAGTAGCCGAATGTAACCATTTCCAGACAATGATTGCTTCAATTGGACGAGAGGACCCAGTCCATTCCAAATAAACACAGCCCACACCGTTGTGGAGCCACCACCAGCTTGCACAGTGCCTTGTTCACAAGTTGGATCCATCACTTCCTGGAGTATGCACCACACTCGACCCTACCATCAGCTCTTGCCAAGATAAATCAGGACTCATCTGACCAGGCCACGGTATTCTAGTCGTCCAGGGATCAAGCGATGCGGTAGCGTTCTCGCTTCCCGCGCCCGGGTTCCCGGGTTCGATTCCCGGCGGGGTCAGGGATTTTTTCTGCCTCGTGAAGGCTGGGTGTTGTGTGATGTCCTTAGGTTAGTTAGGTTTAAGTAGTTCTAAGTTCTAGGGGACTGATGACCATAGATGTTAAGTCCCATAGTGCTCAGAGCCATTTGAGCCATTTTTGAGGATCAAGCGACATTGTCACGAGCCCAGGAGAGGCGTTGCAGGCGATGTCGTACCTTTAGCAAAGGCACTTGCGTCGGTCGTCTGCTGCCGTAACCTATTAACACCAAATTTCGGAGCACTGTCCTAACCAACATAGTCGTTGTAGATGGTACAAATGGCTCTGAGGACTATGCGACTTAACTTCTGAGGTCGTCAGTCGCCTAGAACTTAGAACTAATTAAACCTAACTAACCTAAGGACATCACACACATCCATGCCCGAGGCAGGATTCGAACCTGCGACCGTAGCGGTCGCTCGGTTCCAGACTGCAGCGCCTAGAACCGCACGGCCACTCCGGCCGGCGCAGTCCTTGTAGATCCCCCATTTATTTCTACGGTTATTTCACGCAGTGTTGCTTGTCTTTCAGCACTGACAACTCTACGCAAACGCCACTGCTCTCTGTCGTTCAATAAAGACCTTCGGCCACAGTTTTGTCCATGGTGAGAGGTAATGTTTGAAATTTAACATTCTGGCCACATTCCTGACGCTGTGGATCTCGGAATGTTGAATTGCCAACGATTTCCGAAATGGAATGTCCCATGCGTCTAACTCCTAGTCCACGTTCAAAACCTCTTAACTGTCGTCGTGTGGCCATAATATCGTCGGACACTTTTCCACATAAATTGCCTGAGTACAAATGACAGCTGCGCCAATGCACTGCCCTTTTATACCTTGTGTATGCCATACTACCGCCATCTGCGTATGTGCATGTTGCTAGACCATGATTTTTATCACCTCAGTGCAATTAGTGAGCCGCAGCGCGTAGTGTGACGCAGCCGCCCACCGATCCTAGCGGTGGCGCAGCTGTGGCAATAGCAGCTTTGGTGTCTCCCTCTGGTGGGAAAGGGGAAAGGTTGCCTGTTCACGTGAATTGGGGGGGCGCTATGACCTCGCCAGTCAGGCAGTCTGGGTCAGTCTCTCGTCCCCAGCTTGCTAGTCTGTCTCTCGTCCGCATTTGTTAGGCAGTAAGAGAACTCAGCGAGTGGTCGCCCGGTCGAAGCTTAGTTCCTGCATCTGAGTCTGCGCGTTAGGCCTGCTGCCGTAACCTACTAACACCAAATTTCGGAGCACTGTCCTAACGAACACAGTCGTTGTAGATGGTTCAAATGGCTCTGAGCACTATGCGACTTAACTTCGGAGGTCATCAGTCGCCAAGAACTTAGAACTAATTAAACCTAACTAACCAGAGGACATCACACACATCCATGCCCGAGGCAGGATTCGAACCTGCGACCGTAGCGGTAGCTCGGTTCCAGACCGTAGCGCCCAGAACCGCACGGCTACTCCGGCCGGAGTTTTGCACCATTTCCGTCCCTCCTACGGGGGGGGGGGGGGGGGGTACATGGGGGGTAGGGTACATAGTTTGTGTGCTTGTGTAAATTGTTAAAATTCTTAGTTCAAAGTTATCTGGTGTGTTGTAGATTTGCACCAGTGCAGCCTTTCAGAGGCCGTTGTGAGCGGTCGTAACTACGACCATGTTAAAAGGGAGCGGCAAGGTTCTCTGCTCGAAAGCTCATACAGTCAAAACCTGTTTCTTTCTGCCTCTGAATAAATTGTAACTTTGATATTTAGAGGGTGTTTTCTGATTATAATTTTAAATCTGTTTCTTTGAAAAAATGCTTTTAGGCACTATTAAAGTAAATAAAATTCCCATTTGTTAAAAGGAATTTGGTTATGATTTCATCAGTTACTTCCTGGCAACTACTTCCATGGTTACATAGTGTCATTAAATGTGTTAAATGTTCTTGATGAATCGCTAGTAGATAAAATAAATTCTTAAGAATATTCTTTGAAAATAAATCACGGTTCGATTACGTACATGCAAATCTACAGACTTGATGGCCGACTTTCAATATCATCATCTCAGCGGCTTATGAGTTATTCGTCTTGGTGTAAGCCGAGTTTTCGTAGGTCCATTGCCGCTGATTTCGCGTTCTTCTCCGGATGCACAGCAGTCTGTTGCAGCAAATGCTTCCCGCTGCGTGGAGACGCAATGATCCCCAGAGCGCTCCGTTTCATTGCTCTTCTCCGAAAAGGGGATGACGGCACAGTGGTCGGTTCGGGAGTTTGGAAACGCCAGCTCGGAAATAACAAACAAGGTGGTGCCTCGGCGTTAATTACCGCGGTGTCCGCTGTTGTAGGCTTGTAGGCAACACGTGTGGACGGTCGGAAAAAGGAGTCAAGGAGTGGGGGGGTGCCGGGGGGTGGTGGGGGCGTGCGGGGGCGGGGCGGGGGCGGTCGCGAGGGACGGTCGTTAAGGCCGCGGGCGTGCTGTGTGTTGTGTCAGATGCTGCCGCGGCCCGCGGCCGGCGCAGACAGCCGCCGCCGCCCACACAGGCAGCGCTCCTCGTTTTGTTTGGGAACCGACAGCAATAAATCAGGCTTGCGTTGCCTTTCTACCGATGTTTGAGTTTCGAATGTTTAATGACCGCACTTGAGAGTGAAACTTCACACAGAGGGCCCCTTTCATTGCGCGGACCGCCACGCCGTGTTTGTTTGTGGGGAGGCGGCGGAGGCGGCGGCGGCGGCGGCGGCGGAGGCCGGCGTGCGCTGCGCCCGCATTGTCGACGGGACGGCCGGACGTGGCGCCAAGCTATTCTGACACTACATTAAACCGCCCGTCTATCTGTTTGCTGATCGTCGATGACACGCAAGCCAAAAGACTGCAGGCGCGCGTCTACATTCTCGCCCCGACACTAAATAACCAGTTATCTCTACAAAAGCATTCCACTACTACCCTCCAGTTCCTTTACTCGTTTCAGATTCGCGTCTTCCACTGCCATTTAAGACGGACAGGTCAAAAAATCCAGCCACTTACGATACTGATAAAGTCAAAACTTTTGTACTTCGAAGAGCAATACTCGCTACATTTCTGTAAATGGTATTTTTGGTACAAAATTGTTAAGACTTTCGTGGTCTCTTGTTGACAAATTGCCTGTTGGCTTCTGTCCCGCGTTCCTTAGCCGTTCTTTGTTGGATGATTTTTCCGACGTGCCCGCAGCTCGTGGTCGTGCGGTAGCGTTCTCGCTTCCCACGCCCGGGTTCCCGGGTTCGATTCCCGGCGGGGTCAGGGATTTTCTCTGTCTCGTGATGGCTGGGTGTTGTGTGATGTCCTTAGGTTAGTTAGGTTTAAGTAGTTCTAAGTTCTAGGGGCTGATGACCATAGATGTTAAGTCCCATAGTGCTCAGAGCCATTTGAGCCATTTTTTCCGACGTTTCGCCAGCACTGGTGGCTGGCATTGTCAAAGATGGTGTTGAACTGCAGTCGAGCTCACGACCGCAGATTACATGTATCGGCGCGTGAACGTCCAAAGACTGTTCCGTGGTCATTACCGCTGTGATTCTCCCCTTGCTACCTGCAGCAGTCGTTCACTGCAGGATGGGAATCCACACTGCGCTCACGTTGAGGCTTTCTTCTTTCTTATTGACGTTAATGTCATGTTTATGTATTTCTATAGAATCCCTGAACAGATGGGTGTGACAGCTCTTCTCTGCAGCAAGAATTTCCATGTCGTTAAATTTTACTAAGTGGTTGGCTGCTCACAGCGCGTGCTCCACCATGGCCGGTTTCTTAACCTGCCTCAACGTGCTGCGCCGTTTGTGTTCGGTGATCCTATTGTTGACCGAACGTCTGGGCATCTGTTGCGAGATGTATTCCCGACATTGCAAGTGGGTTCCTTGTTTTCTTTGGTGATATGAGACATTCTCTGATATTTCTATGTAGATTTATAAATTGTCTTTATACCGTTTCTGCACAATAATGGCCGATTCTGTCCGACACTCTGGGAGTATGTGGCATAAATGCTACGCCTAACATTTCTTCTTTTCGATACGTCACTTCACCGAGCGTTTGATCCTGTGACACTTCTTATGTAACTGATCGGGTACCCATTGCTTCTCAGAATGCTTTCCAGGTGTTGCATCTCGCGTCTGAGGTGCTGCGAGTAACATACTCGTTTTGTTTGTGTTACAGGGAATTAATCACGTCTCTTTTCTGGCTCGGGTGGTGATTTGACAGCTTGTGTAGGTATCGTCCAGAGCGTGTCGGTTTTCGATAGATGCCGTGTCCCAAGTTTTCACCATCCCTCGTGACCAGCACGTCTAGAAATGGTAGCTGTTGACACTTTTCTACCTCCATGGTAAATTTTGTGTTTGCATGGCGGCTGTTCGAGTGCCTTAGGAAGCCTCCGAGCTGTTCCTCACGATGGCTCCGCACAACGAAGACATCGCCGACACATGTGTACTACACTTAGGTTTAAAAGGTGATGAGTCCAGTGCCTGTGCTTCGAAATGTTCCTTGAAGAAGTTAGCCCCTTCTGGATGAAGTGGACCACCCAGCCTTCCAGCTGTTCGCAGAAGTTGCCATTCCACGTGAAATAGCTCGTGGTGAGATATGCAGGAAAGATCTTGGTGATATCTTGTGGGAAAATGGAACCGATGTACTCCAGAGAGTAACTATGTGGCGCTTTGATAAACAAAGAAACAACGTCAAAGCTGACCAGGATGTCGTTTTGTCCAATTTTGGTTTCTTCACCTAGTCAATGAAATGTCCTGAGTCCTTTACGTACGTGTCAGTCTGTCCCAAGTGCGGCTGGAGCACAGTGGCCAAGTGTTTTGCCAGTTTATACATCTATGAGCCAGGAGCTCTGCCAGTCGATCTTAATGAATGAATATTCTTAGAAATTTTCGTTGATCCTTACAGCCGAAGTGGGAGAGCTTTTATGTTGTGCAGGTTCTTCTGCATGTCGGCTGAGAGAGAAGAGGCCTTGTTTAACCGATTCGTGTTCCGTGTGATCTGCGCTTAGTTTTCGATACGTCGTCGGATCTAACAGGTCAAGGATCTTCTGTTCATAATCATCGGTTTTCGTAACAGCGGTTGCATTTCCCCTATCGGCAAGTACCCTTTTAACTCTTCATTATTCAGGTTGCAAGGTGGTGGTTTCGCTCGGCGCAGCATTCTGGCGGTGTCACTGCGCATTTCCTCGGACTACAGAGCCCTCTACTCCTTGTGGTGAGGACGCCGTTGCCATGGATATAAAGCGTATATCAGGCGCCCTCTAGTCTGTGAAGCGAGGACGCCGTCGTCATGGTAGCAGCTGGTGTGTTCGTATGGTGTTATCTTTGCCCTGGCCACGGCGTCCGTTGCCGTGGTAGCGGTATGTCATGGCTCTTCATCCACACAGATGTAGTCACTTATTTGAGGTTATGGAAATATCAACAATCAAGGATAACCTAAAAAATCTTTCGAGCTATTCGAAAATATTATTTGTACACAATGATGCTACTTTTCCTTTTATTATTTTAATACTTCAATTTCTTTAATGGGTACTACAAACGTGTCGTAAACTTTTATCATATGTTTAGATTTTTTAGGTTATCCTTGATTGTCGATATTTCCATAACCTCAAATAAGTGACAACATCTCTGTGGACGAAGAGCCATGACATCCTGCTACCACGGCAACGAACGCCGTGGACAGGGCGAAGATAACACCATACAAACACACCAGCTGCTACCATGACGACGGCGTCCTCGCTACACAGACTAGAGGTTTTTTTTCCTTTATTGAATTTCGATTTCCCCCCCCCCCCCCGAAGGGGGCGGGCTGGCAACAGCTTAGTACGCTGTTCTGCAGCCTACAGACTTTTTAAAACGTAAGAAGAAGAGAAGAAACAATAATAGCAGGCCATAAAACGGTGGCTTAAGTTGTAAAACGGCGGAAAATTGTGGAAAGCAAGGGTTGGCAAAGCGAATAAAATACACAGGAAGCAGACAAGTAACATAGTAGACAGACAATTAAAAAACATGCGACAGTCTGGTTTCTGTTCGCAAGAGATATAAAAATCACACCCAGCGACAGTACGATGTCCATTCGCAACACTAACCGACAAGACACACAACACTGAACACTCACTGTAAACACTGCACTAAAATGTTGGCACAAAGATGACACACCCTAGCGAAGAGCAGATGGGGGGGGGGGGGGGGGTCCTGGACAGATGAGGGGAAAAACAAGGAGGGAGGAGAGGAAAAACGAAAGGGGGAGGGAACCAAAAGAGGGAGAGGACTCATAAGGGGGGGGAGGGGCAGGGCAGACGCGAGAGGGAATGGGTAAAGGCAGAGGAGGGAAATGCAAAAGGACTTGGGGGAGAGAAGGGGGGCAGAGAGAGGGTAGGTGGGGAAAAAAGAGGATGGAAGGGAGGGAGAGGGAGCCCAGGAAAAGGACAGAGGAAAGAAGGGGGAGTGAGGATCAGAGTTGATAGGAGGGACAAATGGAGGGAGAGAGGGCATCATCCGGGAGGGGGAGTTGATGGAAGCCACCTTGGGCAAATAGATGAAGGGTGTAGAGGTGAAGGGTAAGGGGGGGACACAACAGTGAAGACGTGGCAGGGGGCAGGGATGGGAGAGGAGAGGAGCAACCAGGGGGTGAGGGGAATCTAGGCGGCGGGAGGTGTAGAGTATGCGGATATGTTCGAGGAATAGGAGCAGATGGAGGAAAGGAATGAGGGCATAGAGGATCCGTGTGGGATACAGGACGCTTATACGGAAGTGGAGTGCATGATGCTCAAGGATCTGGAGGGACTTATAGAATTTGGGGGGGGGGGGCAGATATCCAGGTGGGACTGGCATAACAGAGGATGGGACTGGTTATGGATTTGTAGGTGCGGAGGATGGTAGAGGGGTGCAGCCCCCATGTCCGGCCAGAGCGGAGTTTGAGGAGTAGGAGGGGGTTGTGGGCTTTGGATTGGATGGAGCGGAGATGAGGTGAGGTGACGGTCAATGGTGAGGCCAAGGTAGGTGAGGGTGGGGGTGAGGCAGGCAGGATGGGTGCAGACAGTAAGGGAGAAATCCAGGAGCCTGAAGGAGCAAGTGGTACGACCTACGAAGATTGCCTGGGTCTTGGAAGGATTGATTTTCAGGAGCCACTGGTTTACACCCTGTGGAAAAAAGGTCAAGGTGATTCTGGAGAAGTCGTTGGGACCGTTGGAGGGTGGGAGTGAGGGCGAGGAATGTGGTGTCATCGGCATATTGCAAGAGGTGTACTGGAGGGGTGTGGGGTTGGGCCATATCTACTGTGTACAGGAGGTAGAGGAGAGGGGAGAGGACAGAGCCCTGGGGCACACCTGCAGAGGGGTAGAAGGTTTGGGAATTGGCTTTATGGATGGTAACATAGGAGGGACGGCGGGAGAGGAAGGAGGCCATCAGATGGATGTAGTTGAAAGGAAGGATGTAGGTTTGGAGTTTAAACAGGAGACCGGGACGCCAGACACGGTCATAGGCCTTTTCGATGTCGAGGGAGACAAAATTGGTGGAGAAGTTAAGCTGGAGGGAGTGGAGATGAGTGTGGCAGAGGAGTTGGTCATCGGCAGAGAAGGAAGGTCGAAAGCCACATTGGGTGTAGGGGAGGAGGTGGTTTTGGTGGAGGTGGTGATGGATGCGCCGGGTAAGGATGGATTCCAAGAGCTTGCTGAACACCGATGTGAGACAGATAGGACGATAGGAAGAGGCATCAGATGGAGGCTTGTTGGGTTTGGAGAACATCAGGATACAGGAGGTTTTCCACAGGTCGGGATAGAAGCCAGTGGCAAGGATGACATTGTAGAGGGTGGCAAGGACTGAAAGGAATGAGGGAGGGCAGTGTTTGAGGCGGTGGTAGGTAATTCAGTCATGGCTGGAAGCAGTGTTGCATTTAGTGCGGAGTGTGAGGCTGATGTCCTGTGGAGTGATGGGAATGTTAAGTTCAGATGGTGGTGTGTGGCCCAAGTACTGGAAGCTAGGAGCAAGGGGAGGAACAGAGGCATTCGTACGGTCCATGACGTCAGGGAAGAGGGAATAATCAAAGTGGGAATCATCTGGGATGGAAAAAACATCGGAGAGGTGAGAGGCAAAGTGGTTGGCATTACTGAGGTTGTCAGGAAAGGGACGGTCATCAAGGAGGAGAGGGTACTGAGGGGTGGGGCGATTCCCAGTAAGGCGGTGGAAAGCAGACCAATGCTTGGAAGAGTTTATGGGGAGCGTGATGTTGAGTTGTGTACATGTCTGGCGCCAGGCACGGTGTTTCTTCGCAGAAAGCAGGTTGCAGATGTGTCGTTGTAATTGCTGGTGGCGCGTAAGTGTGTCCTGGTCACGAGTGCGGAGAAAAGAGCTGTAGAGGCGGTGGGACTCTCGAAGGCGATGGACGGCCTGTAGAGGCAGGGCGGGGCGGTGAGGGTGGCGACGGCGACGGCGTCAGACAAGGTCTGGTGCAGGAAGGTAGCAGTGCGAGAGATGTCATCAGGAGATTGGAGGGTAAGGTCGTGGCCGTCAGCCTGTGTGTGAATGGAGTCCCGGTAGGCATCCCAGTTGGCACGGGGACTAGAGGGCTCCTGATATACACTTTATAATCCATGGCGACGGCGTCCTCACCCCAAGGAACAGAGGGCTCTGTAGTCCTTCCATATTAGCCGTTTTAGTAAATTGATTCAAATGTTTTCTACGTAAATGTACGAATAGATATTGTGGTGTCACCGCCAGACACCACACTTGCTAGGTGGTAGCTTAAATCGGCCGCGGTCCATTTAGTACATGTCGGACCCGCGTGTCGCCACTGTGTGATCGCAGACCTAGCGCCACCACAAGGCAGGTCTCGATATACGATAGAGCACTCGCCCCAGTTGTACGACGACATTGCTAGCGACAATACGGACGAAGCCTTCCTCTCATTTGCCGAGAGACAGTTAGAATAGCCTTCTGCTAAGTCCCTGGCTACGACCTAGCAAGGCGCCAATTGTAACAGTGCATGTATCTTACGAGTCGCATTTGTATAGTTAAGAGAAATGTATCACAAGGAGTCATTAAAGTTAAGTATAAAGCAGCTACGTACTTTTCTTGCTACCATTCAATAGTTATCCTGTTCCAGACTTGACGCCAGTCGGCGTGTGTGTACGCGTGCCTTTCTTCCGGCTACTTCAGTGTGGCGTAACAGTCTTGTTACGTCACTACAGATTGGCGACGAGTAAAGAGTTCTTTCTAATTGCTTACATTTCCTTGTGTCATGGCTTCGCCAGATGTACTGTCCGAATTTTATCGCTTGCAGAATCAGCAGACGCAGGCGTTATTGGATGCCCTTGGACAGCTCGTCCAGGGTCAACGTGCCATTCAAACCGATGCGGCAGCCGCCGCTTCACCGCTACCGCAGCCACAACATGCCGTTGCAGCGCCGTTTCGCAGTTTTAACGCGGCGCACGAGTCGTGGCCAGAATGGTCCCGACAGTTCGGCTTTCGCCTCGCCGCCTACAGAATTCAAGGTAATGAGCGGCAGCCGTTTTTGCTTTCTTGTGTCGGTGTGTCCACCTACCGTGTGATAGTGAAATTGTTTCCCCGACGTGACGTAGCAACTCTGTCCTACGAAGAAATTTTGTCTGCTTTAGATGCCTATTTCAAAGAAACAGTTAATGTGGTTGCAAAACGGTATACGTTTTTTCGTACAAAACGTACGGCCGGTCAAACTAATTGGGAGTGGGTAGCAACATTGCAAGGACTTACTAGGGACTGTGCCTTTGAATGTGACTGTGGCCTTTCTTATTCAGATACAATGGTGCATGATGCAATTGCACAGAACGTTTCTGATGTTCGCATACGGGAGCAAATTTTGAAACTAGTTAATCCCTCCCTTCAACAAGTGATAGACATATTAGATAGACAAGACACACTTGACTGTGCTCAGGAATCTTTTGAAACTGCGCCAGCCGTGTGTAACATTAACCGGCCCGCTGGACGCGCTGCGCGGCCGGGTAACCGGGCCTCGCGCACTTCGACACAGCTGCCGTCGCGCTCTCAGCCAGGTGTGCCGCGCCAGCACACAAATGCAGTGAAATCATGCCCGCGGTGTGCTACTAGACATTCGCGTGAACATTGCCCGTCACGCCAAGCTATTTGCTTTTTCTGCAATAGGAAAGGACATGTTCAAAGTGTTTGCCAGAAAAAGCTCAGATCAGACAATCTCAATCATTCCAGGCCCTTTGCTTCGCGCCGGAATCGAACAAAGGACACTCAGGCTCGTGGACCTTCGCCCATGGACATTCATGTCGTTCATTCCACTTCGTCCAGTGACACTTTCTCTATCAGTGGCTGTGTTCGTCCCACAAAAACTGTGCGTCGACGTCGCCGGAAATCACGTCAATTAGCAAGATATTCTGTACCCGTGTCTGTTCAAATTGCACAAAACAGTCGCTCTTGTCGTCAGCAGGACAATAAACTTTTTGTGGACTTAGACTTTGAAGGCAAAGTGATACCATTCCAGCTCGATACCGGAGCTGCAGTTTCATTGCTCAATCACGACACGTACAATCAACTGGGCAAACCTCCGTTGCGTGACGCAAATGTTCAGTTAAAAAGTTATTCAGGACAGAAAATTCCTGTGTTAGGACAGTGCAGCCTTCTTGCAACATACAAGGGACAAACGAAACTTGTGTCATTTTACGTTCTTCGTTCTTCTACTGCAGTGAACTTGTTTGGTTTAGATTTATTTCAGTTGTTTAACATGTCTATTGTAAATCAGGTCCTATCAGTGAATCAGACTGTGCCTACCGACAGTGTTTCTCGGCTATGTGATGAATTTGCAGACATTTTTGCACCGGGCTTAGGTTGCACTACGAACTATGAAGCACAATTGGAACTGAATGTAAACGCGCAACCGAAATTTTTCAGAGCGCGCAATGTTCCCCACGCATTGCGTGATGAGGTCGCAAGAACGTTAAACGATCTCGAATCACAAGGTGTAATTGAACGTGTGCAAGCTTCTCTCTGGGCCTCACCCTTAGTAATTTTGCCAAAACCTTCCGGAAAATTGAGACTTTGCGTGGACTTCAAGGCCACGGTGAATCCACAACTAGTGACGGCTACTCTTCCCTTGCCCCGCCCGGAAGATCTTTTTGCTAAACTGTGCCCGGGAAAATATTTTTCAAAGTTGGACCTAGCCGATGCGTACTTGCAAATACCGGTAGACGACGAATCCCAGCGTGTATTGGTGGTTAACACGCATCTTGGATTGTACAGGTTCAAAAGACTGCCGTTCGGGTGCGCATCCGCCCCTGCATTGTTTCAGCAATATTTACAAACTATTTGTGCGTCGGTCCCTACTGCAGCAAACTATCTGGACGATATAGTGATCTCCGGACAGACAGAAGAAGATCATCTTGCGAACCTACAAACATTATTTCAGGTCTTGCGACAAAATGGTCTTCGCTTGCGGAAGGACAAATGTGTGTTTTTTGCTCGTGACTTACCGTACCTGGGCCATGTCATCAATGCCCAAGGCATACATCCGAGTCCAGAGCACCTCCGTGCCATACAAGAATTGCCTTCCCCTCAAAATGTGAAGCAGCTACAGAGTGTGTTGGGTACAATTAACTATTATCATAAATATGTGCGCAATGCCTCTTCGATTTCAGCTCCGCTTCATCGCTTACGCCGTAAAGGTGTTCCGTTCCTCTGGGCGACGGAATGCGAACGCGCCTTTCGCCAGTTGAAATCGGCGTTGCTTTCTAATACTTGCCTCACGCCTTTCGATCCCCAGAAACCCCTTTTGTTGATGGTAGATGCATCGGATTTCGGGATCGGTGCTGTGCTTGCGCACAAAGTTGGCTCCCATGATCGCCCTATTGCCTTTGCGTCCAAATTGCTCTCGTCTGCGCAAAGAAATTATTCCCAGATAGAGAAAGAAGCTTTGGCTCTCGTATTTGGTGTTACTAAGTTCCATGATTTCTTGTATGGTCGTCACTTTACCATCATCACAGACCACCAACCTTTGACATCGCTTTTTCATCCGACCAAGCCTGTACCTCCACGTACAGCGCAGAAATTCATTCGCTGGTCTATTTTCCTCTCGCAGTACCGCTACGATATCTTGTATCGGTCCACTGCTAAGCACGGAAACGCCGATGCGTTGTCCCGTTTGCCTGTTGCTGAGGATAAAGTATTCGATTCTTCCGAACTTGCTTGCATGTTCATTGATTCGGAAACCGATGAAGTGGTCGAATCGTTTCCGATTGATTTTCGTCGTGTAGCTACAGCCACAGCTGCTGACCCTGTCCTTGCTACTGTTTTGCGTTTTGTTGCTACGCACTGGCCTTTGTCAAAGTCTCGGATCGAGGATCCGTTGGTTCGCCGATTTTTTGCTCACAAGGAGAGACTTTTTGTTCGACGTGGTGTTTTGTTGTTGCGTTCTGATAATGATCAGTCCCGAGTTGTGGTCCCACGTTCGTTACAGTCCTCTGTTTTACGGCTTCTTCACCAAGGACATTGGGGTATAGTGCGAACGAAACAACTTGCTCGTCAGCACTGTACTTGGTTCGGAATAGATGCTGCGATTACGAAGATGTGTTCTTCTTGCATAGCGTGTGCCGAACAACAATCCGCGCCGCCGCGGAAAGTCTTTGCATGGCCAAAAGCCACTTCCCCTTGGCAACGCTTGCACATTGATTTTGCTGGTCCATTCTGGAATGCTCGATGGTTGGTTCTGGTCGATGCCTTCAGTAATTTTCCTTTTGTTGTCCGGATGTCTTCCACGACGTCCTCCGCCACCATCCAAGCGTTGTCTGCTATCTTTTGCATTGAAGGTCTTCCGCAGACTATTGTTTCCGACAATGGCCCACAATTCATGTCGGCAGCATTTCAGTCATTCTGCCAGGCCAATGGTATTCAACATCTGACATCCGCGCCGTTTTCGCCTCAGTCAAACGGTGCCGCTGAACGATTGGTCCGGTCTGTCAAGTCACAGATGTTGAAATTGAAAGAGTCGCATTCTCGGGAGGACGCATTGTTGCTCTTTTTGTCTTCGTATCGCTCTCAGCCCCGAGATGGTCGCTCGCCGGCTGAGTTGCTCCCCGGTCGTCCTCATCGCACCTTGATGTCTTTGCTGCACCCGCCGCATCAGGTTCCTGTGCAGCGGCAGACTCCTGCTTTTGCTCCAGGCGACGTTGTATTCTATCGCAACTATCGAGGTTCCCGGCGTTGGCTCGCAGGGCGCATTCTTCGCTGCCTCGGCCGCGCGATGTATTTGGTTTTGGGGGCCTCTGGTGAGGTGCGTCGGCATCTCAATCAGCTGCGCCTCTGTCGTCGCACGGGTTCTGCCGCTCCCCGTCTGCTTTCAGCGACGGTGCCGTCCGGTCAGCGCCCTGGGGACCCATCTACTGGCTCGCCTCATCCCCAGGTGTTACCGACGATGCCTTCCATTTTGCCCCATGGCGACGCGCCGCCGCAGCAGCCGCCGCCGCCGCCGCCGCCGCCGCCTGTTCTCCCGCCGGCGCCGCCCGCATTCGACGCTTCGCTGCAGCCGCCAAGCGCCTCCCTGGGTCACGCGCCGCCGATCGCTTCCCGTGACCAGCTGTCCTCCGCCTTGGACCTCTTGCCCGCTCCGGACCACATGGCGTCTTCGCGCGTCGGGTACCCCGACGCAATGGAGGTCGATCCTTCGGCCCCTCCTGTTTCTTTACGGGCGCATACACCGCATGTTGACGTGCACCCTGGACTAGGTTTTCAGGCGTTTCCTAGCTCCCCTCGGACCGAATGGCCGGGTGCGGGTGGCACAGCCTCGCCTGTTGTTAGGCTCCCCACCTCATCGCATACGTCAACATGGGGTCCTCCCCACGGCGGGCGGAAGCCTTATCTCACGACCGTTCGCCGATTTGCGGGGGAGGAATGTGGTGTCACCGCCAGACACCACACTTGCTAGGTGGTAGCTTAAATCGGCCGCGGTCCATTTAGTACATGTCGGACCCGCGTGTCGCCACTGTGTGATCGCAGACCTAGCGCCACCACAAGGCAGGTCTCGATATACGATAGAGCACTCGCCCCAGTTGTACGTCGACATTGCTAGCGACAATACGGACGAAGCCTTCCTCTCATTTGCCGAGAGACAGTTAGAATAGCCTTCTGCTAAGTCCCTGGCTACGACCTAGCAAGGCGCCAATTGTAACAGTGCATGTATCTTACGAGTCGCATTTGTATAGTTAAGAGAGATGTATCACAAGGAGTCATTAAAGTTAAGTATAAAGCAGCTACGTACTTTTCTTGCTACCATTCAATAGTTATCCTGTTCCAGACTTGACGCCAGTCGGCGTGTGTGTACGCGTGCCTTTCTTCCGGCTACTTCAGTGTGGCGTAACAGTCTTGTTACGTCACTACAGATATATTATAATATAAGACGACACCAGTTTTTGTGCGCCACAGATTGTTTTACTATATATTATGGCACATAATGTAATATACGTTTACGAATTTTACGAGTTGACTACGGAACATTTGTTATTATTTTATAATTAACACTGTAATTGTAACTCTTTTTAAATGGAATGGTTCCGTTTTCTGTTATTTACTGTCACTTAAATTTATGTTAAACCAAGGTGACTAGTAATCACATATAATAAACTATATTTAATGCTGTTGATCGCCGCTGGGGGCGTTGCCGTCCATTCACGTGATCTCAGCACGCTATTTAAGCCCATACGTAGGGTTAGTCTCGCATAGTTTCCTGCAGTTATGTAGACAGGAGTGACACCACCAGCAGTCGACCAATGGGTAACATATTTTAGATTTACGTAATTTTATCTGTTGTATAATGGAGTCTTTCTAACGGACATCTATAATTTCACAGTGTAAACGCCCAGATGATGACCCCTACGTGGAGTTGAAACCGGTTGGCGGTATAATCATAATAATAAATGCCATTAAGACTGTTCTTGAATAATTGATCCCGGCATTTGCCTGTAGTGATTTAGGGAAATCACAGAAAACCCAAATCAGGAATGCCGGACGCGAGATTGAACCCTCGTCCTCCAGAAAGCGAGTCCAGTGTGCTACAAGGGAGGGTCCGAATGGCCGCTTCGGTACTAGCAACGTTGTCCTTCATAGGTATGGTTCTAGGGACGATAGCGAAATTCCCTCCCTTTTGAAGGACAGGCTGTTCGTCTTTGGTCAGCTGTCGTT
Source organism: Schistocerca americana (assembly GCF_021461395.2). Taxonomy (NCBI): domain Eukaryota; kingdom Metazoa; phylum Arthropoda; class Insecta; order Orthoptera; family Acrididae; genus Schistocerca; species Schistocerca americana. Next base: position 331,501,333 of record NC_060119.1, read on the forward strand.
CGGTGAAGTTGACCGCTGTGCGTGACTTGTCGCGAAACGTCTTGTCAGTCTGCTTACCGCATCTTGCAAACTTAGTCTTCTGTCGCTCAGTGCAGAGGTCTAGTTCGTTCTGCATACTCTGTGAGTGATGCTGTCGATACTATCGCAGTCGTCTCGATTCATGCTGCTAATTTGTTGATAGAAAATGTCCAACAGTTCCTCATCCATTCTTGCCAAGTACCCCCGTGTTGCATGAATTCGCTACCGAAGAAAATTAAGCACGGATCGGGCACAGTGGATCACACGCAAAACGAATCGATTAATCAAGGCGTCTCTTTATTAGGACATAAGGTTTTACGTTATGCCGGCCGGAGTGACCGTGCGGTTCTAGGCGCTACAGTCTGGAGCCGAGCGACCGCTACGGTCGCAGGTTCGAATCCTGCCTCGGGCATAGATTAGTGTGATATCCTTAGGTTAGTTCGGTTTAAGTAGTTTTTAGTTCTAGGGGACTGATGACCTCAGAATTTAAGTCCCGTAGTGCTCAGAGTCATTTGAGCCATTTTATTATTTTTCTCCTGATTTCACGTTAATAATTTCTTTGGTTGTTTGTGTGATTTTTGCTTATTTACCGTACATATGTTTTTTTATGTTGTACATACAGAGAAAGCTGCGCGAAACAGGAGCCCTACCACCTCGGCTGTATGGATTACTGAAGTTCCATAAGAAAAGTGTTCTATTAAGACCAAATGGCAACACTTCTGGCTCATTGACGTATGAACTGGCAAAACACTTGGCCTCTCTGCTCCAACCGCAAGTGGAAAAGACAGACACATACGTAAAGGTCTCAGGGCATTTCACTGAGTAGCTGAAGAAATTAAAAATGACGTTCCTGGTCAGCTTTGAAGCTGTTCCGTTATTTACCAAAGTTGCACACAGTTACTCTCTGAAGTCCATCGGTTCCATTTTCCCGCAAGACATCACCAAGATCTTCCATGTATGTCTCACCACGAGCAACTTCTACGAATAGCTGGAAGGCTTCGCTTTGGGTAGTCCGCTTCATCCAGAGGTGGCGAACTTCTCCGTGGAACAGTTCGAAGCGCAGGCACTGGACTTGGCACCTTGTAAATCTAAGATGTGGTACACATATGACTACGGTATCTTCGTTGTGTAGAGCTATCTTGAGAAACAGCTCGGTGACTCCTAAGGCACCCGAACAGCCGCCAAGCCAACATAAAATTTATCCTGGAGGTAGAAAAGGGTCAACAGATACCCTTTCTAGACGTGTTGGTCATGAGGGATGGTGAAAACTTGAGACACGGGATGTATCGAAAACCGACACACTCGGAACATTACCTACACAAACTGTCAAATCACCACCTGAGCCAGGAATGAGGCATGATTAATACGCTCACTATGCGAGCAAGACTACTATGTTAGCCTGAGCTCCTCAGACGCGAGAGGGAATACCTAAGAAAGCAAATGGTACTTCACCAGCTACGGTATATAAGAAGTGTTGCAGAATCAAACATTCGGTGAAGTGACAGATCAGTTCCTTTTTTTGGGTATTCTATTTAGAAAGCATTCTAAAGTACATAAGATATCACATCGAAGTATGGGGTCAAAATATCTTCGTCTAGGTAACTTGTTTCGTGTAAAAGACGTTTATTTACTGTTACTGAATTAAATCATAAATTTATTGCATAGATAACTTCCGAAATACTTTCCCGTGACAAATTCGATTCCAAATGGTTCAAATGGCTCTGAGCACTATGGGACTTAACAGCTGAGGTCATCAGTCCCCTAGAACTTAGAACTACTTAAACCTAACTAACCTAAGGACATCACAAACATCCATGCCAGAGGCAGGATTCGAACCTGCGTCCGTAGCGGTGGCGCGGTTCCACACTGAAGCGCCTAGAACCGCTCGGCCACACCGGCCGGCATTCGATTCCAGATTTGTAATTTATGAATCAAAACAGTCATTTGATACAGATATCAGACACATTCTATTTGGTATTTATTCTGGCATTTTTGTAGTGACTTTCGTTTTTGCATCTGTCTCGTCCTTCTATTGCATTATACGATTCATATGCGAACAGACTTGGCAGTCAGTGAGGGTTCCCGAATTTTGAATTTTGTTTTGATCCACTGAATCATTCTTAAAACTGGTTTACAGTGTCATGTCATTTCTTGTGCCTTTGTCCCAGATTTGGCATGGTTAGTTTAAGGGGTGACCGCATGCCCTTCCTTTCTTCACTCCGTTGTCCTCCAGGAATGAATATGTGTACTTGAACTGTTTGCGTGTAGTGTTATTCGTATGAAAATGAGGAAAGGTCTTCTAAATGTTTGCGAATGCTGTAACTGAGGAGGAACTTGAGTGCCAACCCCCAGCCCGGTATTCGCCCAGTCGGATGTGAAAAACCAGGTAAAATAAAATTCAGACTGGCCGGCATAGCGACACTCAATCCGGTGCACTTCCCCATCACGGAAGCGCGCTTTAACACGTTCGGAGCTATCGCCCCGCCAGGTGTCATAGCTCCAGGAATGGCAGGTGGAGGATGCCACGCTTAGCGTGTTCTATCGGCGCCATCTACTCTGTGTTTCGTTTACTGCGCGGATAACATTTGCCTCCGTCAGCGCCGGACAATCTGCAGTGAGCCGCGGTTGCGATTTAGCTGTTGGTTTATCTTATACCATTCTGAGTTGACACTTGAGCAGCTTTAGTACATTTATTTCAATTTCTCGTTCTTTATCTATGAAATAATTATCTTCAGGGTAATTACACACAAATTTGATTTTTATAGACATGTCTAAAAATACGTTTTAATTTATGCTTATTATAAATTTACTTTCAACTACAAATAATAAATTTTGGGTATATGATAAATCGTACAAATCTAAAGGCTGTCAATTCGACTAAATACCTAGAAATTACAGTTACGAACAACTGAAATTGGAAAGACCACATAGATAAATATTGTGGGGAAGGTGAAGCAAAGACTGAGCTTTGCTGGCAGAACACATGCGACAAACCCACTAAAGAGACAGCCTACATTACACTTGTCCGCCCTCTGCTGGAATATTGCTGCGCGGTATGGAATCCTTACCAGGTAAGATTGACGGAGGACATCGATAAAGAGCAAAGAAGGGCAGTTCGTTTTGTGTTATCACGCAGAAGGAGTGAGAGTGTCACTGATATGATACGCGAGTTGGGGTGGCAGTCACTGAAAGAAAGGCGGTTTTCTTTGCGGAGAGATCTATTTACGAAATGTCAATCGCCAACTTTCTCTTCCGAATGCGAAAATATTTTGTTGACACCCACCTACGAAGGGAGAAATGATCATCATAATAAAATAAGAGGAATCAGAGCTCGAACGAAAGATTTAGGTGATCCTTTATCCCATGCGCCATTCGAGTTTGGAATGGTAGAGAAGTAGTACGAAAATGGTTCTATGAAACCATGTAGATGTAGGTAGATGTAATTTCCTCTTACGTTCATGCCTGTTTTGAGACGTCTACAAAAATTAAATTTATTTGTAATTAGGTCGAAAATAATTATTTTATACATAAAGAACGATAAATGGAAAACAAATGCACATACTTGCACAAAGTTCACCACAGGACGGTTGAAAGGTAGACCAACAGCTAAATCGTAACCGCACAGTGCCCGGGCACAGACTGGGGCAAATCCGCCCACACATTAAACGAAACACAGACTAGACGGTGCCGATAGTTAGAACACGGTAGGAGTGGCGTCCACCCATCTGGCGTACCCCAAGCTACCACGCCTGAAGGGGCGTCTCACCGAACGTGTTAACACGCACAGTATTCCGGCGGGTTATGGCCTTCAGCGTCACTTCAAATTGTATTAATAATAATTTGATTGAAAAGACATTGTGTGATTCCGAATAATGGCTTGGTTGATACCATACTAATGATATCACAAGTCACGGTTGTTAAAGTAGCTACCCCGCCAGTTACGGGAAGTTTTTTAGTAAGTTTCAGCTATTACTATAAGAGCTACGGGAGTAACAGATGATGGTTTGGTCTGACTGGCCCAACTGACAGCGTGTATTCATCTCTGGATAAGTGTGGTAAACTGATGGTAGCCATATTAAGTGCAACAGATACATGGTTTCATTTGTCCTGGAGGCTAATAATAATAATAAACAAACATCAAATGAAGCCGACGACCTGTAACTCTAGACGAAATGACACCTACATAAGACTTATGTCCACAAGATCTGTGGATGTGAATAACTACTGACCGGGACTCGATCCATTGCCAGAAAGTAACCATAGCTATATTTCATTGGGTTATATATGTTCTGAGGAAGCGTTTCATAAAATTTCAACAGCCTTTCTACAAACTACCGTTGACACTGATTCAACCATATTCGCCAATACAACAACTTCAGTTATATGTTCCCAGGATAGTGAGAAGTTTAAACTGAAATTTGTACTTGCTGTGTGACAATGGTTGAAATCTGAGAATGTGTTACAAAATTTATTAAGTAACAATTTTTCAGGAGGACGTCGTCATCAGGAGAAACAAAACTGGCGTTCTATGGTCGGAGCGTGGAATGTCAGATCCCTTAATCGCGCAGGTAGTTTAGAAAATTTAAAAAGGGAAATGGATAGGTTACAATTAGACATAGTGGGAATTAGTGAAGTTCGGTAGTATGACAAACAGGACTTCTGGTCAGATGAATACAGAGTTATAAATACAAAATCAGATAGGAGTAATGCAAGAGTAGGTTTAATAATGAATAAAGAATAGGAACGCAGATAAGCTACTATGAACAGCATAGTGAACGCATTATTGTAGCCAACACTGACACGAAGCCCACACCTACCACAGTAGTACAATTTATATGCCAACTAGCTCCGCACATGAGGAGTTAAGGAAATGTATGGTGAGATAAAAGAAATTATTCATATAGGTACTTAAAGGAGCCGAAGTTTTAATAGTCATGGGTGACTGGAATTCGATAATAGGAAAAGGAAGAGAAGGAAAAGTAGTAAGTGAATATGGACTGGGGGCAAGGAATGAAAGATAAAGCCGCCTGGTAGGATTTTGCACAGAGCATAAATTAATCATAGCTAACACTTGGTTTAAGAGAAGATTGTATACGTGGAAGAGACTTGGAGACTCCGGAAGGTTTCAGATTGCTTATATAATGGTTAGACAGAGATTTACGAACCAGATTTTAAATTGTAAGACATTTCCAGCGGCAAATGTGGACCCTGACCACAATTTATTGGTTACGAACTGTAGATTAAAACTGAAGTAACTGCAATAAAGGCAGGAATTTAACGCTTGACAAGAACAGAGGAAAGGAATATAGAAGAAGAATGGGTAGCTTTGAGAGATGAAATAGTGAAGGCAGTATAGGATCAAGTAGATAAAAAGACGAGGGCTAGGAGAAATTTTTAGGGAAGAGAGGAGATATTGAATTTAATCGATGAAAGGAGAAAAAATACAAAAGCAATAAATGGAACAGGCGAAAGGGAATACAAAAGTCTAAAAAAAGAGACTGACAGTAAGTGCGAAATGGCTAAGCAGGAATGGCTGGAGGACAAATGAAAGGATTTAGAGGTATATATCACTGGGGGTAAGATAGAATCTGCCTACAGGAAAATTAAAGAGACATTTGGAGAAAACAGAACCACCTGAATGAATATCAGGAGCTCAGATGGAAAACCAGTCCTAAGCAAAGAAGGGAAAGCAGACAGCTGGAAGCGATATGCACTTGAGGGCAATGTTATGGAAATGGAAGAGGATGTAGATGAAGATGAAATGGGAGATACGATACTGCGTGAAGAATTTGACAAAGCACTGAAAGACCTAAGCCGAAAAAAGACCGCGGGAGTGGGCAACGTTCCTTTAGAGTTACTGTTAGAGCTTCGTTAGAGCCAGCCATGAAAAAACTCTTCCATCTGGTGAGAAAGATGTGTGAGACAGGCGACATACTCTCAGATTTCAAGAATAATATAATAATCTCAGTTCCAAAGAATGCAGGTTCTGACAGGTGTGAAAATTACCGAACTATCAGTTTAATAAGTTGCGACTGCAACACACTAGCACGAATCATTTACAGACGAATGGAAAAACTCGTAGAAGCTGACCTTGGGGAAGATCAGTTTGGATTCCGGAGAAATGTAGGAAAACGCGAGGCAATGCTGACCCTACGACTTCCCGTAGAAGATATGTTAAATAAAGGCAAACCTACGTTCATAGCATTTGTAGAGTTAGAGAAAGGTTGACAATGTTGACTGGAATACTTTCTTTCAAATTATAAAAGTGGTAGAGATAAAATACAGGGAGCAAAAGACTATTTACAATTTGTACAGAAACCAAAGGGCAGTTATAAGAGTAGAGGAGCACGAAAGGGAAGCAGTGGTAGAGAAGGGAGTGAGACATGTTTGTAGCCTATTCCCAATGTTATTCAATCTGTATATTGAACAAGCTGTTAAAGTAAACAAAAGAAAAATCTGAAGTCGGAATTAAAGTCCAGGGAGAAGAAATAAAAACTTGCTGGCTTGCCGATGACATTGCAATTTTGGCAGAGACAGCAAAGGACTTGGAAGAGCAGTTGAACGGAATGGACAGTATCTTGAAAGGAGGATATAAGATGAACATCAACAAAAGCAAAACAAAGATAATGGAGTGTGGCCGAATTAAATCAGGTGATGAGAGGTAATCAGATTAGGAGCGTGTGGGGTAAAAATCGTGCAGGGAAACCAAGAGATGAAAACAGTAAGCAGATTGAGAGGGATGTAGGTTGCAGTAGTTAGAGATGAAGAGGCTTGCACAGGATAAAGTAGCATGGGGAGCTGCAAAAAACCAGTGTTTACACTGAAGACCACAACAACAACAATTTTTCATCTCCTGTCACATTTGTTTTCCAATAGTTATTCACAAGACGCATTTCGGCAGCATGATGCAGTTATCAGATGCCTAATTGTGAAGTGCGAAAAGATTGTTTCCGTGTTTGCCCGTGAGGTTATATTTCGAAATATTTAAATTTAAAATTTGTGTTAAGGACTAAGGGACCAAACTGCTGAGGTCATCGGCCCCTAGGCTTACGCACTACTTAATCTAACTTAAACTAACTTACGCTAAGGACAACACACACATACCCATGCTCGAGGGAGGACTCGAACCTCCGACGGGGGTCGAATTATTGCCCCTGCTCCGAAAGATTATATTAGTGTGCGTCGTTCTGTGTGTTGTGTATTTAATTACTCTCATGGATATTAGCAGCATACCTATGAGGCTTTTGGCTCACAGTAATTGCACTTAGCGTCGCAGCATAGAAAGAACTGTTCTTCTGACGTGACTCGCCCCGATTGTCTACATGCAGGGGCAGTTTGGGTAGCGAGGGGAGAAACGGAGGAGCGGAGATGGTGCATGTTCGTTCTTGAAGTACGCCTCTTTCTAGGAAATTGGACATGATCCCCACTCCTGCACTCTTGCAATAAATGGAAGTGTTGCTAAGTTTTTCGTTGCCTTCCGAAATATTATTCACAAAAATTATTTCCTTCTGATTTAATAAAAGAGAGACTCACTTTCAAAGAGCGTGTACGTTATATCTGGAGCACCCCGTAGACGTGAGAGTTATAGAACAGTACTTACGATAAGTTTTAGGAAGCCTGTGCAAAAAGCAAGGGTGGTGGATTCATAATATAAATATATTCGTTAGGAAAAGCTGTTACTGGCAGCTGTAGTTTCTTTCAAACCTATTTCACTTTTCCACGTAATCGCAGTTTACTAGTAAAAATATTCTTAATATTGCACTGGCTTCTACAACCTGTCTGCAATGGAGTTGACGGCCTAGGAATTAAACCAGCTAACAAAGACGATCCTGAGTTCTTCGCCATATTCAAACCATTGTTCATCAAGACATTGTTTCAAATGCAAGAAGGACAACGGTTACAGGGTGTGAGGTCAGGGCTGTAGGTTGGTCAGTCGATCCTAGAATTCAGACATTGTACACTTCCGGGGAATTGATTGCAGGATTCCTATATATTGAAATGACGGTGACATGTGACCAACCACTGACTACAAAGGGAAAAGATCAGTTAATGCGGTTGGTTTTTATTTCAAATGGTGGTATTCAGACCGTACAATAACAATACTGTACACTCTAAGGCAGAAAGAAATACAAAAATATTGACACACCACGAAGGAACTATCCAAATGCGACGGAAATCGCTAGATGTGCATGTGAAGATAAAGAAATGAATCTTGGAATGATTCATTCAAGAGAAAGATCTTCACAAATGCGCCAAGTCAATAACAGGGTGGTCTTCCTCTGCCCCATTTGTGAGTAGTTCTTCGGCTTGACATTGATCGATAGACACAATAAACTGGTAGCCAAGATCGCAGGAAAAGACTTGCGAGCAGCCAGCCCTCCTCCACAACTGGATACTAAGATCCGATGATGGTGGCTTTAGTGTCGCCGTAACCGATAATCACGGAATAAAAAGAATTTATGCGATCTTGGCTACCAAGCATCTAGATCGCTCCCACATGAGCACAATGTACTCCGTACAAAATTGATTGATAGAGTTATTGGACGTCTTCCTGAGGGATACTATACCAAATTCTGTTCAACTGGCGCGTTAGATCGACAAAATGCGGACCTGATTAGAGGACCATGGCTATAATGTTCCAAGCATTCTCAGTTGGGGAGGATCTGACGACCTATCTGGAGAAGGTAGGCTTTGGAAAGCATGAAGACAAGTAGTAGAGACTATAGCTTGAGCGGGCACTACCTTGCTGAAATCTAAACTCAGAATGCCTTGTCATGAAGGGCAACAAAACGGGGCATAGACTATCGCCGACTACCACTGTGCTGTAAGGCTGCTACGCATGACAGCCAAACAAGTCCTGAAAGAAATCGCACCAGAGACCATCGCTCCTGATCATCAAGTCGTATGGTGGGCGACAGCCAGGTTGGTACCCCACCAATGTCAGGGGCGTCTCCAGACACGTCTTCAGCATATAATTACTTTGACTGGACTAGAACTGTCTTCACTGGTGATTACTGCTTAGAACTGAGTTCCAATGACCAGCAAAGACATATCAGGAGAAACCCCAGATATCTCCCCAATTGAGAACGTTTGGAGTATTATGGCAGGACTCTCCAGCCAGCTTGGTATTTTGATGATCTACCGCGCCAGTTGGACAGACTTTGGCGTGATATTCCTCAGGAAGACATCCATCAACTCTGTTAACTAATGTCAAGTGGGATAACTATTTACATAAGGGCCACAGGAGGACCAACGTGTTTGGTATATTTGTGAAGCTCTTTCTCTCGAATACATCATACAGATTTTCATTTATTTTTCTTTACACGAAAATCACATTTCTGTCCCATTCAGATAATTCCCTTCGTAGGGTGTCTTTTCTTTTCTTTTTTTGGAGTATGTTTTCTGAAACCAAGACCAATCAGGGATACAGGAATATGTCAGAGCTGTAGCGATCTGTAGCGACCTGAGGTGGAGATCACACTGAGATCAGAAGGTCAAGTGAAAAGTGAGGCTGAGAAGTCCAATGCACTCACAGCGGCGCCAGTGATACAGCGTTATCAGTAACAATATGGTCGCGCAGCAGGCAGCAGCTGGGCCCAGGGGCACGTGCCACAAAAGAATACTGATTCCTCAACGGCGAATCATGATGTTAGTGTTGCAGGTCAGTGACATGACTGCGTGTTGTGGTGGTCAACGTAGCAGGGCGAGGAATATGCGGCTTGTACAGACGTAGTGCGATGACCCACTGCAGCTGACACTGCAGTGCTCTCGAAGACAGCCTATCATGCACTCAGATGTAGACTGCTGACTGTGGTCCACAGTGCCAGTTGTCCTGAATAATAAGGCCTGTTCACTTGCCAGGGATCGACCAAGACTGCAAAAGATGCTCATGAGTTAGCCAGGACATTGGAGGAACACAGCTCGCTAGGTCAGAGAGATGGCAGACGGAATATCAGCCATGATGATCCAGTAGTGGAGGAGCGGCTGGCTGCTCAGCAGTCTTCTTATCTGCAATGCCTCAGTAGGCAGCAGGGCAGACAATGGCTATGGTATGCATCAGCTGGCTGTCCCACGGTGTTGACTTCACCAAGAAAGTAGCAGGCTGGTCTTCATCAATCAGTATGTCATGATTTCACTAAAAGTCATCCTCTCTGGTTCTAGTGACACGGACAGAATCGCAGCATGGCAGAATATGTTAATGAGCTCCAAAACCCTCTATTTAAAAGGCTGATCCTGTATCAGTAGTTGAGTAACCTACGTTCTGTGCCACTTTTGATATCAAACTGGTATGCAAATTAATTAAAATGTGATGGCTGATTAATTCATGACTTTAACCTATTGTGGTTTTCCATGTAACCCCTCCCCCTCCTTAACCAATTGTTCTGTTAATTGATTTATGACCTCTGAGGATAACCCATTCTTCTGAGAAAGTTCTCCACCCCTCCCCCTCCACCTTGGCCAGCTCTCTAAAAAATGGTTTAAATGGCTCTGAGCACTATGGGACTTAACGTCTGTGGTCATCAGTCCCCTAGAACTTAGAACTACTTAAACCTAACTAACCTAAGGACATCACACACATCCATGCCCGAGGCAGGATTCGAACCTGCGACCGTAGCAGTCGCGCGGTTCCGGACTGAGCGCCTAGAACCGCTAGACCACCGCGGCCGGCGCCAGCTCTCTGGAAACCTCCAACCCTTCTCCCTCCCTCTCACTGATGCAAGCACACTTTCAGGCCTGAATTATTCGAATAGCCCCTTCCACTTTATCAATTTTATTGACTAATTAATTAAGTCAATAAATTAATTAACCCCTCCCCTTCTGGTAAGTCACCAAGTCCCCTCCCCCACCTGGAAATTGGCGGAAAAAAGACTCAGTATGTGCTGGAGGGGAGGAATCTCATGACAGGAAATTCAGAACAATGTCAATTACATAGCAAAGAATGTACTGATTATTCATAAAATTCAATTCATGCACCTGGATTTCTCTTTTATTTGGTGGGAAATGATCATTGTTTAGTACTCCATATTGGTGTATAGTAGATACGAGCCTGATACATTTGAGACGATTAAGAAGAAAAAGAAGAAGAAGAAACATTTGAGTTTTGCAAGATAAAGCACGAGATGAAAGGAGTTTGAGACATTTTACATCGCTTGTGCTATCAGTTCTGCCGAATTGTTGCAGTGTCTGGCTTCCATACCAAGAAGGTGCTGGGAAGAGAGGAATGATAGTAGAAAATAAATACATATGCATATCAGAAGTGTTCGATATGTGAAATTACACACCATCCTGCGCTAACTCTGTGAACAAATCACACTGTATTCCACAGACACAACATTTGTCAAGTAAATGTATACACAGGGGTTACAGTACCTCACAAACTTATTTAGAATCATTGTGGTAATGAAACTGAAGACTCGGTTTATGTCCAAGATGTGGCAGAGAAATGGATTACTTTGCATACAGCTTCGTTCGTCTAGAGGAGGGTGTTGAAATAGGTTTTCCACTGATGAACATGATTTATCACGCATGCATTGGAAGTCCTCTGCTGACTGTGGTGTGGAGCGGTTTGCTGTTAACGGTTGCAGGCAGATAGCGCTCTAGGTCACTTACAAAAGAGGCAGTTGTATATGACTCGAAGTTATACCACGCAACTGATGCACCCTGAGAGAAGAGTAGACAAAATTGTTAAATGCGTGATAAATGTCCTGCCTCAACATATCCCTCTCTCTAGAATGCATCATCAATCTATCATTAAATCATACTTCATTACAAACCCTCTCAACCAATTACTCCATCTACTTTCTATCATCCTTTAACATACACCCACGTCATTGTAGAGGCAGATGGTTCTCTTTCTGGGTAAGCATTAAAGACAGCAGTCAGCTTACATGTATCCCTATTAGATTAAAAAACATACATCAAACTGATATTAAAGAAAACACACAGCAACTGTTCTGTAAGGTATTTGTTAGCTGACACTGCGTGGTTGTGATTGGTGCAGAGTACAGAGAAGTGCATAGCAAATGCTGTTTGTTATGGTTTAAAACACCTAAGTAGTCTTGCACAGGTCAAACACATGATCCAGTCTGTAGCTGTATATTGCAGTGCCCCAGCTGTAACACAACACTCTTCAGCTAGATAAAAATCTATAAGATGGTTACTGATAAGTTTGGGGTCACGCCTGGGCTTGTGATCCAATACGTACAATTTTGTTACTCTATATTTGGTGGTCATCCACGTTAAACAATCTGTTCCACCCGTCTTATCGCTGTCCACGAAAAACGATTGTTTTCCTGCTTCCCAGTGCTTCCATATCAACTTTTTCTCATATTCCCCTTGCTGTCACATACTCCTTCCAATGTACAAGGAATTTCCTGTACCGACAAGAAGACATGCAAGTACTCCCTCATTGCCTCTCAATTTTCCCCGCAGTTTGGTGTATTTTCCCTCAATTTAAACGTATTTTCCGTCAATTTTCGTAATTTTATCGATTTTATATCTCTTCTGCCCATGCAGTCATGAAATCAATTCCCGACACGTATTCTAAAATTGCTTGTAAACGTAGTAGACTTGTCAACACCTAGCGCAAATGCACTATTTTTCTGTATGTGCGTGTGCCTGTAACAGTTTTATGTTGGGAACCCCAGACTATACTGCGAACCTTCCGGCAGTGAATCAACCTTCAGACACCGTCCTGGACTCATTGTGAGTGGACTCACCTTCGAGCCCTATCCTGGCCCGAAACTCAAGGGGATCCACTTCCGAACCCTGTTAATGGCCATAATATACAGTGGGTTCACCATAGACCCCTATCCTGAGCATAATGCATAAGTCTCCAGTTTTGAACACCATCCCAGTTGTACAGAACTGACACCACAAGTGATTTACGTAAAATGTCTCAAACTCCTTCCGTCTTGTGCTCCATCATGCATAACTCAAATGCTTCTTCTTTTTCTTCTTAATCTTCTGTCGACACTCTCAAATATATCAGGCTCGTATCTACTATACACCAATATGGAGTACTAAACAACTCAGCAAGCAATTATCTAGAGAGGTCGTGTGTAATTGGACGGAAGACGTGAGTAAGATTGGTATGGAATTGTCTTTGTAGAACGGCTGTTACAGTACTGGAATGAGAAAACCGGTCTATATCAATAGCGCAGGTCAGTACAAGTTTGGAACAGGTGTTATACTGTTTCTGAAAGCGAAATATCGAAGTGTATTGATTGTGTGGAACATAGCTCGTTCTGTTACTTAACAAGATGTCGAATGCATTGGTTATGTTACCCTCCTACCTTTAGTCAGTGTCAAATTAAATTGGATGCAGTGTTGCAGGGAAAGTTGGTTAAAGACAGAGGAAGAGTTACGAGATGCATAGAGAGAGGCCAATCGAGTTTTGCTTAGGGTCCTTAGCCTATAGGTTCAACGAAGGGGCAGCTCGTTTCGAAATAGACGGCTTGTGCTAGAGCTTTGCATCTCTGACTTCATCCCACGATTGCGAAAATACTTTGTGACTCCATCCACATGCGGGAGATGGCAAATCGTAATAAAACTTCAATAAATTTGTAAAGTGTTTCGGGTGAGGAGGAGAGTTACTGCACCTCCTCTCTGCAGATGGCTATTTCCTACACTAAGTATTTGTGCCATGTGTGTCCACATGAATGTGACCTTCGCAAAATAATGGAGGGGGTGGTTTAGCAAAGATGCAGAAACTGAAAATCATACTGCAATGTTACTCAAAAAATGGCTCTGAGCACTATGGGATTCAACTGCTGTGGTCATAAGTCCCCTAGAACTTAGAACTACTTAAACCTAACTAACCTAAGGACAGCACACAACACCCAGCCATCACGAGGCAGAGAAAATCCCTGACCCCGCCGGGAATCGAACCCGGGAACCCGGGCGTGGGAAGCGAGAACGCTACCGCACGACCACGAGATGCGGGCTGCGCAATGTTACTGACTTGTAACATCATGAGATCGACGCATGAGACAACTCGTCGAGAGTGATGGTTTGGACATCAGAGAATTGAGTAAAATTCGTTGAAATTACGGAAAACTTAGTAAAATTACGGAAATTGATGGAGAGTACGTAAAACTATGGAAGTATGAGAAAAAAATGTGGAGGTATGAGGGTACATACATGTTCGCCTGGGGGTATGCAAATCATTCGATTTCCCACTGGTGGGATTGACAACTGATGCTGCATAATATCTGTGCTCTATGGGTTTAAGCCCCGAAACGCACAGGATGGTTGAAATAAAAGACCGAAATGTGGCAGTATCCAACAATAGGAGGCAAGAGGAAAGAAATCCATAAGGGTTTGGAAACCGGGCAACTGCCGTATCGATCTCGCTAAACATACCAGTTCTGGTATCCACCAATAAGATGTAGGGAAAAACTGCCAGCACACTGAGCCATGTCGGCTTTAATTTTGGTGGCATGGCACTCTGCTGGCGCCACTAACCACTTGGTTTGCTGATATCGATCTGGTCATACGTCGCGAGCTAGGGTCTTTGGTCGAGGTGTATACAGTTGGTTTGGTGGGTCCTGGTGTAGGTAGTTGGCAGGACGGCACGTGGCTGACAAGTTGTTGCTTTTAGTGGACTCCAGCTATCCGGTATGGCCCTCGAGAAGCCACAAGGGGTTAAATTGGCCAGAGGCAAGCCTTTACGGCTTGCATAAGGACTAGTTAAATTTTACGGCGCCTTAAAGACTGCCTGAACGAATTGGAGGCAGTAACACACCAGCTTGGAATCCTTAAAGTCACAGCTCCTTCACATCCGAGTGGAGTTAAGTATCGTTTTCTTATTTTTCGGCTGCTTGATGTTGCAAGGCCATGTCTGTATTAATGTGGATTTGGACCTTTTTCATAGATGCGCCTCCAAGTGATTGTCTGTATGGCTTGGTTAAAATGGCTCTGAGCACTATGGGACTTAACATTTATGGTCATCAGTCCCCTAGAACTTAGAACTACTTAAACCAAACTAACCTAAGGACATCACACAACACCCAGGCATCACGAGGCAGAGAAAATCCCTGACCCCGCCGGGAATCGAACCCGGGAATCCGGGCGCAGGAAGCGAGAACGCTACCGCACGACCACGAGCTGTGGCCGATTGTCTGTATGATCACTGGTCAATGTCACTGACCGCAATTTGTTATTATTACCCATATTCCGAGCAAATGTACAAGTATTCCCTGTTCAAATTGAATCGACGAAACTAAATTTGTAACATAATCTGTGCCAGAGTCAGAGCAGCCATTCTAGATGAGTATGTCTTAATTATTGCATCAGCTGGCGCTAATATTTCGCCCTTTAACTTACAAGTCATTTTAAGGAGCGTTAAGCTTGTAACTTGTATCTGTAGTCGCTTTCGCAATAGATTGAGATTTCCAACTTCTTAGGCATCCTGTAGCCTTATTTGCACAGATTACTCTTCCCTTCTGATGAGTGTTTTCAGGGTAGCTTTGGCAGCGGACAAAGCGTTGCTGCTCCTGGGCTTGATGGTGTGTGTCAGTAGGGAGTCACATTTAAATTGTATGCCTTCGCAGTTTTACCTGTATTTGGGGGATTGGCGTATTTTATTACTTAAGGGATTTTTGTTATGGCTTATACATCGTTAAGGGCTTTCCAAGAGGCACAGTCAGTGACGTGACTTGTTACCCTTTCTTTATTTTGTATGAGCGTTGTTCGCTTGTGTAGCATGTTAGCCATGCTTGGAAATTGTTAGTACATTAAGTGTCTGTCACTTTAATTCATTTTACTGATAAAATTATTTGTTCAACCTGCTTGCAGCGACGACTAGCTAGTGTGACTTCTTTCTTGTGTTTGAGAACTGTATAGCCCTGTCTTCAGGCTCTGATCTCAATGGTATAAATTGTTAAATTTTGTTATTAATGAAGTGAGCCTCTTCAAGTTTTTAAAATGATTGTGAGCATTGTTATTTTTTTTTAACAAGGTTTCTCAAATTGTAATTATAATATTGTTGTTGCGCAATAAAGTATATTCCATGAAACAACAAATGAAGGCACATGTGAGTGCATCTTCCATGTATTTTTCATTAAAGTTATCCCAGTCTTAGGTGCGACGTATCACACAAAATGGGTATCGATTTAATTAACTAGTCAATCAGTCTTATAGAGTAAGGGAATATTTGCAAGACATCCACAGCTGGGGATTTACCAAGTACCTACTGCTTTGTTCAGGACAAAGGATGGGATAGTGTGGCACACAATAGACGCTCAATGGTCATGAAGTAGCCACCTGAGAGAGAGAGAGAGAAAGAGAAAGACCATGTGTTTCGACAGGAATTTCCCATGTATTATTATCAAAGAGCTGCCACCACCTGTATCAAAGAACTTCCGCCACCTGATGCTTTGTCCCACTGGAAGTCACCAGACGGGTGAGGAGGAGAAGAGGGAGGGATTAGGAGGGAGGAGGGGTATCTGCCGGTGGTATTGTGAACTAACTCAGTCATTATCTGCACAGCAGGACGAGTTCATAGAGCAGCTGCTTCCACTGACCTTGTGTTTGGAAGCAGATTGTACATGTACTGCAACTGCAAGTAGCCACTTGAGGTGGCAAAGGACACCACCTTGACCAAAGGGGACTGCAGGATAACCTGACTGATGGACGAACGCAAAGAAAAAAAAAGGAGTGCAGTGTTCTGAGACACTATGGTCTGCAGGTTTGGACAGATCGGCAGGAATTCTCCCAAGCAGTGGCACACGACAGGAAGTAGACACTTGGGGGCGTGCTAATACCTTGAGATGGCTGGCAGTGTGGCAGCCGACAACGGTCGTGGGCCCAAGCTGGCATACAGCGGCCTCTTGGACAAAGGCACGTGTTACAGCTCCGTGAAGCAGCCTGCGCATGGGTGCCCAATGTCCTAGCCGGCATGTCAACCCTGCTTTCGTCGCAAAGATACGATTGGAAAATCATTTAACAGTGCAGCCACGTGTGGTGAGTTATGTTGACAATGATTTCATTGTGGTATTCTTCCACGATCGGAAAAAAAGCGATCTATTTAATTACTTCTTTTCAATGTATTTTGGAATACCTTCATTTTCCGAAACAGCAGAGAATGATGAGCTTTCCCCACCAAATAAAAATCCAACCCCAGCGAACTGAATTTCATGAATAAACTCTATATCCTTTGCTAGGTAATTGACAGTGATTTTAATTTCCAGGTCATCGGCCCCTAGACGTCCACACTATTTAAACTAACTTATGCTAAGAACAACACACACACCCATGCCCGAGGGAGGACTCGAGCCTCCGGCAGGACAGGCGGCGCAATCCGTGACATGGCACCTCAAATCGCGCGGCCACTCAGGCGGCTGACATGGAATGGTAAGCCAACAGAATAGAAATTAGGTGTACCAGCGCATATATAAAGTAAGTTGCTTATAAGAGTGATGGGTAAATGTATCCTGTATGTATGTGATTATCAAAACCACAAGCACGAAATAGTAAAATACGTGCCATTCAATTTGTTCAGTACAAGGTCTGCAAACAAATTCTAAGAGTTCGAAAGATGACAGGCAATACAAGAATAGGCCAGTTATTATTTTTAAGTAAGCACAATGATACTGAGAAACGACTGATAGTCTGGAAGAGGCAGTGGGTGCGTTGTTCGTCTTCCATTTCAGTGGCTAATTAACAAGACATATTGAAAAGTGTCTATAAGGCGCCAAATGAACTAAATACAAGTAACTGAGGGAAATGCAGCGAGAAACACTGATCAAAAATATATTCGAACTGTCAAATTTCCGGAAAGGGCAACACTCAGCAATCAGACCTACGTTTTATAAGGAAAATATGGTACCAGGGTGATTGCGCAATGGCAAACTACGATGAAAGAGTGTGGTCCAGGTAAATGAGAGTAGGGTTGGGTTGAGTTGTTTGGGGAAGGAGACCAGACAGCGAGGCCATCGGTCTCATCGGATTAAGAAAGGATGGGGAAGGAAGTCGGCCGTGCCCTTTCAGAGGAACCATCCCGGCATTTGCCTGGAGTGATTTAGGGAAATCACGGAAAACCTAAATCAGGATGGCCGGACACGGGATTGAACCGTCGTCCTCCACTGCGCCACCTCGCTCGGTAAATGAGAGTAGGAATAAGCTGCAAGAGGCCGGTCATGAGCTGATTAATCTTGCTGTCTTTTAGTCTCGTGCTGGCAGGACCTGCAGACAGTCAGAACGCTGTCCACTAATTCAAACACTAAGTTAAAATTTAAGTTTGTGCAGCTGATTTAAAAGAGGGGGAGAAGCCCTCGTGCATGAAGAGTGGGTGCTGGCTTTACAAAATAAATAATATCGGGGGGAAAGATAATTTAACTACAGATTTGACGACAGAAAAAATCCGATTAATTCTCCGTTTTGTTTGTCATAATGCATGCACACATATAAACTACACATAATGAAAATTTATATTTAAATAGCATAACTATATAAAGAAAATCACTTAAGTCACATGAAAAAGACTTTAAAACACTTACGACTGGGCTGCAGGGAAGAGTGAACGAACGAAAACGTTGCCTAAATGTTTCACTCTCGTATCTACTCATACTTTCGCCAGTAACGCAGAAATAACTGCAACGACCATGCTGTCAGTATTGAACCGGCATCCAAAAAGGGGTTAATAGCAAATTACTGGTACTGTAATGAGCAATCACTTCGTCCAACAAACATGGAGTAATACCACCGCAACAACAGAGCAAAAAAGCACTGTACATTAAATCGTTTCCAAATTCACGGGAGCAATCTCTATAGACACGACACGAATTTTCAAAATGATTGCGTAAAAAATATCTGATCGCCACATGCTATTGTGTGCAAGAATATAGCTTGTTCACGTACTTCGAGCCTATAAAGGAACCTAAGACCATTTCTAAAATAGATTGGGGTGGAACCTCAATAAATTAGTTATCAAAGGTATAGTTCACTTTAAATGAAAGAAAGTATTGGTAGAACTTACAGAGTGACATGAGCAACTGTGAAACACTTTTCAGCACAATCTCTGCTCGGACCACAAAGAAACCATGGATTTACCTGAAGAAAAATCACTGGAGGAGATTTCGCTCACCAGCAGAATACGTTTGACTGATAGAAAGTTTAATGGAGGCGGTTAAACTAACAAGAAACTCTGAATGTCCCATCTCCCATACGTGCACCCTCATCGCAAAGAAAGATCAAATAGCCTAGAGAATAAAATATAAGGTGCGGATCTCTCTAAAGTAAAATAAAAACCTTGTTTCCATGGTTCAAATGGCTCTGAGCACTATGGGACTTAACATCTGAGGTCATCACGCCCCTAGAACTTAGAACTACTTAAACCTAACTAACCTAAGGACATCACACACATCCATGTCCGAGGCAGGATTCGAACCTGCGACCGTAGCGGTCGCGCGGTTCCAGACTGAAGCGCCTAGAACCGCTCGGTCTCCAAAGTCGGCTCCGCACAAGCCATCTAAGATCACAGAGTGGACTGCTAGGACATCAAACCCACATTCTCCATGGAGCTATGGTTCTAATCCTTAGCAGGTTCCTTTTTTCTAATTTTTATGCGTCCGTCCCTAGTTCTCTTCACTTATAAGCCGGACATCATTTTGTCACATGACAATATCCTATCACATGACAGTGGGATCCATTAAACTGCACGCATGTGTCTACTAAATGTGCATATCAAAATCACAACCATAACTGGTCCTGTCAAGTTCATGTAGGAAGGCTTCCCGATACAGTACACAAACTGTAAATACGTCGATATGCTGTTGGTGTTGAGTTCATCCGATAAGCAAGCAACTGCTGTTGCTTGTGAGTATGCTGCACGGTGCCCTCAAAAACGCCATGCGGATAGGAATGTTTTTCATCCCCTTGAGCAGTGGAAAGAGGTCATCCAAGGACTAGACATACTTCACAAATAGAGGACATGATTCTTGAAACCGTTCACCAATCATCTCGGCGAAGTACCATTGCTATTGCAAGACGATTCAAAATATCTCAAAGACTGGGTTGTTGAAGTGTTGCACGATGAAGAACGACATCCATATCTTTACACGTTAACTTGACACCAGTGGACAGAAGACCTATTCGACGAGTACAGTTTTGTGAATGGCTTTTGCACCAAGTGGAAGATAAAGTACATTTTATAAATAACGTAATATGGGCTGACGAATCTAGCTTCATTCGTGAAGGTATTTTCGATCGCCACAATAGCCGTTATCGGTCAGAACGCAACCCACATGTCACCCGTGAAAGTGGCTTTGAGGCACACTTTGGCATAAACCTTTGGGCTGGAATCATGGGAGGAGTGCTTTTTGGGCCTTACCTGTTGCCGGAATGACCCCTGTATCGAAGGTTTTTTGCAATACAATTTTGGTAAACATTTTTGGAAACAGTGATCAATAGAGTATTATGTCTTAACTAAAGTTCAGTCTTGATCACAACACTTACGTCCCAATAACATAGGTGACCGGTTTCGGTTATATTTATATAACAATCTTCAGACCTATGGCTTCCTTGGAGGATGGTAGGCGGAGCTCTCCTCAGCTGCTACGAAGTCAACTGACCAGTTGACCAGTTAAACCTACTGGCAAGAATAATGTTAGATACCCTTCTCTCTTGAATTGGGATTAAGAATCGCAAGCTGACCGTCAAATGCGGCATATTTTCTTCAGCCCGTGTATATAATTGACTACTTCAGACGATGCGTTCTATGGACGGAATATCACCAACCACGACACTTTATTAGATTGACAAAATGAATGGAGAATTAATCAGAACAGTATCTTACCAGATAACGTGGACGAGGTCGTTAATGCATGCTTGTGCGATGGCACTCGACACATTGATAATTCGGTTCGAGTGCTGGTGGTGGAAGAATTTTCACTGTCATTATTAGACCGGCAAGGGGAGGCGAGATGGTCGCGTGAAGTTCCTGATTACCAGACTTCCCGTCAACGTCCTGGCTTAAGTACCAAACTTGCTCGCAGTGTCTCGTGTAGTGAGGGCACGTGACGTCCATGGTGATCCGTCCGTACGATGGGGACGTTAAGCTTGGCGGGTCCCCTCGTACTATTCGCGAGTAGTGTCGGCATCAGGTGTCACCGTCTCCCTTCTCTCAGCATAATCATCTTCATACAACACAAACATTACACTACACACACACACACACACACACACACACACACACACACACACACGCACGCACACGCAGTGTACCGTGATTTATTTGCAAAGAATATTCTTAAGAATTTATTTTATTTACTACCGATTCATCAAGAACTTTAACACATTTAATCACACTATGTAAGCATGGAAGTAGTTGCCAGGGAGTAACTGATTAAATCATAACCAAATTCCTTTTAACAAATGGGAATTTTATTCACTTTAATAGCGCCTAAGAGCTTTTTTTAAAAGAAACAGATTTAAAATTATAATCAGAAAGCACCCTCTAAATATCAAAGTTACAATTTATTCAGAGGCAGAAAGAAACAGGTTTTGACTGTATGAGCTTTCGAGCAGAGAACCTTGCCGCTCCCTTTTGGCACGGCCGCAGTTACGACCGCTCACAACAGCCTCTGAAAGAGAGTTTTAACAATTTACAGAAGCACACAAACTATGCCCCCCCCCCCTGTAGGAGGGATGGAAATGGTACAAAACACTAACAGTTAAAATATTAACCTTGCCACCGAAGGTGACACTTCATTTTAACTTCTAAGAAAAGTCTTACGGTGAAAGGGTGGCAACTTTATATACTCAAATGACCATTTAAATAAAAGCCCATGAAATGCAATCTTATACAAAATTCTACAAGACTGGCCAAACAATAGTTAAGATGCTCTACAGTACACAGATACCGCCTCTCAAGATCATAGGCAATAATATCAAAGTTTCCAAAGTTCAAAACATATTTCAGGTATTAGGCCGTTACACTCCAAGCAATAAATTCGTTAAGACACCAAATCCGACAAACATGACAGAGGCAACTACTAACGTACGGTAGATTGATAGGGAGGTTACCGAACAACCCGAACCGCAGGTTGCTCTAACCCGCCCCTACTCCACAAGGGGAAAACGGACCACCCAATTTATAAACAACCACCTTCCCGCTGGTGGGTAAACGGAGAAGAGTGGTGGGACTGCCCCAAAGTAAAACGGCTGGTGAACTCACCAAGAAAACAAGTAGAATTTAACAAGAGTAAATCAAACGACAAATCACCAATCACTTAACTTCTAATACACCACGATTTCTCGAGAAGACCTGGCGCAGCACCCCCAAATCGCTCTCCCGAATCGTCCGCTGCCAGCCGCTTCAACGAACGTAGGAAGGCGCGCCGATCTCCCGTCCCACGGCGTCGCAGCTCGCACCGGCCAGACTACTGTTGTGGGTTGACTCCTGTTGCTCTCGTGTCGACCGCGAAGTCACTACCCTTCGCTATATGCCGCGGCCCACTGGACTCACGTGGCGACCTCACATGCGCCGACGCTCAAGGCGGACAAGTCATCTTGTGTCTCAGTGCGCGACCGACTAACCGATCGATCCAACCGCCAATGACCATTGCCTGAGGAAACTCGAGCAGACTGGCGGCCTAACGCGCAGACTCAGATGCAAGAACTAAGCCCGACCGGGCCACCACTCGCTGAGTTCTCTTACTGGAGGAGTGGAAAGACTCTCATTTTGCTGGCTTTAAAGGTTGATCCGAACGACAAATATACTAGCACTCCGAATGACAGACAGACACTAACTGCCTAACAAATGCGGGCGAGAGACAGACTAGCAAGGTGAGGTCGAGAGACTGACCCACACTGGCCGACTGGCGAGCCCATAGCGCCCCTTAAATGCATGTGAACAGGCAACCTTTTCCCTTTCCCACCAGAGGGAGACACCAAAGCTGCGATTGCCACAGCGGCGCCACCGTCAGAAACGGAGGGCGACTGCTTCACACTACGCGCTGCGGCGCGCTCTTCAAAACAGCAATTGTTACCACGGCTCACACACATTCACAAATTACATAAATGTGGTATTACAAATAGTATGCAATAGAGTATGTTGTGAACAAACAAACAACAAGCGTGCTGATTGATATTAATTGCTCCGTTCTACAGTTTTATTCATGAACTACAAATGATCCGTCTTGCAATACTCCACATTTGTTACTTTACTTTATTAGATTCCTTCTAATGAATTCTTTAAGTTAATTAGTCCCAAGCTGAAGAGCAAAATTAAAGAATCGGTCGTAAAACGTTTTTGTAATCTACTTTCTCCATAATTTTTGAAGTGTGATAAGCCCGCACTGGATGGATGCTGTACAATGGCATCATTAATAAGCTTAATACATAATGAGGTTTCGTTGGTGAGACACTAACTGCCCGTTATTTCACTTAAGTCAGTCTAGATGAAAAAAGTACCTAACTGTCCGCAAATAACAAGAATCAGAGCTCGATTCCACGTATAACTCACGACTCTGAACCTGTTTGAAACTGACGAACACTCAGGTAAGAAGTTGAAAAGTGTCATTCATGTATCACAATCTTCGCTTGATTGCCTAAGCGTTTCCGAGTCTCTTTATGTGCGATACATGTGTAACTATTGCTCAGTTCCGTGACAGGAGGAATATGGGCAATACTTTTAAGCAATTTTTTCTCCATTCAGGTGATCCATAAATTTTCCTTATAGAGAGCCAGATTTAAAATAGCTGGTTGCTTTTTTCTTAGAGTTTCCTTAAAGGCGAATCTTGTCACGAAACTTCTATAGTTACTAAAATAACTCAGTGGCAAAGTCATGCAAGAAATTTTTGCCCCTGGCCGGAACGTTCTTCTTTATTTTTTATTTATTTATTTTTTTTTTTTTAAAGAATGGGTATAAAGGAATTGTATCTGTTTCTGTTGATGCTTGTGACTAAAGATTTGCTATGATTTTATTTAAGCAATTCATTTCGTGCGGTTAGTGCACCTTAGGAAAGGGAGAGCTGCTCCAATTCACATAGCCGTCAGTTCAAAATTATGGCAGTGATTCAAAAATGGTTCAAATGGCTCTGAGCACTATGGGACTTAACATCTACGGTCATCAGTCCCCTATAACTTAGAACTACTTAAACCTAACTAAACTAAGGACATCACACAACATCCAGCCATCACGAGGCAGAGAAAATCCCTGACCCCGCCGGGAATCGCACCCGGGAACCCGGGCGTGGGAAGCGAGAACGCTACCGCACGACCACGAGATGCGGGCAATTATGGCAGTCTCAGCAGCTAACACCGTTTATTGTCACACAGTCTAACTACGCTGGAAGTCAGTCCGCGTACTATTGCCTGTGAGTATTTTTGCCGATGAAAAAAAAAACGTTGATAAGTAAGTATTTGCCCCTTTTAGGTGTAGCACATTGCTCAAAAATAATCAACTAATAAAAAAACTGCTATTTATCGAGATTTTTTCTACAAAAATTGCAATTGCATTGCAATAAAAAGACGATTATGAATTACAGAGGGAGCACTTTTTCCACAACTGGAATTTTCTTACTGGAACACAAATGCTCACCACTGTTTTTTGGTCGCTTTCAGTTTCCTTCCGCAAGAATTCCACTATTTATTAACTAATCAAAAATGATTACTATCCAGTAGCGGTGCACAATCACAAGTTCATGCTACTACGTCTACTAGGGGTTACACTGATGAACCATAACATTATGACCACTGCATATTGCGCGACTAAAGCTATGGGCACGAGAAACAATAAGGAAAGTATATAGACGAAGCAGAGGCGAATGAGGAATCACTCTAGTGACGATACTAGTCGCAAATGGGAGTATTGCGAACTGCTATGGCGTTGTACATGGAGACGTGCAGCTCGAAAATGGAGAAGCTGGTTGGCTACTCAAGTTCTACTGTCGTGAGTATCTGTAGAAAGTGATTGAAGGACAGTGAAACCATGTGTGGGCAAGAAGGTGTTCGACGTCCACACATCATCACTGAACGTGGAGATCGCAGGCTTGCCACTTCAGCAATGCGGGATAGGCGGTGTTATGTGGCACATCTGACGACACAGTATTGTGCTAACAGAGGTAAAAGTGTGTCGGTGCACACTGTTCCACACACATTCTTGACCATGCGCCTCCGCAGCAGACGACCACTAGACGACCTCACGTGTTCCTTTGTTGACCCAACGACATCGTCCGTTACGATTGCAATGGGCACGGGGTCAACAAGATTGGACTGTAAATCAGTCGAAATGTTTCGCCTGGTCGGACGAACCACGTTTCTTGTTAACACCAGATCTATGGCCGCGTGCAGACATACACCTACCCAGACGAACAGCGGCTCGAGACATGGACCACACCAAGGGGCTAGGTCGGTGGGGACAGTATTACGCTATGGGAGACACTCATCTTTGCTTCCATGGGAACTACTGCGGGCCACCTGCGTTCCTTCTTACTTGATATCTTCCCGGACGACGATGGCATCTCCCAGCACCATTACTATCCTGCACAAGGCCGGAATCATACTATAGTGATTTGAGGAGCGTGGCGACGAATTTATCTTGATCTCTTGGTCACCAAGTCCTCCTAACCTGTACGCGATGGAACACATCTGGGGCGCTATAGGGCGCCAGTTTAGCGTGCATAAATCACCGAGTCGTAGTTTAGCAGCACTGCGTGACACTGCGTAAATATCTGGTGCCAAATACGTCGGAAATCTACCAACAACTTGTCGAATCCATGCCACGTAGAGTATTGCATTCCAGAGCTGGACCTACACGCTTTTAAGCATGCGGTCATCAAGTTTCGTTGGTCAGTGTACACTCTTCACAGCCCTGCTGATCTAGTCTTCAAAATGACATAGGGGTTCACCAAATATCACTGGATCGAGTGTATCCATAAAGTTGACAAATAACATTTGACACCATTCGTCATGCCCAGGCAAATTACTTCTTCCATAAAAATAGATTTTGTACTGCACAGTTAGTAACCTGTTGTTACAAAATGAGAAACCATACTAGCTTCCGCAAAATGTCAATCAGCTGCCTTTAAAAGTTAGCTTACACATGCAGTGCGCAACCGTAAAATATTTATATAAATCTCGCAGTGGATGTTCTTTCCATCACATAAACAAGTAAGTTAAGTGACACTGGTTGTACACCAATTGGTACAGTTCTATATACAGGGTGAATCGTGTAAGACGTAACACCCCCATTATTCCGGGGCCGATTGCATGTATCGACAAGCGGTGTTCGGCAAATCATAGCCGACTATGGGGCACATACTTTGGTACATACACAATAATCACATCGTTTGTATTGACCGAGATAATGAGGCAAGTACATGTTTTTTAAATGGGACGCTATACTTTTTTACCATCATTCGAAAGCTCTGGAAAAGACGCGTATAGCGATGTAACGCATGTTGCTATTGTGATTCAAACTTCGCTTAAAAGACGCTGGGAAATACTGTACGATTGAAGGTCGAGGCGGTCGGAAGCGGCTGCAGACTGTAAACACGCCTCGCGCGACCCGCGGGCCGAGTTGCCGTGCTCTATGCAGCATGCACGGCCTACGCTACGTAGGTCAATCCTCATCCACCCTATTTTAAGCAAAGTTTGAATCACAATAGCAACACGCGTTACATCACTATACGCATCTTTTCCAGAGCGTTCGAATGAAGGTAAAAAAAGTATAGCGTCCCATTTAAAAAACATCATATACTTGCCTCATTATCTCGGACAATATTGATTATTGTGCATCTACCAACGTATGTACCCCATAGTCCGCTATGATTCGCCGAAAACCGCATGTCGATACGTGCACTAGCCCCCGGAATAAAGGGGGTGTTACGTCTTACGCGACTCACCCTGTATATCACAGTGTACCTCACAGGTGATCCAGTGTACCACAAATTTTTGTGAACCCTCAGACAGTCAATGTTGAAGACTGAAAATACACATCAGTTACATCAAGAGACTCTGCTTGATTTGAAGACAAGAGTATCGGTGTGCCATCTCTGCAGATCAAATTCTAGAAACCAATTTTTTCAAAAATGGTTCAAATGGCTCTGAGCACTATGGGACTTAACTTCTAAGGTCATCAGTCCCCTAGAACTTAGAACTAGTTAAACCTAACTACCCTAAGGACATCACACACATCCATGCCCGAGGCAGGATTCGAACCTGCGACCGTAGCGGTCTCGCGGTTCCAGACTGTAGCGCCTAGAACCGCTCGGCCACCCCGGCCGGCTCCAACTTTTTCGACCAAACCATAAGTTCTCACAAGTGTGACAATATTCGGGTATTTTTGATTGAAGAATAGTTTACACCTTGCAGAGGCTCTTGATGTAAATGATGAGGATTTCTACGAGTTCTCGTAACCCCGATCAATGTTGTCATGCTTCGTCAGAAAATATTCAATATCAGTCTCTTTAATATACACAGAATGCAGTAGTCACATTTAGAACCAATGTCAAGGAGCAATAATTTGGTGGGTCGGTGCACTACGTTTGCTTTGAAAGGTTTCAGTTTGAGTCTGTTCACAGCTCTGTGCTGTTGATGCACGAGTCTGAGCTGCTAAATGGCGCAACGATTTGTGTTCGACGCTGCTCCTATATGGCTTAGTTTAATCTCGGCTAAATCTGGTACGCCATCTGCTATACCGTTTAAGCAGTATGTCGGACCGTCTTGCGGTGATCGGAGCCCGTTTACGCGGTACTGGTTGCCGCGTAACGACACTGACAACGCTTGCGTCGTACTTCTGCATCCTACACACTGCAAGCTACCTTACGCACAGGGTAGTTCGTGTACCGTCACTTCCTCCCTTTTCCTGTTCCAGTCTCGAATGGTTCACGGGAAGAACGGTTGTCAGTAAGCTTCCGTGTGGCCTCGAATATCTCTACTTGTACCTTCGTGATCTTTTTGCGAGATGTACGTAGGAGGAGGCAATATATTGGCTGACTCTTTTTGGATCGCAGCCTCTCGAAATTTTAACAAGGAATCACAACGTCATGCACAACGCACCTGTTGCAGCATCTGCCGGTGGAGTTAGCTGAGCATCTGCGAGACACTGTTAACGAAACGCGCTGCTCTTTTTTGGATGTACTCCTATTCCTACATCAATCCTGTCTGGTGCGGATGCGACACTGACTAGCAATATCCAAGTATTTGTAGAAAGCGGGCTTTGTAAGCTCTGCCCTTCATGGGTGAACTACACTTCCTGACGATTTCTCACTGTATCACCTGCCTGCGAGTAGTTTCTCATGGTCTTTCCACTTTAAGTAGTTCCGCACGCATACTTCTATATACCGGGTAATTCGAAAAGAAAGAACAGATTTCAGCAGTTTATTACAGACAAACTATAAAAGATAGAAACACATTGTGCACGTCACTGGTCAGAGGAAGGTTCAAAGTTCTGACAAAGCTGCGCTGTTGTGTGTTTATAGCAACACAGTGACTACCCCATAACAGAAATTATCTTGAATGTTGGAATTCGCGCAAAGTCAATCCATTGTTCAAGTGCAAAGTGCATTCCGCCGTCGATTCAGCAGCAAGCCGCCTCTGCACAAGTAAATTTATGACTGGCGTACGAAATTCTTGGAAGTTGGTTGCTCGTTTAAAGGGAATATCATTGGTCAGCCACGCACGTCTGATGAAAACGAAAATACCGAGCGTATCCGAGATGCGTTCGCGCGGAAAACTCGGAAGTCCACAAGACGGGCAGTGCAGGAACTTCAACTTCCTCAGACAACGATGTGGCGTGCTCTGGAGTGACTGTTGCTTGTGAAGCCTTACAAGTTGCAGTTACTGCAGCAACTGCGTCCCGGCGGCCATAACAGAAGGTACAAATTTTGCATTTCAGTTCTCCAGGGTTTGGCAAAGGACATTTTCGTTGAACGACTCATCTTTTCGGACGAATCGATGTTTCATCTATCGGGTAAAGTAAACCGCCATAATGTAAGAATTTGGGGGTCACAAAATCGTGGCGTCGTCAGCGAACATGAAAGAGACTCACCGAAACTGAGTGTGCTTTTCGCCGTTTCTGTTCACAAAGTTTACTGACCTTTATTTTGTCCGATCGAAATCGTGACAGGAATGTCACACCTGGACATACTGCAAAATTGATTTTTTCCTCAACTTCACGAGGTCTCCAATTACGCGCCCCACCTCCCTTTCATCATGACATGCGGCGGTATCTTAACAACACCACCCCACAACGTTGGATTGGAAAAGGTGGACAAAGAGATCTTGTTCACTGTTTTTGACCTACCAGGTCACCAGATCTCACACACTTTGATTTCGTCTGTGGCGGTACATAGAAGAAAGAGACTTTGTCCCACATATGGCAGCAACTCTTCGAGAGCTGAGAAATCGATTTGTTGAAACCGTCACTTCAATAAACATAGACCTGTAGATTCGAGTACGGAATGAAATGGACTACTGTTTCGATGTTTCTCGAGCAATGCATGATGCTCATGTTTGGCATACGGTATAGTGTCTGCATGAACATTAAACTTCGAATCTTCCTCCACCCAATGAGATGCGCAATGTATTTCTATTTTTCATAATTTGTCTGTAACAAAAAACTGTTGCTGTTTCCAATGATTGCTTGCAGCGTATAATCAAATGATAATGCGGGTCTTTGTCTATTTACACGAAACAGATTACATTTGTTTATGTTTAGGGTCAACTGGCTATGTCTACATGAAGCATCGACTTTCTGCAGGTCTTCCTGCATTTCGTTGAAATTTTCTAGCGTTGCGACTTCCCTATACACATCAGCATCATCCGCGAAAATCCTCATGGAGCTTCCGACGTTATTCATTTGGCCATTTATTTAAATTGTGAAAAGTGATGGTCCCATAACACTCTCTCGGGGTATGCGCGATGTTACTTTTACGTCTGAAGTTTTCTCTTCATTAAGAATGACATGCTGTGTTGTGTTTGCTAGAAACTCTTCTGTCCAACCAGACAGCTGGAATTACATTCCGTACGCTCGTAGTTTATTCATTAGGCGGCAATGAGGAACTTAATCGAGGGCTGTCTGCAAGTCAACCAACTTGCCATCAGTCTGACCACCGGTATTTACTGCTTTCTGGGTCTCGTGGACCTACGTAAATGAGAGAATTGTTAGTAAGCAAATTGGAAATGCCGTTTAATTCGCTTTTTCGATACTGTGCAATGTTACACTTGCTGGTAACATATTTAGAACCAAGGTATCGGTGCGGAATTCTCGTACTTATACAGTTTTAAATAATTATATTATTTGGGATAAGTGTAGTCGTTGGGATAAGGTTAGTTGTGGGAATGAAGAGAAAACGCGTTTAAAAATGACCCGAACGACGTGAAATAATAATCACGAATTTATGATACATCCTTTTGTATACCTTTCCATGCATTATTGCTTGTAATTTCTAACTTCCGACCCTAATATTTACTTTTACCTGTTGCTGAAGAGAGGTTCAATGAGAAATACGAATATAACACACAGAGAATAAATGCGAAATGTATACAAGTTTTTATCGTGATACATGATGAGGCCACGCTGAGCCACTTTATAGTACATGCGGAACTGTTCTGGGGGCATTCACAGCGCGATGCGTTTTCCTTAGATACCACTGTAGTTGTTTACGGGAACGTCCCCTCGTGTTTCCGCTAACGGCCACGAGAGGTGAAGTGCAATAAAGTAACATCGAGACTGCGCAGTAGGTTAGGCCGTAGTGTTCGCTCCTTACCTCGTTTATCGTGTAACTGCCGTCTGCTTCACGTCTGCTGTGCAGCGAGCTACCTTAATTTAAGTATTAACTGTATTTTTCTTACTTGTCACTTCTCCTTCCGTGTGTATTTGCTTTTAGGAAGCTTTAATTGTCGGGTGCTATTAATAGTGTTCCATAGATTTCGTGTTTGTTTTGAATACAGTCAGAGAGAGTCCCTTTAGTCAGCCATAGTGCCAGTAGTGTCAGTGTCGTCGTAACTGCCGTCTGCTTCACGTCTGCTGTGCAGCGAGCTACCTTAATTTAAGTATTAACTGTATTTTTCTTACTTGTCACTTCTTCTTCCGTGTGTATTTGCTTTTAGGAAGCTTTAATTGTCGGGTGCTATTAATAGTGTTCCATAGATTTCGTGTTTGTTTTGAATACAGTCAGAGAGAGTCCCTTTAGTCAGCCATAGTGCCAGTAGTGCTAGTGTTTGTTTTCAATACAGTCCAGAGACAGGTAGTGCTATTTTCATTGTTTTCTACAAGAAGTGCCTACCAACCACAGTTTAGTTAATAAACAGCCGCCTTTAGTGAATTAGCAGTCTAGTTAAAGGTTGATTAACTCTCTTCAGTAAATTGATTCCTTAGGATGGATAGGATGTGTGACTGCTGTGTACGGACGCAGGAGGAGCTGGCCACTGTTCGCGAACAGCTGAGCGTGTTGATGGCCGCGGTCAGCCGTCTTCAGGCTGCTGCCTCGGAGTGTAGCGGCAGTGGGGAGTCTGGTGCGTCGCAAGGTACACCCCAGGTGTTACATGCTTCACCCACTGTCCCTGCTGTCGAGACATCTTCGCGTGTACTGGGCGCGGTTGGGCCACCCTCTCCCCAAGGGGAGTGGCGGGTTCAGCGGCGTCCGCGGCGCACGAGGCGGAGGGTCAATGTGGAGGCTGGTCGTGTGGCATCGCCCGCTCTGCCTGTAAGTGGACATGTGGCTGCTCCTTCAGCAAGGTCCGAGCAGGAACACGGGGGGAGGGGTTTATTAGTTATTGGGAGCTCCAACGTTAGGCGGGTGATGGAGCCCCTTAGGGAAATAGCGGGAAGGTCGGGGAAGAAGACCAGTGTTTGTCTGCTTGCCAGGGGGTCTCATCCGAGATGTGGAGGAGGCTCTGCCGGCGGCGATAGAGAGCACTGGGTGCACCCGACTGCAAATTGTTGCTCATGTCGGCACCAATGACTCCTGCCGTCTGGGTTCAGAGGTCATCCTCAGTTCGTACAGGCGGTTGGCGGAATTGGTGAAGGCGGAAAGCCTCGCTCGCGGGGTGAAATCAGAGCTAACTATTTGTAGTATCGTTCCCAGAACCGGTCGCGGTCCTCTGGTTTGGAGCCGAGTGGAAGGCTTAAACCAGAGGCTCAGACGATTCTGCGGAGATCTGGGGTGCAAATTTCTCGATCTCCGCTATCGGGTGGAGAAATGTAGGGTCCCCCTGAATAGGTCACGTGTGCACCACACGCCGGAAGCGGCTACAAGGGTAGCGGAGTACGTGTGGAGTGCACATGGCGGTTTTTTAGGTTAGAGAATCCCCTCCCTAGGCCCGACAAGACGCCTCCTGAGACGCAGCAAGGTAGGAGTAGGCAAAATGCAACAGGGAATAACAATATTAATGTGCTAATAGTAAACTGCAGGAGCGTCTACAGAAAGGTCCCAGAACTGCTCTCATTAATAAACGGTCACAACGCCCATATAGTACTAGGGACAGAAAGTTGGCTGAAACCAGATGTAAATAGTAATGAAATCCTAAACTCAGATTGGAATGTATACCGCACAGACAGGCTGGACAGTGAAGGGGGAGGCGTGTTTATAGCGATAAGAAGTGCAATAGTATCGAAGGAAATTGACGGAGATCCGAAACGTGAAATGATTTGGGTGAAGGTCACGGTTAAAGCAGGCTCAGACATGGTAATTGGATGTCTCTATAGGTCCCCTGGCTCAGCAGCTGTTGTGGCTGAGCACCTGAAGGATAATTTGGAAAATATTTCGAGTAGATTTCCCCACCATGTTATAATTCTGGGTGGAGATTTTAATTTGCCGGATATAGACTGGGAGACTCAGACGTTCATAACGGGTGGCAGGGACAAAGAATCCAGTGAAATTTTTTTAAGTGCTTTATCTGAAAACTACCTTGAGCAGTTAAACAGAGAACCGACTCGTGGCGATAACATATTAGACCTTCTGGTGACAAACAGACCCGAACTATTTGAAAAAGTTAACGCAGAACAGGGAATCAGCGATCATAAAGCGGTTACGGCATCGATGATTTCAGCCGTAAATAGGAATATTAGAAAGGGTAGGAAGATTTTTCTGTTTAGAAAAAGTGACAAAAAGCAGATTTCAGAGTACCTGTTGGCTCAACACAAAAGTTTTGTCTCAAGTACAGATAGTGTTGAGGATCAGTGGACAAAGTTCAAAACCGTCGTACATAATGCGTTAGATGAGTATGTGCCAAGCAAGATCGTAAGAGATGGAAAAGAGCCACCGTGGTACAACAACCGAGTTAGAAAACTGTTGCGGAAGCAAAGGGAACTTCACAGCAAACATAAACATAGCCAAAGCCTTGCAGACAAACAAAAATTACGCGAAGCGAAATGTAGTGTGAGGAGGGCTATGCGAGAGGCGTTCAATGAATTCGAAAGTAAAGTTCTATGTACTGACTTGGCAGAAAATCCTAAGAAATTTTGGTCTTATGTCAAAGCGGTAGGTGGATCAAAACAAAATGTCCAGACACTCTGTGACCAAAATGGTACTGAAACAGAGGATGACAGACTAAAGGCCGAAATACTAAATGTCTTTTTCCAAAGTTGTTTCACAGAGGAAGATTGCACTGTAGTTCCTTCTCTAGATTGTCGCACAGATGACAAAATTGTAGATATCGAAATAGACGACAGAGGGATAGAGAAACAATTAAAATCGCTCAAAAGAGGAAAGGCCTCTGGACCTGATGGGATACCAGTTCAATTTTACACAGAGTACGCGAAGGAACTTGCCCCCCTTCTTGCAGCAGTGTACCGTAGGTCTCTAGAAGAGCGTAGCGTTCCAAAGGATTGGAAAAGGGCACAGGTCATCCCGTTTTCAAGAAGGGACGTCGAGCAGATGTGCAGAACTATAGACCTATATCTCTAACGTCGATCAGTTGTAGAATTTTGGAACACGTATTGTGTTCGAGTATAATGACTTTTCTGGAGACTAGAAATCTACTCTGTAGGAATCAGCATGGGTTTCAAAAAGACGGTCATGTGAAACCCAGCTCGCGCTATTCGTCCACGAGACTCAGGGGGCCTTAGATACGGGTTCACAGGTAGATGCCGTGTTTCTTGACTTCCGCAAGGCGTTCGATACAGTTCCCCACAGTCGTTTAATGAACAAAGTAAGAGCATATGGACTATCAGACCAATTGTGTGATTGGATTGAGGAGTTCCTAGATAACAGGACGCAGCATGTCATTCTCAATGGAGAGAAGTCTTCCGAAGTAAGAGTGATTTCAGGTGTGCCGCAGGGGAGTGTCATAGGACCGTTGCTATTCACAATATACATAAATGACCTTGTGGATGACATCGGAAGTTCACTGAGGCTTTTTGCGGATGATGCTGTGGTGTATCGAGAGGTTGTAACAATGGAAAATTGTACTGAAATGCAGGAGGATCTGCATCGAATTGACGCATGGTGCAGGGAATGGCAATTGAATCTCAATGTAGACAAGTGTAATGTGCTGCGAATACACAGAAAGATAGATCCTTTATCATTTAGCTACAAAATAGCAGGTCAGCAACTGGAAGCAGTTAATACCATAAATTATCTGGGAGTACGCATTAGGAGTGATTTAAAATGGAATGATCATATAATGTTGATCGTCGGTAAAGCAGATGCCAGACTGAGATTCATTGGAAGAATCCTAAGGAAATGCAATCCGAAAACAAAGGAAGTAGGTTACAGTACGCTTGTTCGCCCACTGCTTGAATACTGCTCAGCAGTGTGGGATCCGTACCAGATAGGGTTGATAGAAGATATAGAGAAGATCCAACGGAGAGCAGCGCGCTTCGTTACAGGATCATTTAGTAATCGCGAAAGCGTTATAGAGATGATAGATAAACTCCAGTGGAAGACTCTGCAGGAGAGACGCTCAGTAGCTCGGTACGGGCTTTTGTCAAAGTTTCGAGAACATACCTTCACCGAAGAGTCAAGCAGTATATTGCTCCCTCCTACGTATATCTCGCGAAGAGACCATGAGGATAAAATCAGAGAGATTAGAGCCCACACAGAGGCATACCGACAATCCTTCTTTCCACAAACAATACGAGAATGGAATAGAAGGGAGAACCGATAGAGGTACTCAAGGTACCCTCCGCCACACACCGTCAGGTGGCTTGCGGAGTATGGATGTAGATGTAGATGTAGATATCACTAAGGTCGCAATAACCTCGAACTGGATTTTGAGGTTTTAATTGCACTTTCTATTTTATGTATGTAAGGCGGCAGTAGCAAATAGGTACATCACAATTCAAAGCGACAATGACAAATATGTTGTCGTTTCGGAAAGTATATCTATTTAGAAAATTCAGCCTGCACGACAGGCAGAGATAATGGCTTACCACAATGGTCACGGTTATTATCTATGACAATGCTGTAAACAAATAAAATGGTGAGTAGTAAGAGAATATGAAAAGGGAGTCTCTTATTCGTGTTTAATGAGTAAGCTTCGCAAAATATAGGAATGAAGCTGGGCATCCGTGATGCCCTTTTACCTATTATAGTTAAAAGTCTCTTTTACGTTAAAATTTTCCACAAATACTAAGTTTTATGGCAAAATCGGTGATAGTGCTATTTGCGTCCAATAATAACACAGGAAGCAGCAGGGCCATAATTACCAAAAATGCATAGCTTCTGCACAATTTTTATACAATAAAAGAGATAAACTACCAACCTCACAGGAGCTCAATAAAATTTTTCTTAAACCCCTGTTAAAATCTGCATAACAAATGCATAAAGCATTAAGAAAATTTCTGTCGGTGTAAATACTTAATAAAATCAAAACTTGCCCAACTCTGAACCCGCAAGGCTATCCTGTACAATGACTCCTCTTTTGCAATATAAATTCATACCAAGGTATAGCATTAAGGCTTACCATAAGACACACAAGTAATAATAAAAGCAACTTCTAAAATTTCAACGCTCTGCAATGAAGACATCGGGCACACGAACTTCTGACTAAGGAATAACCCAGTTGATGCCACTACAGGTAGGCACTAATTAAAATAACAAACAATTAATAAAAAAAACAGCGTTTCAACATCTAAACATTCCCTGAGAACATACGGACATTAAAACTTCCTTTATAAAAATTAAATTTCACAACCAGCACATAAGTTACAAATATAAGAAACAAATTGCTGATTAGGGAATACAGAATTAATAAGGCAGAGTTTCCAGAAATCTGACCGGGCACTAATTACAGAGTGAAACCCAGTTTTACAGGTTTAAATTCATTCGATCGAAAATTGCATTCGCCAAAGCTGCGGAGGAATGAGCTACGAAGCTTAACGAACTGACACAGTCAGGAACAAAGGGAACCTCAATACTCAAGGACGAGAGCGAGACTGAAGGCGAGCAACATGGATCCCATCCTAACGATTCACAGTTCCACTGGCAACGGCCAAATCGTCGAGCCCCGGTGCCGCGCCCACCGTACCGGACGAAATACACTGCGCTCCGCACAACTGAAACATAAATCATCTACAACAACACACTTGCAATTGCATATCCATATTACATAAAAGAGTAAAGCTTAACATTAAAACAGGAAGCTCGCTAAAAAAATTTTACACTCAACACCTGAGAATTCATTTAAAAACTACAATACACGCGTAGGTTCCATGCGGCTTTTCGCGGATGATGCTGTAGTATACAGAGAAGTTGCAGCATTAGAAAATTGTAGCGAAATGCAGGAAGATCTGCGTCGGATAGGCACTTGGTGCAGGGAGTGGCAACTGACCCTTAACATAGACAAATGTAATGTATTGCGAATACATAGAAAGAAGGATCCTTTATTGTATGATTATATGATAGCGGAACAAACACTGGTAGCAGTTACTTCTGTAAAATATCTGGGAGTATGCGTATGAAGTGGAATGATCATATAAAATTAATTGTTGGTAAGGCGGGTACCAGGCTGAGATTCATTGGGAGAGTCCTTAGAAAATGTAGTCCATCAACAAAGGAGGTGGCTTACAAAACACTCGTTCGACCTATACTTGCGTATTGCTCATCAGTATGGGATCCGTACCAGATCGGGTTGACGGAGGAGATAGGGAAGATCCAAAGAAGAGCGGCGCGTTTCGTCACAGGGTTATTTGGCAACCGTGATAGCGTTACGGAGATTTTTAGCAAACTCAGGTGGCAGACTCTGCAAGAGAGGCGCTCTGCATCGCGGTGTAGCTTGCTCGCCAGGTTTCGAGAGGGTGCGTTTCTGGATGAGGTATCGAATATATTGCTTCCCCCTACTTATACCTCCCGAGGAGATCACGAATGTAAAATTAGAGAGATTCGAGCGCGCACGGAGGCTTTCAGACAGTCGTTCTTCCCGCGAACCATACGCGACTGGAACAGAAAAGGGAGGTAATGATAGTGGCACGTAAAGTGCCCTCCGCCACACACCGTTGGGTGGCTTGCGGAGTATAAATGTAGATGTAGATGTAGGTAAGATTGTTCCTTGAAACGTGATGGTAACAACTGCGTATAATTTTAAGCGGGCGAGAGCCCACCAGAACTACACTTTATGGAATCTGATGTGCCAGCCGTTGTGGCCGAGCGGTTCTAGGCGCTTCAGTCCGGAGCCGCGCTGCTGCTACGGTCGCAGGTTCGAATCTTGCCTCGGACATGGATGTGTGTGATGTCCTTAGGTTAGTTAGGTTTAGGTAGTTCTAAGTTAGGGGACTGATGACCTCAGAGGTTAAGTCCCATAGTGATTAGAGCCATTTGAACCATTTAAATCCGATGTAGTTTTACGAGGCAGTATAGTATTTCGTTACTCGTAAACTAAGGTGCAAATTTTGGTACTTAATCACCAAAGTTACAACGACTTTAGACATATAATCACTCAGTAATGAACAGGTTACCGGGCTACCTTACATATAGCTGCAGATCGTTCATCAAGTGGTAGGAAAACAAGGTGGAATGCCTGAGTCCCGTTTTCATGTAACATGTGACATAAGTTTGACATATCAGACTGGTCACCAAATTCAGACTGAAGACAACATTAGTTAGCCATTAACAAATATAGGCCAGTACACAACTGCACCTATTTAAATGAACCACACACCATATGTCCAGGCGTACGGTTAATGCTAGGCGACGCTCCGGGAAGCTGTTCTTCTCAACATGCACTGCGTGACAAGAAAAACCAAATACCATGGCTCGTGCCGGAATCCAAACTCGGTTCTAGGCGGTACAGTCTGGAACCGCGTGACCGCTACGGTCGCAGGTTCGAATCCTGCCTCGGGCATAGATGTGTGTGATGTCCTTAGGTTAGTTAGGTTTAAGTAGTTCTAAGTTCTAGGGGACTGATGACCTCAGACGTTAAGTCCCATAGTGCTCAGAGCCATTTGAACCAGCCAATCCAAACCTTTTCATCGTCTGCGGCAGCAACACTCCATTAATACCACGCGCAATGAGCATGCGCACCAAGTAAGGGCCAACCTTCCGACCTCGTCGTAACTTACCGCAACAGACAGACCACTCGGTGAGCACTGCTGCCTCGATGCTGCAGGCTTAATAGCCGAATCCGTGATGAACTGACTCGCGACTGACAAAAGCGAAATCGGTGGCAAGGATGACACTACAAGTAAGACGTATTGGTGCCAGCCACGCGACGTGTCAGTCGGGATTCAGTGTCAGAAGTCCGTTAAGAAACGTTTCTGTCGATACCTCATTCATGCCTGTACTGTTAGTATGTGTTGAGAAAAAAGGATGCTGACTTGAGAAATAATATACATTACAGCTGCTAGTTTATGGCACTTATCCAGTGTGTTGCCATCTTCTTAACAGACAGTGATAGAAACTGGATGCGTGTGCCAAGATTGCTGACAAATGTTTCGCAGGCGATGTGACAGGCAGAAAGGAAAATATGTCTCGAAAAACACCATGCATCTAATTTGAACTGCGATTTGAGAACGAGAGATCAGATGTATTATACTTGGCGCTAGCATACATAAGCTGACAGGCAGGGAACGGCGGAAAAAATAGAAGAACACACGAGGCACTGGGTATTCAGGAATTTTGAACAAAACTGTAGCCACGGCGATCAGATTACGAAAATAAATGGGGGCGAAAGTCGTGTGGCTAGGCGTGGCACGGCTGCGACGCGTGAGGTGCGGGCAGCGGCGGGCGCGGGCGGCGGCGTGTGTTTTGTAAACAGGCGGCGCTAAGTGTGCGGACAGCGGCTGCCGCCTCTCAGCGCAACGGGGGCCGCCGGAAGCCGCCAGTCTGCGCCCTCCGCTGCGCTCACACCAGCCACCCCGCTGCTCACGTGTGAGGCTCGAGTAACGTTTTACCTGCTTCACTTGCGTAATCTAGTGCCGACCGCTCTGGTCCTGGAGCCTCAGTCGTACAGCTACTTATACAGGGTGGTCCATTGATAGTGAATGGGCCAAATATCTCACGAAATAAGCATCAAACGAAAAAACTACAAAGAACGAATCTCGTCTAGCTTGAAGGGGGAAACCAGATGGCGCTATGGTTGGCATACTAGATGGCGCTGCAATAGGTCAAACGGATATCAACTGCGTTTTTTTTAAATAGGAACCCCCATTTTTTATTGCATATTCGTGTAGTACGTACAGAAATATGAATGTCTTAGTTGGACCACTTTTTTCGCTTTGTAATAGTCACAAACGTATAAGTACGTGGTATAACGTAACATTCCGCCAGTGCGGACGGTATTTGCTTCGTGATGCACTACTGGCTATTAAAATTGCTACACCACGAAGATGACGTGCTACAGACGCGAAATTTAACCGACTGGACGAAGATGCTGTGATATGCAAATGATTAGCTTTTCAGAGCATTCACTCAAGGTTGGCGCCGGTGGGGACACCTTCAACGTGCTGACACGGGGAAAGTTTCCAACCGATTTCTCATACACAAACAGCAGTTGACCGGCGTTGCCTGGTGAAACGTTGTTGTGATGCCTCGTGTAAGGAGGAGAAATGCGTACCATTACGTTTCCCACTTTGATAAAGGTCGGACTGTAGCCTATCGCGATTGCGGTTTATCGTATGGCGACATTGCTGCTCGCGTTGGTCGAAATCCAATGACTGTTAGCAGAATATGGAATCGGTGGGTGCAGGAGGGTAATATGGAACGCCGTGCTGGATCTCAACGGCCTCGTATCACTAGTACTCGAGATGACAGGCATCTTATCCATGGCTGTAACGGGTCGTGCAGCCACGTCTCGATTCCTTTGTCAACAGATGGTGACGTCGGCAAGACACATTCATCTGCACGAACAGTTCGACGACGTTTGCAGCAGCATGGCCTATCAGCTCGAAGACCATGGCTGCGGTCACCGTTGACGCTGCATCACAGACAGGAGCGCCTGCGATGGTGTGCTCAACGACGAACCTGGTTGCACGAATGGCAAAACGTCATTTTTTCGGATTAATCTAGGTTCTGTTTACAGCGTCATGATGGTCGCATCCGTGTTTCGCGACATCGCGGTGAACGCACATTGGAAGCGTGTATTCGTCATCGCCATACTGGCGTATCATCCGGCGTGATGGTATGGGTTGCCATTGGTTGCACGTCTCGGTCACCTCTTGTTTACAGTGAGTGCACTTTGAACAGTGGACGTTGCATTTCAGATGTGTTACGACCCGTGGCTCTACCCTTCATTCGATCCCTGCGAAACCCTACATTTCAGCTGGACAATGCATGGCCGCATATTGCAGGTCCTGTACGGGCCTTTCCGCATACAGAAAATGTTCGACTGCTGCCCTGGCCAGCACATTCTCCAGATCTCTCACCAATTGAAAACGTCTGGTCAATGGTGGCCGAGCAACTGGCTCGTCTCAATACGCCAGTCACTACTCTTGATGAACTGTGGTATCGTGTTGAAGCTGCATGGGCAGCTGTACCTGTACACGCCATCCAAGCTCTGTTTGACTTAATGCCCAGGCGTATCACGGCCGTTATTACGGCCAGAGGTGGTTGTTCTGTGTACTGATTTCTCAGGATCTATGCACCCAA
Source organism: Schistocerca americana (assembly GCF_021461395.2). Lineage (NCBI taxonomy): Eukaryota > Metazoa > Arthropoda > Insecta > Orthoptera > Acrididae > Schistocerca > Schistocerca americana. The sequence continues at coordinate 331,542,324 of NC_060119.1, forward strand.
ATTGCGTGAAAATGTAATCACATGTCAGTTCTAGTATAATATATTTGTCCAATGAATACCCGTTTATCATCTGCATTTCTTCGTGGTGTAGCAATTTTAATGGCCAGTAGTGTATATATGCAGTGGCTGCTATAGTATCACTTCATAACGGGTAATGCAGACTGTGACATAAATCTTTACTGTGCTTTGTACACATGTAAAGAATAGCTTGTCTTTATGTTAGCAAGGTAAACACGTAAGAGAAGACTCACGCTTTACACGCCCCCCCCCCCCCCACTGCCAGTGCTGCCATCTGTTGTCTGTGACCGGTTACTGCACGTTGATGACGAACATAGCCATACTCACACTAATGTGACTAGACCGTGTATATTTTTCAATAATAGACTTCATCTAATAATTGTATAACTATACATGTCGCCAAGTGCAAAACTATAAATACTGGAGGCCAATTAACGGGCTATGTTTCGAATTTTGAATTTCACACATCTTTCTGCTTCATCTAATTTAACATTGGAACGAAGCAGATTATTTTAAACGTAAATACAATTGTCAAATATCGTCTTACTTTATTTCATGTGCTGCAGCATTAGATTGAAACAAGTAATCTTAAAACATGTTAGTTGACAGTCATGGTTCAAATGCCTCTGAGCGCTATGGGACTTAACAGCTGAGGTCATCAGTCCCTTAGAACTACTTAAACCTAACTAACTTAAGGACATCACTCACATCCATGCCCGAGGTAGGATTCGAACCTGCGACCGTAGCGGGCGCGCGGTTCCAGACTGAAGGGCGTAGAACCGCACGGCCACTCTGGCCAGCTGACAGTCATGTAATTAAAAAAGACTGGAGTTGACATCCATCGTTAGTCGAAATATAAACGTGGTCCCTTACTTACAAGGACGCAGTGGTGGGTCGTATTCTGCCACCCGAATCCCACATGTTTGAATGCTCTCGACTTGCAGGAGCCAGCCCTTGATTTGGCAGAAGCAAGTGGGATTGCACGCAGATTTAAAAATGTAACAGCAGGTAAACAAAGGGTTTATAGCTCCCTAGCTTCATGTCTCTGCATCCTGAATTATCTCTGAGCCAATAACCTACTTCGGCAACTAGTGCATTTGGCTTCAACAAAGAAGCTGCCATGAAATGTTTTCAAGTTCTTTCTGATGTGGTGGACAAACCTGATTTTCAGACTATGCAGGTGTTCAATATGGACGAGAATATCCTGTCCATAGTACACAAACATCAAAAGATCATTTTACAGAGAGGGAAGCACCATATGGGGGCTATAGTTAATGCAGGAAAGGAGACAAATACCAAACGTATTTGTTGCTTCAGTATTTCTGGCGTGTACGTGCATCGAAAGCTAGTACTGAAGAGAAAACGGTTTTCTGATTATTTAAAACCAGGGGCTCTACCTGTTGCCAAATAATGAATTATTTGTTCAGTGGATGGAGCACTTATTAACACTATAGGACTTGATTCTACCAAAAAGCTGTTTCTAGTATTAAACGGATATGCAACACATCGAAAAATCTTCAAGCTATAATTGTAGCTGCGATAATGGTTTAATCGTACTCTGCCTACTTCCACACACAAGTAACAAGCTAGTCACTAGACTCTGCATTTTTAAGCCTCTTTCAGTTTGTTACAGCCACAGCCATTCAGCTGACTAATGGCTTCGCAAAATCCCTGACTGCAATATCATCGGATAGGAATTGTTCAGCTGTTGGGAGAGTCACATAGGAAGGTTGCGACCACACAAAATGCTGCCAGTGGCTTCTCCAAAACTGGAATCTGGAATCTGGACTCAGGATCCACATACTTTTTCAGAATTCAGGTTTAGTGGTGACTAAATCCAAATCAGAGTTTGGAGCTAGAAATGTGGTAGAAGAAATTGATGGACAAGCAAGTCAAGAACTCCCAGGAACATCGAGAGGCCGCGCGGGATTAGCCGAGCGGTCTTAGGCGCTGCAGTCATGGACTGTGCAGCTGGTCCCGGCGGAGGTTCGAGTCCTCCCTTGGGATAATTTAGGTTAGGTAGTGTGTAAGCTTAGGGACTGATGACCTTAGCAGTTAAGTCAAATAAGATTTCACACACATTTGACCATTTTCTTTTCCTTTTTTTTATCTCCACCAAAAAAGAACATCACCTGCTGCTGAGGCGGCCGGTAGTCCTTACAAGAAGCTTCTCTTTGACAAAGGAAAGAAAAGCAGGGGTAAAAAAATTAAACTGTCAAAACATTAAGTTCAAATACTTCTTCAAGCTGGTTTGAGAACTGCTAACTTGAACGATTAGTGTAGCATCTTATTACTTTTTATTTACTATAATTTATACATACTTTCATGTGCTTAAATATTTTCCTGTTTGCCTGGAATCGGCTTGGATCTCTTACCATGAATGCAGGTTAAAATAGTAGCTCTTGTTTATCGTAGAAACATATAATATAAATAATAAAAAATTGTTTAGTGAAGGACGTTCAATAACAATTACAATAAAAAGACTTTGGCGTCGAACTTTACCTTTGCATTTTTAATGGAGAATTTATTCTCCCTTGATGGACATACCAATTTTCATATACAGAAGCTGCTAACCATGGCCGATTTTACAGTTCAATACAACAAAAAGATTATTTAATATATATAACCAAGGATACCATGTATCCATGGCTGAAAGAGAAGACAAAGATTACATGAACTCGCCGTGCACTGCAATAGGAAAAATTAGATGAGTGTTGAAAATAGTTGAAATCAAGCAGCGATAAAAGACAGAGTTTGCATTCTTTACTTGTGAAATATTAATTATCGTCTTTGGCCGCTATTAGATACAGTTTATTTACATGAACGTTCGGGGTGAAGAGGATAATACTACAATAGCTAGTGTTGAAAGCGTTCTGTGTAAGTGCTAAAGTACCCAAATACACTCCTGGAAATGGAAAAAAGAACACATTGACCCCGGTGTGTCACACCCACCATCCTTGCTCCGGACACTGCGAGAGGGCTGTACAAGCAATGATCACACGCACGGCACAGCGGACACACCAGGAACCGCGGTGTTGGCCGTCGAATGGCGCTAGCTGCGCAGCATTTGTGCACCGCCGCCGTCAGTGTCAGCCAGTTTGCCGTGGCATACGGAGCTCCATCGCAGTCTTTAACATTGGTAGCATGCCGCGACAGCGTGGACGTGAACCGTGTGTGCAGTTGACGGACTTTGAGCGAGGGCGTATAGTGGGCATGCGGGAGGCCGGGTGGACGTACCGCCGAATTGCTCAATACGTGGGGCGTGAGGTCTCCACAGTACATCGATGTTGTCGCCAGTGGTCGGCGGAAGGTGCACGTGCCCGTCGACCTGGGACCGGACCGCAGCGACGCACGGATGCACGCCAAGACCGTAGGATCCTACGCAGTGCCGTAGGGGACCGCACCGCCACTTCCCAGCAAATTAGGGACACTGTTGCTCCTGGGGTATCAGCGAGGACCATTCGCAACCGTCTCCATGAAGCTGGGCTACGGTCCCGCACACCGTTAGGCCGTCTTCCGCTCACGCCCCAACATCGTGCAGCCCGCCTCCAGTGGTGTCGCGACAGGCGTGAATGTAGGGACGAATGGAGACGTGTCGTCTTCAGCGATGAGAGTCGCTTCTGCCTTGGTGCCAATGATGGTCGTATGCGTGTTTGGCGCCGTGCAGGTGAGCGCTACAATCAGGACTGCATACGACCGAGGCACACAGGGCCAACACCCAGCATCATGGTGTGGGGAGCGATCTCCTACACTGGCCGTACACCACTGGTGATTGTCGAGGGGACACTGAATAGTGCACGGTACATCCAAACCGTCATCGAACCCATCGTTCTACCATTCCTAGACCGGCAAGGGAACTTGCTGTTCCAACAGGACAATGCACGTCCGCATGTATCCCGTGCCACCCAACGTGCTCTAGAAGGTGTAAGTCAACTACCCTGGCCAGCAAGATCTCCGGATCTGTCCCCCATTGAGCATGTTTGGGACTGGATGAAGCGTCGTCTCACGCGGTCTGCACGTCCAGCACGAACGCTGGTCCAACTGAGGCGCCAGGTGGAAATGGCATGGCAAGCCGTTCCACAGGACTACATCCAGCATCTCTACGATCGTCTCCATGGGAGAATAGCAGCCTGCATTGCTGCGAAAGGTGGATATACACTGTACTAGTGCCGACATTGTGCATGCTCTGTTGCCTGTGTCTATGTGCCTGTGGTTCTGTCAGTGTGATCATGTGATGTATCTGACCCCAGGAATGTGTCAATAAAGTTTCCCCTTCCTGGGACAATGAATTCACGGTGTTCTTATTTCAATTTCCAGGAGTGTATTTTCCTGAATATGTAGTAAGACTTCAAAATTGTTTGCTAATGTCTTGAAAATTAAAATAAAGATTGTACATGCTCAAAAAATTCTGTATTTCTTGCTCCAGTTGAGCAAATCTTTAGTGGTGCAGTTTATAATACCAGTGGTACAATTTAGAAGACGTCTTATAAATTGTACCTCTCCGTGCCACTTCGCCTATTGTGTTATATCTTTTAGATTGTATTAAGTTTATTTTAGAAACATGCAGGGAGACAGTTCTACACATTATTGGTATTGCATTTAATGTATTTTAGAGTTCAGTAAAATCAGAAAAATGCTGAAAGTAGTACAATTTATGAGAGTTTGCCTCTTATTACTTTCAAGGGTAATTTGAGTTCTGTGCAGCATCACAACCGAATCCTCCAACCTATCGCACTGCCCTTAAGTCAACATTTCGGTGACTGTTTCGTCTTTCAAGGCGGTAATGTGCGAGCATACCGCCCCGATCTGTTGAAAACAGAATGCAGTGGCTTGCGGCATCTGCTGACACGAACAGGACTGACCATGCGTGGGGCCAGTTGAAGCTTGAGGGGCGTCGCCGCAGAAATCCTCTTCGCACTGGATAACCATAGCAGGACCGCCGTTGGAGACTGGGATACGCTTGAACAGAAACGTTTCCTCTACCTTGTGGGCAACATTCCAAGGGGCAGCCAAACATGTTACGATTCTTGGATGGAACAGTTTGGTACTAAACGTAATCTGGCAGGAGGTTTTTACCTCAGGTATGGGCAAAGATGTGCACTTTGAAACAGATTGCCTTTATATTGGGTATTGTTTTCCATTTCCAAGACATACTGCATTTAAGCGTAGCACATTCATAGTTATTATAATTAAACTGGTCAGGTCACTCACTTTTATTTTTAGTATACAACTCCATAAATTCAATAAAATTACCAGATCTTCCAATATTTTTTTCATTCAACACAAAATTTTGATTTTCATTATGATTAGACAGATGAGAAGTATTATTTCTACATATTCAAACGTAAAACTATGTAATGAAAACTTCTTTCACACAGATGACTGTGGTACTAAAAACGTGTCAAACATATTTTCTAGTTTTGAAAAACACCCAGAATGATTATTATTATTATTCCTACAATTGATTTCATATGATTACTTATAATATTTGCAATGTCAGTTACCAAAAGTATTAATTACACGAAAAACTGTATTTGCTTGTGTGGATCGAGTTTTAACAACATCATTTTTATAGAAAAATACATCGTTGATCTCTTTGTCTTTTTGGATCACATTAGACAGTTCTTCTTGAGAAAGGTGTGTTGATAGCCAATGTGGTGTTAAGACAGACGTTTTTATACATAATTTCTTTGTAAGTCTAGATTTTTTGTGATATGCAAACAAAAAACTGAGTGATGGTAATAACCAAGAGAAAAAGCTCCGCAACAATTCATTGTAATGTAGACGCGTAACTAAGTTTACGACTCTTGATCTCTCCTCTTCAAGCAGCAGACATACTTTTAGATTTACTATATCACTGAAAAAGTCCAGAAAACTAAAAAGAAGAGACATAGGTAAATAATAAACAATTTAATAAGTTCTGTGAATTATTAAGCCACACAACGGTAATCCCTCCCAGTTTTTTATGTTCTATAGGCACTGAGAATTATTTACACAAACAACACAGATGCTCATCACTGAGGTTTGCAGAACATTTTTAAATATTGCTTTTATCCCACTGAAAAGCGTAGGTTAGAACATGCATGTGATGCAAAACCTCTTTGAGCCGTTTATGCTCAGAGACTACAGTACGCCTCACTGCGTTGCAGGCCCGTAATAGTCATGGTGCACCGTGCTGGACGAGGCCACTGGTCTAGAGTCGTTCGCGCCGGTCCAGAAACAAACAGCTCGGAGGCTGGGGACGGTTTCCGAGGACACCGTGTGATGTCGCGTTTTACGGGTTTTCCTGGGAGAGGGCTAAACAGAAAACGATACAAGGGTAGAAGCCACAAACACACTGCCGCCACAAGCTGCTGCTAGCCACAATCACATATTCCGTGTAGGAATTCCGCCCGTATATTCAGATCCACAACATTTTCGACAGTAGCTTTTATCTTATACCTATTCTAGGGCTAGTCTTCAGAAAAAGTTAGTAGCCAGTATCATCATTACTCTTTATCATCACACAGGCTGGTTTCAAAAAAATGTCAACATGCAGCCAATATCACGTATGGTAAACCGTCGTGTAAGATTAGTTACATTGCCAGGTGAAGGGAGGAACACGCACGGAAAAAATAAAGGACACCGGGAAACCGGAATTGAAGAATGATCGAAGTAGACTGATTAGAAATGAGACCCTTCGCAGAATAGGCTAGGAACGGAATGATACGTGGATAATTTAGAACGAGAAGAAAGGACGGAACGACAGAACGTTTGTTAAGATATCACCGAACAACTGCGGGTGTTATTAGAGTGAGCCGTAGATGCAGAAACTGTAGGAGAAGACACAGTAGAAGTCTTAGGTCTCGGTTTCGATGGGTCGTTGAAGCGTAACTACTCTCTGCTTGTCCACAGCAAACTGTGTAACAAACAAGCCTCGTGTCTGAACATGGTAGCAGTCTGTTTGGAATATCAAGCTACATTCCCTTTCCTGTTTCTTCACTGACCTACCTCTATAGCAAATAGAGCTCTCACTTGTTAATTTGAATCTACACGGAATGATACGTGAATTTTTAATCGCTGTAAAGCTGTTTAATCACGTCTTGTTTAAAACCACTGCAATTACTTAATCTTACCACAACCGCTCAATAATATTGAGATCTGGTTACTGTGGTGGCGAGAGGAGATGTGACCGTTCATCCTAGTGCTCACAAAACCATTCGTCAACGACGCAAGCCATGTGAACAGGGACCATGTCGTCACCATTGAAGAACAAACATTGTCCGATGAGATGGACCTGATCAGCCAAAGTGGTCACGTAACGCATAGCAGCAATACGACCTTGCAGACTAACCTTGAAACCCAAGGAATACCACGAAATGGCTGCCCATACAATCCCCACCATGTTACACTCTCGGAGCGCAAACTCGATCAGAAGCTGGAAAAAGTGTGAAACGAGACACATTCGACCAAAAGGCTTTCTTCCACTGCTCCAGGTTTTATGCCTTTGGAACCAGACTTTTCTGTTATCGGCATCTGCGTCACTGCTGTGTGGTTTTGCCTATCCAGCTCGTCCTGCAGTTCCCTGCTTCTGGAGTTCCGTTCTTGCTGTTCTGGCACTGACAGGGTTCGCTAGTGCGGCATTCAGTTCTGTAGCGACTTTTGCAGCTGTCCTCCTCTGATTTGTCACAATCCTTTTCAATGGTCGTCTGCCACAATCATTCAGCACAGAGTTTCGTCCACGTTATGACATAGTGGTGATGTTCTTCTGCTTTCCCTGTGTTTGGTATTAATCTGCGATGCGATGGCCCTTGAAACATCAAGCACTTCTGCTCCTTGGCTGCGGGAGCACCCACCATACAGGCACCAGCAATTTGCCCACATTCGAATTCACTTAGCTCCAGCGTAACGCACTCACAAAATGAAATGAGCGTAGGCCATCGTTCGCCGGGAGGCCCCATCCGGGGAGGATGAAATGACAATGAGGGCAACATAGCACCCAGTCCACGAGCGGAGAAAATCTCCGACCCGGCCGGGAGTCGAACCCGGACCCGCTGCACGGGGGGTAGGAGCGTTGGCACCCAGCTAAGCGGGCGCACACTGTTCCGACGACGACTGATACTTTTCGCGTGTTGAGGACAATGCACAGGTGCAAATGAAGGATTATGTAGCATCTGTCATCGCGGTGTTTCCACATTTTTGTCAAGCCTCTGTGCCTCTTCTCGCTAAGTAAAGGGCAGACTTCACTAGGCCATCCGTGCTTCTTATTCGCTTGCTAAAGGGCAGGCTTCCCTGGGCCACCCGTGCTTCTCTCATTCGTGATTCTTATAAGATATAATATCCTGAAGGCTGTATTGTCGTTCAGAGTCGTGATACTTTCAACGTCCGTCCTATTTCTGATTGTTCAAAGTTAATATATATATTGCGGAGTAGTGCGTTTCACCTGCGCGGGGCAAATATTTACTCCTTGACTTGTTCCATGGAAGGCGAAGAAATGTAAGAAAGTCGGTAGACTATGTGACGGACTTTGTTGCAATACAGGATAACGAGAGGACGTGTATGAAGTCTGTGCAACGAAACAGCCTTTGTTAGCCGCCATATTGTATTGTTTGTGTTTTCTGAGATTCACAAGCGATATGTAACGTTAATGTGGAGTTTAGTAACAGCCATAATACAGTCTGGTGCATTTCAGAGGTAATGTCGCTCATTTATTTTTTATGAAAAAGGTTCTGTAATGAACTGTAATGTACGAGAAGCTTGAATAGGACTTCCAACATTTGATGGTCGGTGCTTGGTGTAGAACTTGATTCAATAACACGGTCAAAAACATAAAGTTTTCCCTGCTAAAATGAACTCATTTCAATCGCAGACAATCATCGAATGACGAAATGCGAATGGTATTATCCGAATTTGAGAAGATCCTATAGAAGTTTTCTCTCTCTTACATTTCAAGAATTTTACAGGCGACCGTCGGAGTCGGCAGCTGCTTCTACACCACGAGAGTAACTAGTCTACGTGTACGAAACTGCATACGCTGTGGGGGTAGTCGACTCCGCTCTGGAAATTGACATTGTTCTTCATAGACACAGAAGCGGAGACACTACACACATTAGTTCAATAAAAACGAGTTTAATATTACCACCTTAAAAATATTAATTTCTTCTTTTGAGCCTAATAATATTACAAGGGGTAAACCCAGCCTTACGTCTCACACAGCCACCTCATTTAAGTTTATCGTTTCACACCATTTCCTCTACTAAATTCTAACCCAGTTTGTCGTGGAGCATATATGTCTCGTCAGAGGCGCATTGGTTCCTGACTTGATTTTTGTGAATGACAATGGGCGACCGTCTCGAAGAGGCCAAGTGGACAAGCTCTTGGAACGAGAGGACATTCGGCGAATGGACTGGCCTGTCCATTCCCCCGACTTAAATCGCAACGACCACGTGTAGGATACGTTGGGGATACGTACTGCAGCACGTCCCACGCGCCAGCGACTACCCACCAGTTGTCAACCGCGCTGCTGGAGGAATGGAACGACCTACCACAACAACACCTTACCAGTTTCGTAGCCATCTTGAGAGCACGTCCGTGGTGATCACACTCTGTAGCAAGAAACATGCGCCAGCGTCAGTAATATCCAGGGGACCACGACGAATACCGCTTATTTCAGTGTGATTATTGTCTTTGAATAAAAGTATCATTACTGTTGCTTATTTCTTTCAGTTATCATCTGTGCTGTACTGTAGCAGTTCTTTCTATTCATGGTCCAATTTTCGTGGAGCTATGTTAGTTGGCAGTGACGTTTTTTTTCTTTTCTTTATTGTTATTTAAACACCTTTACAGGAAAGGTAGGCCGGGAGCGACCCATCTATGCCGCTCTTCGGCCGATGGCAGTGACACATCGTGGTAAACCTACATTCGTCCTAAATCTTTGCGCACCAGTGTAGTTTCTGTTGCCTGCGCCCTCTGTGGCGGCTGATATAACTACAGGCAGTTGGAGCGGATTTTTTGTGGCAGAAGCTTAATTAGTTTCCTGTTGTCTGCACCATCAATGTGACGGCTGATCGGAACTACACATGGCGCCACTCTTCACAATGCCGGCTGTTGGCGCCCTCTGTGGTTATAGCTGTGTGTTGGTGTACACGGTACTACACTACTGGCCATTGGAATTGCTACACCAAGAAGAAATGCAGGTGATAAACGGGTATTCATTGGACAAATATATTATACTAGAACTGAAATGTGATTACATTTTCACGCAGTTTGGGTGTATAGATCCTGAGAAATCAGTACCCAGAACAACCACCACTGGCCGTAATAACGGCCTTGATACGCCTGAGCATTGAGTCAAACAGAGCTTGGATGGCGTGTACAGGTACAGCTGCCCATGCAGCTTCAACACGATACCTCAGTTCAGCCAGAGTAGTGACTCGCGTATTATGACGAGCCAATTGCTCAGCCACCATTGACCAGACGTTTTCAATTGGTGAGAGATCTGGAGAACGTGCTGGCCAGGGCAGCAGTAGAACATTTTCTGTACCCAGAAAAGCCCGTACAGGACCTGCAACATGCGGTCGTGCACTATCCTGCTAAAATGTAGGGTTTCGCAGGGATCGAATTGAGGGTAGAGCCACGGGTCGTAACACATCTGAAATGTAATGTCCACTGTTCAAAGTGCCGTCAATGCGAACAAGAGGTGACCGAGACGTGTAACCACTGGGTGATACGCCAGCATGGCGATGACGAATACACGCTTCCAATGTGCGTTCACCGCGATGTCGCCAAACACGGATGCGACCACCATGATGCTGTAAACAGAACCTGGATTCATCCGAAAAAATGACGTTTTGCCATTCGTGCACCCAGGTTCGTCGTTGAGTAGACCATCGCAGGCGCTGCTGTCTGTGATGCAGCGTCAAGGTTAACCGCAGCCATGGTCTCCGAGCTGATAGTCCACGCTGCTGCAAATGTCATCGAACTGTCCGTGCAGATGGTTGTTGTCTTGCAAACGTCCCCATCTGTTGATCGAGACGTGGCCGAGCGGTTCTAGGCGCTACAGTCTGGAACCGCGTGATCACTTCGGTCGCAGATTCGAATTCTGCCTCGGGCATGGATGTGTGTGATGTCCTTCGGTTAGTTAGGTTTAAGTAGTTCTAAGTTCTAGGGGACTGATGACCCCAGAAGTTATGTCCCATAGTGCTCAGAGCCATTTGAACCATTTGATCGAGACGTGGCTGCACAATCCGTTACAGCCATGCGGATAAGATGCCTGTCATCTCGACTGCTAGTGATACGAGGCCGTTGGGATCCAGCACGGCGTTCCGTATTACCCTCCTGAACCCACCGATTCCATATTCTGCTAACAGTCATTGGATCTCGAGCAACGCGAGCAGCAATGTCGCGGTACGATAAAGCGCCATCGCGGTAGGCTACAATCCGACCTTTATCAAAGTCGGAAACGTGATGGTACCCAATTCTCCTCCTTACACGAGGCATCACAACAACGTTTCACCAGACAACGCCGGTCAACTGCTCTTTTTGTATGAGAAATCTTTAGGATACGTTCCTCACGTCAACACGTTGTAGGTGTCGCCACCGGCGCCAGCCTTGTTTTAATGCTCTGAAAAGCTAATCATTTGCGTATCACAGCATCTTCTTCCTGTCGGTTAAATTTCACGTCTGTAGCACGTCATCTTCACGGTGTAGCAATTTTAATGGCCAGTAGTGTACTCATATTGTGCGTCGAATCACCGACAAGAGCATTAATTTGTACGTAGATTGAAGATTGGTGGCGTGGTGGGGGGAAGGGAAAAAGGAAAGGGAAAGGATAACTGACGTCAGCTGTCTCGGGACATTGCGCCGAATCAACGACGCCGAGCGATAATGTTTGCTGGACCGGGATTTGAACCTGGGATCGCCTAGTTAAGAGGTAGGTGCGTTAGCACTGCGTCATCGGAAAAACAGCGTTAGTGCAACTGCACGAACTATCTCGCGACGCTTCACGGCCGACCCACGTTCCCACCGAGCTCCACCTATCGGCAGTCCCTGTCCATTTCTCCGTGCTCGCTACTCTGAGATTCCCTCAGGATTTCGGACGAACTTATGCATCCGCATTGAAGGTGGTGGATCCATTGCCCATCTAGGCGAATCAATTATATGAATGCGTGGCGTCTGTTCTTTCGGATATGTCCGATGTTCTTTCGGATATGTCCGAATGAAGAGACACCACGCATTCATACAATTAATTTGTACATCTTTTTATGCGAACTATGTGATGTGCCCTGTCAAGATACGAAACCGACGCTCTCAAATTGCGAGACAAGTTATGTGGACGACGTCTGTTTGCTGTATTGACACCTCGGTGTCTTGAAGAGTCTCCCCCTCCTTTCCCCTGCCGTAATGCTTGCCTGTCAGCGAACAGGAGTCGCGTGGGCGAGCACGTGTTGCGGCTCGTTTAAACAGCGCCGCGCGCGGCGCATGCGCACTGGCCGCCCGGCGCGCCTCGACCGGCGACCACGCGGACCCGCGCGGCGCAGAGGCCGGCACGGGCAGAGATGCTGCGGCTGCCGCTGCCGGCGTGCTGCCCCGCCGCCATGGACTGCGCGCGCGACCACGAGCTGCTGCTGCTGCGCGAGCACCACCGCCGCCTGCACCTGCTGGCCGCGCTCTCCGCCTCGCAGCGCCTCGTCGCCCTCTCGCAGGTACTGTTGCTATGGCAACGCCGGCCTCGTGTCTTCCACGTTTCGTTATGCTACGGGGACTTTCATCTGCGCCTTAATCCGGGCGGCCCATCATTTAACGTAATAACGCAGCGCCTTTCGATCGCCACAGGTGATATGCATTTTAGGCAAGCCGTGATGGCCGAATTCCCGACGACTCGTAAAAGTATGGAATCTACATTTGCGTACATATTCAGCAAACCACTACGAATTGCAACGCAAAAGTTACTTATCTTAGTATCCTAGCGTTTCTTTTCATTCCAGTCGAATCTGAGAAGAATGACTATTAAATAAATTCCTCTGTGCCTGCTGTAATTTGACGAATAATTTCTCCACGGTCCCTACCGGAGCAGTACGTAGACGCCTGAAAAAGCTGTCATATCCTAAAATTAAAATTTTCAAGGCTCTTCAGTTCTGCTGTTGTCGTCTTGAGTCCGTCGACTAGTTTGATGCAACTCTCCACCCCAGTCTATCATATACAAAACTTCGCATAACTTTCACAAACAGTAACATCATCCTTCCTAATCAGCCTATCAGATTGTGATATGAATCACGGTGGTCGCTAATGCCTAGGGAAATTTTACAATGAGTGAGGCTACCGTTACCGGAGGAAAATAATACCGGTTACTAGGAGGAAAGTCTACAGCAGACCCTTCTGAAGGAAGAATCTATTCCAAACATAATCTACATACCGACAATAATTTTGAAGTGGATAGAATTTAGTCAAATCACTCACGTAATATATAATACAAAAAATACTGATTAGCAAAAAAGAGGTAATTAAAAGGTCACCAGTCCACTAGGGCAATGAATATCCAGAATCCTAAGAAACGTAATGGCAAAAGACATTAAGCAAATAACCACTGGCGTTGGAACAGAAGGCTGTCACGCTTTTCCACAACACAACAGTTCAGAAGAAAGTAAATGAATCAGAAAGCTCTGAGTTTTCAGTTACTTACTCTGAAATACTAAATTGTTAAAGCAAAGTTAAATGAAGTTGCTGGTTAAATCAGTGGCTAACTATGACTGAAATTTTGTTACGAAAAAATGACTTTCATTAAACTCAGCTTAACGTAACGCAACATTTGCATAAGGGCAAGCAATTTACTTTTCATTATTCAGAGACTGAATTGATTCACTTTAAGCAAATGAGCAACTGATTTAACATAAGAACAATGAAATACATACCAAGCCATCGGAAGTCCCTCGCTAAGCTAAATACGGAATAAATGAAATTGCGCACTTTCAATTTGTGCAGTATCTTTACCTATGTGTCTTTCCAGTGAAATTTTCCGTTACTTTGAGTGAAGTTAATACTCAAAATCGCAGGTTCGTTAAGCCTCTGTTATGCAATATAACAATGAAAGTTATTGAGGCAGCAAAATTTAAGCAGAAACTAGCCATTAGTAAACAAACAAAAGTGGCAGTAGACAGTTAATCAATTTTCATGTTTTTACAACACTCGGTGGTTGCCTGGAGAGGAAAGGGACACTGCTTGGTAATGTCTGAGGACAATGACAACACAGGTGCACTGCAGGTTATTAGTCAAAAAAGATAATTACAGTTTGTGAAAGAAATGCTACTGGGTAATGCCTGTGCAATACTAGTTACACGTTGTCAGTTACCAGTTTTACGATGTTGTAGCTGTGCGGGCGACAGAAAATGTAGCCGATGACAACATTGAGCTGCTGCTGTTGCTGATGGTTGCGAACCACGAGTCGTTTCTGTAGCCACGGATAACTCTGGGACAGCCAATAGCTGGAGGTGCAGCTTCCTCCACCTGTCCACTCCGACTGTGCACTCAGTACCCGCGAGTTAACGAAGTGGGTGCGCCTACACTGGCGCGATCATAGCTGCACACCGCGTCTGCCGGAGCGACCAGCGAACACTCTGCACTCTTTCATGACTCTCGCTGCTCTGCTTCCTCCCTGCTCGGAACGCGACAGACTCTCCATATGCAAAGATAAGCGACGGCACGGCTACTGCATTGTCGCCGTTGCTGTCGATACATTCAAATAAAGTTCACTAGGCTATTACCCAGCAATTTACAATATTTGCATTACAATTACAACCAGTTATATACATTGACAAGTAAATACACAATTGTATCCATTACGTTTTATAGATTGTCATAATGCTTACAGATTAAGAATTACCAGTATATTGTCCGCCTGCTTAGCTGGGTGGTAACGTGCTCGCCTCCCACGCAAGCCTGCCCGGGTTCGCTTCGCGGCTGGAATGGAGATTTTCTCTGCTCAGGGACTGTGTGTTGTATTGTCCTCATCCTCATAGACCTATGTCTCTAACGTCGATCAATTGTAGAATTTTGGAACACGTATTGTGTTCGAGTATAATGACTTTTCTGGAGACTAGAAATCTACTCTGTAGGAATCAGCATGGGTATCGAAAAAGACCGTTGTGTGAAACCCAGCTCGCTCTATTCGTCCACGAGACTCAGAGGGCCATAGACACGGGTTCACAGGTAGATGCCGTGTTTCTTGACTTCCGCAAGGCGTTCGATACAGTTCCCCACAGTCGTTTAATGAACAAAGTAAGAGCATATGGACCATCAGACCAATTGTGTGATTGGATTGAGGAGTTCCTAGATAACAGGACGCAGCATGTCATTCTCAATGGAGAGAAGTCTTCCGAAGTAAGAGTGATTTCAGGTGTGCCGCAGGGGAGTGTCATAGGACCGTTGCTATTCACAATATACATAAATGACCTTGTAGATGACATCGGAAGTTCACTGAGGCTTTTTGCAGATGATGCTGTGGTATATCGAGAGGTTGTAACAATGGAAAATTGTACTGAAATGCAGGAGGATCTGCAGCGAATTGACGCATGGTGCAGGGAATGGCAATTGAATCTCAATGTATACAAGTGTAATGTGCTGCGAATACACAGAAAGATAGATCCTTTATCATTTAGCTACAAAATAGCAGGTCAGCAACTGGAAGCAGTTAATACCATAAATTATCTGGGAGTTCGCATTAGGAGTGATTTAAAATGGAATGATCATATAATGTTGATCGTCGGTAAAGCAGACGCCAGACTGAGATTCATTGGAAGAATCCTAAGGAAATGCAATCCGAAAACAAAGGAAGTAGGTTACAGTACGCTTGTTCGCCCACTGCTTGAATACTGCTCAGCAGTGTGGGATCCGTACCAGATAGGGTTGATAGAATATATAGAGAAGATCCAACGGAGACCAGCGCGCTTCGTTACAGGATCATTTAGTAATCGCGAGAGCGTTACGGGGATGATAGATAAACTCCAGTGGAAGACTCTGCAAGAGAGAGACGCTCAGTAGCTCGGTACGGGCTTTTGTCAAAGTTTCGAGAACATACCTTCACCGAAGAGTCAAGCAGTATATTGCTCCCTCCTACGTATATCTCGCGAAGAGACCATGAGGATAAAATCAGAGAGATTAGAGCCCACACAGAGGCATACCGACAATCCTTCTTTCCACGAACAATACGAGACTGGAATAGAAGGGAGAACCGATAGAGGTACTCAAGGTACCCTCCGTCACACACCGTCAGGTGGCTTGCGGAGTATGGATGTAGATGTAGATCATTTCATCCTCAAGTCGCCCAAAGTGGCGTCGAACGAAATCAGACTTGCACTTGGCGGTCGAACTTCTCCGAATAGGGGCCTCCCGGCCAACGATGCCATACGCTCATTTCCATTTACCAGTATATTACAGTTTACCACCAGATATTAAACGGCGAAAAATTTGGAATGGTGTAGAAGGTACTTTATCTGCATTTCGGTGATACAAAGCCACACCCACTTGAACTAGCTAACTGTAAACAAGTCTTGGTCGCCTTTTACAAATTTCTCCTTCTTCCCCTCTCTCTCCTCCCGCTTTACAACACACACCATTCCCTCTATTACAAACTTGGTGATTTCTGATGTCTCGTGGTGTGTCCTATCAACCGATGCCTTCTCTTAGGCAAGTTGTGCAATAATTTTTTTCCCAGATTACATTTAGTACCTGTTCAGTTGTTACCTCATCTACCCATTTGATCTTTTGCCACGAAAACGGAGGTATCCTGCTTCCATTGAAAACGCCGTACTTACTCACAACAAAACACCAAGGTACCTGATGGTAACAGTTGATAGAATATATTGCGGAGAGCACCTAACAAAAACATCCCAAAAGCTAAGACAAGAAAGTGTGGTGGAACCTGGGGACTGTCGACAACCACGTTGCGTTCTTCTTTCCTGTGTCTTCTCAAACGCTGAATATTGTACCCCAGGTTTGGAAACAGCTCGCATGCACAAAAAATAACATTTAAATAACACTATGACAGTGATTACTGGTTTTCTCAAAACAAATTCTACCCATTGGCTACAACCTCAACTAGAAGCGTATTGACTCTCTCTTACTTCTCTTTTTGAAGTGACTGAGTACCATATGACGATACTTAGCGCGTCTGTGGTCTAATTTTGACTGAAGGGATGAAAGTGTACCAAGTAATTTATAGCTGTAATACTGCCTGGCCCTCTGAGAAATTAGTTGTCTTGGTTCCTTCGTGAAGGTTTTATTCGTTTGCGCCACTGCAGTATATACATTTATACTTTTTGATTTTTTTAAAATTTGTTTGCTATTGTTTATTACGACTTATTTGTATAAACATTTTACCAGGAGTTTTAAGCTAGAACTTTTATCAGGCTTTATTGTTTATCACGTTTCATAATATTTGGTAACGTAATAGCTACTGCAACCCATGGGCCGACATACGTCATCTGCTATGGGTTACGTATGCTAGCCGTATACTTCTTACAAATTCCTATGCCCAGCGCTATGTACACAGCCAGGAGCATGACCGACTCCGCGTCCTACATTTTTACTGTGTGATGCATCTATGTAGGTCTGATCCCGTTTTAGTGGATGTGGACGGCACTGCACACCTGACAAATCTAATCCGCTGCTTATTTATACCTTTTGTGAGACTAAGCCGGTCATTTGCTTTTGAATGCTTTTGGCTGTTCTCGAGATAAGTGTTTTATAGGACCCGAACAACGCCTTTTTTAAAAAAAATTGACAAGGGCAACTGCCTGTTGTGGCTGTTTTAGGCACAATTTCTCGCTTATTTAACATCTTCTAAACCAGTAAGTTATTTATATATTTTTAAATTTTGTCTTACTGTGTTTTGGACTTATAGTGCATTAGACTGTTTACTGGCGTTTGAACATTTTATCGGATATACTCCGATATATTTTACTCTTGTTTTATAGGATATTGCACATTATTTTTTCAAATTCTGACCATGGCGGTTTCCAGCTGGAAAATTTGTGTGCGTGGCATCCTGTCCTTAACATCATATTTTGCATGAGTTGTTTTATTTATGAGCGGCGTCCTATGTGCTTAACACCATATTTTGCCTCTGAGTTGTTTTATTGTTTCTTGCTTGTCCAATTATGCTAAACCGGCGCAGTGACATTTACGCGAAAGATTGTATTTTTCCTCGGAGGCTAATCTGAAATTGCCTTGTATAAGGCGAAACGCCTCATTGGAGGACAAATAAAAGAAATGATTCAGTTTTGTTCTTTCACATTCATAGAAGCGCAAACGTTCTCTCGAGCGAGTGCAAAAACATCTTTTATAAGATACCTAACAATTCTTTAAGATACTAATGATGTCAACGATAACTGAGCCTCCCTAGGCGACAACCAACAAAAACAGCAGGAATCGTTGTGGAAGATTAGATCAACCGTGACTCGAGAATGCACTGGACAACAAAGTAATCATATACCGCGCATCACCGAAGAACCACCAGGTTTTGACGTGCCGCCCACAGCATGGTCAGTGCTAAACAGAAACGGGAAGCAAACATGGCAGATGTGTATATCCTTCTACACAAATTGGTTACGCTGCCCTCTCCACTTCTTGATTGCGGAGGACCACAAATCGTCATACACCGCAGGAGAATGTCCCATAACATAATACGATGGCAGACCAGAAGACTCCCTGCTGCATAACATAAATACTGCACATATGTATTTTACTCTGCATTCTGTATAAATAATAATTAGGTCCGACTGGACCCTACCGCATCGCACAAAGCTATTATGTTTCAATCTTCGGAGCTTCCTAGTAGCTCTCAATTTTTCTCCTTGGGTCCTTTTTATTCCTTCAGTCCACTTCGTCCCTGGTCAGGTGGTGACTGCATTATCTGGCAGTACTTCCCATTTGCAAACTTTTCAGTTAAAAATGTCTCATTAACTTATAGGAGCCTTATCTAGATAATTTTTGAGCTACTGTATCCAGAGTACGGTTTTGAGTTGTTCTGCACTTCGACATTTTGTCAGTGAATCTCTTTGTTGGGAGTCTATGGATGTCACCATAAATTTCAGTCTTCTTTTTCTGAAAAGGCGAGACATGGACACCTCAGTCTTCTTTTTCTGAAAAGGCGATAGCTTTTTGGTTGTTGTTTGTGGATTGTAGTGTGTGCCCATCTTCTTTTCTTTCAGAGCCGAGTATCTTTCTTAGAATTTTGGGTTCTTCTTTCAGGATAACTATTAAATCATCTTTGATGTGGAGTGTAAGCGTTTCGCTAACGTACAAAACTTCGAGCTTGTTAACTGTGTATGGTGCATGATTTTCGTTTGTGTGGACATACATTTTTTTGTTACAGATACTGTAGATTCTACCATAAGATCTCCAAAGCTTCTGCATGCGAATTTTCTTTGTCATTTTTTCTCTCTCTGCAGGTTCAAGGATTTCACCGAAATATTTGAAGTATGGAAATCCCTCGATTTGTCCATTTTTGCGAGCAGTTTTTGATGATTTTTGGAGGATGTTTGGTGACCAACTCTTTCATCGCAATCCCTGACAGTTTCTGTTTAATTGTTGTCGTCTCTTCGTTTTCCGGATCATCTGCAAAAACTAGCCAAGAAATTTGGATTCCATTCTTAAATCTTCCAAGTCGTATGAGTTTCCAATGGCTTTGGTTTTAAAATTCTTTTTCCTACTCTCCTACGACTTTGTCCAAAACCAAAATTTGACAAATTAATACATATATTAATGCGTCAAAATGCCGTATAATAATTAAAATAAATAGACGCTCAGTCTTCTGTTGCACTACATTTCAAAAGCTTCTATTCTCTTCTTGCCTCTACCGTTTGTCGTCCACGTTTCACTTCCATAAAAGACTACACTCCAGACAAATGCTTTAAGATAAGACTCCCTAATACTTAAATTTATTTTAGAGGTGAAAATAGTTATTTTTCTGAAAGAGCTTTATTTGCTGTTACAAGTCTGCAATTTACATCCTCTTTACTTCCTTAGTCGTCAAATAGTTTGCAGCAAAAGTCATCAACTGCTTTTAGTGCCTCATTTCGTAATATAATTCCCTCATCGTCACCTAATTTAATTTAACTTTATCCATTAGCCTTGTTTTACTTTTGTTGATGTCCATCTTATAAACTATTTTCATGGCACTGTGCATTCTGTTCAGCTGGTCTTCCAACTACTTTGCCGTCCGTCTCTCCCTGAGCACCACACAATCGGTAAGCCCTAAAGTTATTATTTTTCTGCCTAAATTGCAATGTCCTTTCAAAATTTCTGTTTGGTTTACTCTATTGTTTGCTCAAAGCACAGATAATATAACGTGGAGGCATGGCTAAAACCCTGTCTCACTCCCTTCCTTTGTCTCCCTCCCTTTTATGTTCTTCTACTCTCATAATTGCAGCCTGGTTTCTTTAAAAGTTGTGAATAACCTTTCACTCGCTGTATTTCATCCCTGCTGTAATCAGAATTTCTAAGAACATATTCCAATCAACATCTGAATTCTTCTCTCCTCCAGTCATTCAGCTCTTTTTATTCAACACACAGAACATGTTCCTGTACATAATATGCCAGCTAAAATAGCAAACTTACGCGAAATTGTCTTTGAGAAACATGTAAGCAAATCAACTTCAAACCTAAAAAATTGTTCAGCTCTACAGCTTCTTCCAGCCCCATAGTGTTTGTTTCATACATCTGTCCTTTCTTCTGGCAACTGTTCGCAGTAAACTCCTTTCGTCTTTTAGTCTCCATAGCACCATTTCATTTCGTACTTAACCTGCCCATTGAATTGTTGACATCCTTTTCCGGCACCAAATTACAAATACTTTCGGTAACTCTTTCTTTGATTGTTCCACAATTCGCGTTTAATTTTTACGCAGTGCTATGCTAGAGACAAACCGTTTCGGCAGTGTTTAATATAAGTTGAACTCTTTTATTGAAGGCAGATAGATTTCTTTCCGATTTTCTTTTGTCTCTATTTTAAAATTTAGCAAGTTGCAATTATATTTCTGCTACTCTGTCACTTTCGTGTTAACTTAGTTTATTCGTAATTCAAATTTCATTGTGTTCTCATTCTGTCTACCTCTTTTACAAAATTTATTTAAGTATTCCTTACTATCGGCCAGCAGCCATCAGTTCTCTTTGCACGGTTCTTTACAGTCTCTCTGAAATTTGTAGATTCAGACTTCTTGATACTGATTTTGTCAACATAAGAGTTTTATGGATATGGTACAGCGACGTATTGTAAAATAACTGTCACTGGATAACACCGACGTTTTCAGCGACCTTCCTCTGGATCGGTATTATCCAGTGACACTTACTTCACAATATGCCACGTCGTCATAACCAGAAAACTCTTACGTTAAATGACTCCGGCCTTGAAAGCATTGGTTTTTCTACTCTTTACTTTATACTTAATATTTCGATATTTGTCCGCTCCTGGTAGCTGGGTGGTCAGCGCGAAGGGCTGTCATGCCTAACGGCCCGGGTTCGATTCCCGGCTGAGTCGTGGATTTTCTTCGCTCAGCGACTAAATGGTGTGTTGTCCTTATCGTCATCATTTCATTCCTATCGTCACGCAAGTCGCCGAAGTGGCGTCAGCTCGAAAGACTAGCACCAGGCGAACGGTCTACCTGTCGGGAGACCCTAGCCACATGGCATTTTCCATTTTCGATATTATAGTGGATGCTCTGGTTGCAGTCGTGAGTGGTTAAATTAAACTTTCCTTGTTTAACACGTTATAATACGGAAACTAATCATCATACGAGTACCAAGCTTGGTAGCATTAATGTACAGTGTATGGGGTGCATGATTTCTAAGCGTCACAGCGCCATCGTCCAGTTCCAATTATGGCCACCAGATGCCGTGATCAGTCATCGTGATTCATAGTCTCACACACCTGACCAGTCCCAGTGCACTTGTTGACGTGATGAAGAAGTTCGAATCAACTGGAGAACTGGGCGACCGGTTGCATCACAGATGGTTGATAAAATCGCTGTTGCTACGGCAGACAACGCTGCTCGCTATTCCCGATCGTCAGGCAGTGCGCGTGCTGTGTCACTACGGTTGAACATCCCGTACGGAAGGAGCTTCCAGCCATTCTCAAATGATATCCGTACAAGCTCCAAATCGTACAGCAGCTTGCACCACAGGACGCACAAAGACGTGTTGACTTCGCTCTCTTTCTCACAAGGACTGAAGTTGACAAGGGCTGGTCCTGGACCATCCTGTACAGAAGCAGCTCATTTTTCTCTGACAGGTGAGGTGCACACATATAATTGCCGAGCGTGAGAATCTTCATCTCCAGTCACTGTGCATGAAGTTTCTCTGTATTGTGCACGTGTCAACGCGTGGTGTGGCTTCACGGCTACGTTCGTCATTGGCCCATTCTTTTTTGAACAGGTTGGCGCTCAAGGACCAAATGCGTGCAGTGTGATTGGCCAGCGTTACTGCGATATGCTTCGCCAGCATACCACATCCGCTTTACAGGAGAGAGACACAATGAACTCAGTAGTTTTCATGCAGGATGGGACCTCACCGCACATCGCTCGTGAAGTTCACCTGCTTCTCGGAAACACATTTGGGAACGATCGAATTATCAGCCGATCGATTCCAAATGCTTGGCCTGCACAATCACGTGATCTCACTCCCTGTGATTTCTGGTTGTAAGGCTCCCACCAGGGGAACATTCACACATGTACTGCTCTGAAGCGCAGCATATCAAGAGAGGCAGCCAGCATACCTGCGGACATGCTTCGTTTGGCTGTGCAGAATACAATCCTGGGCTTTCAGACTCTTCTGGACACTCGTGGGCGCCGTATTGAGCTCCTGTCGTAACAGTAATGGTACCGCTATCTGATGGTATGATGTACCGTAGGAGCACATTAAAATTGTTTCAGGTGAATTGAGTCTGCATTATTTCTCTTCGCTATATCCTTGACATTAATGCTACCGAGTTTGGTCCTCTTGCGGTAATTAGTTTCCGTGTTACAACGTGTTAAATAGGAAAGTTTAATTATAGCCACCCGGTATATTTTGTGACTCATACATATTTTCACATACTCTTAGAAATCTACAAAACAACTATTAAGAGTGACTTAGAAAGATGGAAGTTGTAGCAGCCTTATTGGCAATACAGTACACGTTGTTTAAATTCTCTTTTCTTACATACAAAAAAAAAAACTTTCCATCTCCATCTGTTATTATCACAAAGCAGAGGCCTACAGAAAATTGAAATAATGTGTACTTGGAATCTCCATCTAAATGAGTTGCAAAATTGTTGAAAGGTAAGCTCAATTATTTCTATAAGTTCTTGGAGATCGAAATGTGTAAAACATAAAAAGATCTGAAATTATTTCAAATGGTTCAAATGGCTTTGAGCACTATGGGACTTAATATCTGAGGTCATCAGTCCCCTAGAACTTAGAACTACTTAAACCTAACTAACCGAAGGATCACACACATCCGTGCCCGAGGCAGGATTCGAACCTGTGACCGTAGCGGAAATTATTTCAGAGTTCACGAAAAATCTACATTTTTTATTTCCTTTCTGCAAATGTCTTTTGTTTTCTCCATTGCTTATTCGCTCCACAAGTTAACCAACAGTGGCTGTAGGATACGCCTCCAGTTAGCTCTCTTCCTAACATGAATTTCTCTTCCTTGAAAATCTACTTTATTATTAGAGCTTTGTTTAATGTCCTCAGAAACTACAACAGCCTTTTAATTGAATTTAGGCATTATGAAAGGATCTCACTTCGTTCACCTTGCTTTATACTGTAAACTATTTACATACACGGCTCTTGATCAGGACTTGCAAACTGCTGCTTGGAAAGGGAAGATGAGATCTGAAACAAGAAATTACGGCATCACGAGCGGAGGCACACAGATTAAGCAAAGGTAAGACGACCCGGTCGGACAGGATGTGGAATCGTGGGTCCCAGAGAGCGGCATAAACATTGTAAAAAGTGACTGTCAAAAATCATAGAAGCTCTGTCCAGCAATCTCTCTAAAGTTTGCAACCTTCTCAGTTTTTAGGTTGGTCGATATCCACTAACGAGTTTGAAAATCGTAACATCCACAAAGAATTTTCTGTAGGATGCGTTGGAAAGTATACCAGGAACAAGTGATTAACATTGCGAAGATACGGCTCACACGTAGACCATTTTTTCTTTCTTGTTATTTCCTCACCTGTCAGAACGAGGCTTGTCTGGAAACGATACATTGCCGCTCTTTTGATGAGAGCATTTACAAAATGCATAAATGTGTGTGTGTGTGTTTTTTTTTAATTATATTAAAACGCTTGATAGTGCACAGAAGATTATAAATAATATTTCCTTTTAAGATGCTAACAATTTACAATAATGTTTATTACTGGAACACTTGACTTCCGCACCGAGTTATAGGGAATGAGCAGTAGTGAGGAGTATTGCTGAGAGGGAGCGTTTTGGAAAGGATTTGATTAGAAAAGATGAATAGGAGCATCCCGAACCAACCTTCTGAAAAGGGAAGAATGGGGGGAGAGTCTTGACATGGGGAGGAAAGGGAATGTTCTGCTCAAGCTAACATGATGGGTAGATCTCTGGGACAGGGTGTGGAAAGTGCGTAGGTGCTACATTTGGAAACGGGGATGTGTTAGTACAAGCGCAGCAGAGTACAACGGTTGAAAATCAGAGATGAAATGGTAGAGTGTTTCGTGTCAAGTTTGCAGGAAGTGTATTAAATCCTGAGAGGAGAGGGAGGGGATTAATGAGGTGATACAAGATACGAGTGGTGCAAGGTGGACGGATACGGTAGGTGAGGCGATGTATGTGGCGTTCAAGGATTCTGAGGCAATGATAAAATTTTGATGGAGCGCAAATACAGGTGTCATCTACAAAACAGAGAACTGGTGGTATTATGGATCTCTAGATGTGGAGTACTGCGCACAGTGCCCCAGCACCGTGCTCTCTTGTGTGACTGGAAGCGTTAGTGATCTATCGGGCTCGCTCCGTGAGCATAGGGCATTATTAACAGGTGACTGAGCTTGAAATGAACAGAATGGTCGCTCACCAGGAAATTGGTTTGTCATTTAGTGGCATTTCGCTTCTTGCAAACCATGTTATTACGGAAATTATGCGTGCGTAAAACCTATGAACAAAAGAGGAGACGATGGACCATGAAATATTAGTGCCAGCACAGAATGATTGCCTTCTTGTCGGACCGATATGTTCGTCTTTCACAGTTCTTTCTTTCCCTCTCGCGTACACAAATACAAACCAATGTTTTCATCCAGAGAGCTGTGGATTAGTGAGATGCTGCTGTTTGATATGTAACGACGTAAATGATGTTTTTGCCGTTTCTGTTACCCATAATATTTACACAGTTCTTTGCTTATACATGTTGTTTGAAAAAAAGTGTCACATATCCCTACGGGAGAGAATATTGGTCATAACAAGAAGAAAGTTCCTATAATTATACGTCCGGAAATTAATAAATGTTGAGGCTTTTTTATTTCTGAAGAATACTTTGTACGGAATGGTGCTTTAGGCCGTCTTGCTGTTGCAGTCTATTCTACGATGAGTCCGCCCCCGGTAGCTGAATGGCTGCCGGCACGGTAGCTCAGCGTGCTCGGTCAGAGGGTTAGCTACCCTCTGTAATAAAAAAAACTGAGTGAACAGATCAACAAAGAACCTGAATGGACGTCACCGGACGTCCGCCACGAACAAATTCATCGACCAATATAGAGCAAAATGAGATTAAAAAAAAAAAATGGTCCAAGGACCCGGGTTCGATTCTCGGCTGGGTCGGAGATTTGCTTCGCTCAGGGACTGGGTGTTGTGTTGTCCTAATCATCATCATTTCATCTCCATCGACGCGCAAGTCGCCGAAGTGGCATCAAATCGAAAGCCGGCGAACGGTCTACCCGACGGGAGGCCCCAATCACACGACATTTATTTTTTCTTCGATGAATTATCGGCGCTGTTGTAGAATTTCACCTTTGCAGAAGGACAGCGACTGTGGTTTATGCGTCCCACGTTTCATGGGAGCTAGCTTGGTCACGGAGGTCAGGCAGCGTGGCCTCCCGTTAGGCGGACCTGAATCATTTGGATCTCTTGCTAATCGGACATTTAAAAGCACTGATGCATGGCCACATTATCAACAATGTGCAGATATTACAGGAGCATGTGAAGTATGCATGTGAAGTAACCTGAATGAAGGAATGCGTGATTCACTGCAAAGAACGGCTGAATGCTGTTTCAGGATGCGTGGAAACATATGCAGCATTGCCTAGTGTCTGCTTCTAATCGGCCCATATCTTAGCAGGCAATTGTTTCCCAACATATCATTAACCAACGAAAAAATGGTGCTATCGAATCACAAACAAGGCCAATATTTAACTGTTTAAAAGACTGATTGAAACGTGGGGTACCAGTTGTTTTATTCTATCTTCCTCAGAACCTTGAAAAATTTTCCCAAAAATGTTGGCATGCGAACATATTTGCCCTCTTTCTAACATGCAGATCACCTCTCATTCGTACAAGATCCTCAAAATGTAGCTCGCTCACTCCCGCTAGTCCACCACTGTATGGCCCTCATACCCCTCCACTCCCACTTGCCCATTCTCACACACTCATTCAAACCATTTTATTGTCATGATCTCTTTGTGTGTCTCTAACTGTCACTGTCTTCTGCCTCACAGCCACAGACTCCTTCGTTCTGTCCTACTACTACTATCTTCTCTCAATCTCACTATCTCCCTCTTGCTCTCTCTTACTGCTACTACCTCATTCATTCCTTCCCACTGTTGCTGTCTCTTCTCATAGACTCTGTCTCTCATTATCACTGGCTCTCACCCACTTCCACTTTCTCTTTCTCTTTATTCCTCTCCCACTGGCGCAGTCTTCTTCGCTCTTTTCCTAGCACTATTCTGTCACTGTCACTGTCGCTCTTTCTGCACCACTGCGTCCTCTCTCAGCATAAAAAAAACGAATATGTTCGTATGCCAAAATTTTCGGTAACATTTGTAAAGATGCTGCGGAAGGTAGACTGAGGCAGCTGGTTTCCCACCCTTCTGATGATATCCGAGACATTTTACAGCATATTTCCCCGTGCTACCTCACATTTTAAACAAAATTTTCTCCTCACATCGGATTTACGTGTAGAATCAGGCTAACTTTGAGCCTCCATGTTTCTGAAACGAAGAAAGACCTCAAGAAACTTTTCAAGGTTGTTCGAGATCGAGATCTTAGTAACGTATCGTAAGAGTTGCACCTATTTGCTGCGAGTCAGTTTTGATATCCAAAAACCGTGTTCTTGTGGTGTTTGTGGTGTTTCTCGATAACGGATAAAGATTTTTGACAACGGAAAGGTGGCACTTCTTGATGAATGTCTAGAGATAGAGAATATAACGTTATAATTTGAGCAGTTTACTGCAGTTACCTGTTGTTTAGATTTCGCCTCACATCAGAATTTACGTGCGTATTTTTTGCGTAATGTAACCTCTGTATATTGGAAACGGATAAGGATATCAATACAATTTTTAAGGCTTTTCGAGATCGCGTTCTTAGGAATATATCATAAAGCCACCTTGGCTCGGTTTGGTACGAAAAAATTGTGAAAAATCGAATTCTCGGGACTCTGTACGTAACCACCCAACAGCTAACACAGATTTCTGAAAACGAGAAGCTGGCATTTCTAGATAAGTATAAGTCAGTCATCTGAGTAATTTGCTGCAGTTATATATTACCTAGATTTAGGCTCATACCGGAGTTTATGTGCGTATTTTACGTGTAGAAGTAGGATAACTTTGAACGTCCGTATCTAGGAAACGGATAGAGATATCAAGAGAATTTCCGAAGCTGTTCAAGGTGGGGATCTTAGCAATATATTGCAAAAGTTTCAGCTATTATCTGTGCATAGCCGTCTTGTAATCCGCAGGTCGGTTTTGATACGGAAAAATAGAAAAGAAAACCCTTTTTCGGCGTTTTTTTTTTTAAACGCCCGTAAACTAACCGTACCTCCGTAAGCCCGTTAATGTCCAACGCAGGCCATGACAAAATTCAAAAGAACCAACCAATTTGCTCTTTTGCCTAAGCAGGAGAAAGCGTGTAATATTCATACTTTGACTCTTTACTGTAAGGTAGCTACGCTAAGACGATTCTTCTGTTGAGTATACAAATGGTTCCTAGCCCAAGGACTATCCAGAACGCTACATCCTACCATCTATCACCTGCAGAAACCGAGGTGATAGCCCGGGAAGAATGTCGTTTCTATACGCGTCGTTTTGGATCATATTACGAAGCATGCTATCGCTTGCGTACCGATAGAAACTTTTCTTCTAATTTTAACCTTTACTACCTCCTGTAGGAATTTGCGACATTTTGTAAATCATTAGCCTTAATAAAAATGAAGTCGTATTTTAAAAGGCACGCTTATACGCAGCTATTGTCGAAACAAAAGCGTACATGACAGTCTACTGCCTTCACCTTCGTATAATGTGATATTTCGAGTTTCGCGACCGAAATTAAAAGTCACAAGAACTTCGTAATTGATTGCATAAGAGAAAAAATTAACAAAAGTGCAGATGATAAATATCACGTTTTTAGTCGGAATGATTTACGTCATCGGCTGTATCGCCGAGTGGTTCTAGGCGCTTCAGTCTGGAACCGCGCGACCGCTACGGTCGCAAGTTCGATCCTGCCTCGGGCATGGATATGTGTGATGTCCTTAAGTTAGTTAGGTTTAAGTAGTTCTACGTTCTAGGGGACTGATGACCTCAGATGTTAAGTCCCATAGTGCTCAGAGCCATTTGAACCATTTTTGATTTACGTCGAAGCCGAGGAGGTGCGTCAATGTACGTCCACTTCGTTGTCCGAACGCTCCATCGATGCAGTGGATGAGAACTTGTCTGCTTTGATGGTTCGACACCGTCTGCTGTGGGCTTAACTGGTAGCACACACACCATTGCTTCGGCTTCTATTGCCCACAAATCACAAACGGCCGAGGCGGCAATTATACGAGAAAGCCCTCGTGGGTTTGTCGGCTGCCAAAATAGTATCTACTGTCGAACTCCCCTTCAACATCTATTACGACAAGGTGATCGACTAATAGATGTTATACCTTACCGTGGTGACTGAAAACGGCAGCCAGCATTGTTGAGTGTCTCAGTGGGCAATCACCAAATGCGATTGTTTGGGCCACCATCAAAAACAACACATGATCCCGAATTCTACATACGGAGAGCAGTCTAGAAAGCTGATCCTACATTAAGAATGTTTTAGAGCTGGAAGCAGTGTCTCCTGTACAGGAAAATCAACGTCGTCTTTGCCACGGCAGGGATGTTGAAATCTTCCCTCCAAGAACTACTCGTCGACTGGTTGCCGAGCCTGCGCGTTCGCCATTCTTGTAGCCCACCGAATACGTTTGGACACTGTCTTGTCTGCATCTTTTCGTCACAGTCCTCTAGCAACCATTACTAATGCATTATGGATCCGCGCACGAATCGCGTGGAGGGAAATTTACCGGAAACGTGTCCAGTTCCTCTTTGACTCAATGCAATGACGTCTAAGAGACTATAATTACAAGGAATCTTCACAATATGCTGGATGTTAGTGTCTGGCATTTTGTACAGTTTTATACATTTTAGTCACTTTTATATTACCCCCTCGCTATGTGGGCGTGCATCCAACGACGATTGGGTTAGATTGGAGTAGGTTGGGACAGGTTGAATGTGGTTGGGTCGGGTTGTGTTGGCTTCGCTTTGACTAGATTGGGTTGCGTTTTGTTTGGTCTTCAGTCAGTCCTTTTTCTGTCACTTATAATTTCTTTCAGCTCCGGCAGTAATTTATATTTGTAAAAATTTCAAAGTTGCGTCCCCATTCGGTCCACGTTAACATATAGGTTAACTGGATGGGTTTGGCAGTTCAAAAGATCGGACGATACCCCCACTACGTAAGTCAGCGCGGCGTACAGGTCAAGCTTTTTTTACCTTATCTGTGGTACAAAGTCTAATTTCAGTTACAT
The DNA here is from genome assembly GCF_021461395.2 of Schistocerca americana. Lineage (NCBI taxonomy): Eukaryota > Metazoa > Arthropoda > Insecta > Orthoptera > Acrididae > Schistocerca > Schistocerca americana. The sequence continues at coordinate 331,572,342 of NC_060119.1, forward strand.
GTGACGTATTGGTGCTGCAACTTTGCCATTCGTCAGAGTATGTTTTAAGGGATACTTTCCACAGAAACCAATTACTAGTGGTTATGAAGTACAATGCCTAGCTTCTTCAAAGACTGACTGAAATAGAGTAAGCACATTTTATCTGGGTAAGTACTTTGCTATTACGAAGGTCATAAATTCAAATGTAGTTACACAAGGTATCGGCATTATCTAAAATTCAGAATGGGGAGAATTGTTTGGAAATAGTTATTCGAATAACAGCAAAGTCTGACTTGTTGAAAATATATACCAGAAAATAAAATGCGACGTTGTTTATTGTGTGTATAGCGCAAAAATTGTACATGGAATAAAAGAGGGTGGTAGTAAAGCTAGCTTCTTTTGTTCTGGTTTTAGGGAATTATGGAATATTATGAAATACATTAATGGAAAATGATGAACATTGCAGTTATCTGAAAAAACGAAGTGATGTGAATAGTCGTCTACCGGACAAATGCTTAAGACTGTTTTGTGTTCTAGTGCCTTTCACCATAGTGAATGCTGAGATCAGTGGATTCGTTCAATCGTCCGTCTCTTCTGTTTGTCCTACGTCGATTGTCCTTTCGCTGTGGAGAGAGGACACAATCTTCCTTCATATCTCGAGAAGTAGACCAAAACAATTAAAATATTCTTAAAAAGTGCCTAAGCATCTTCATGACCAAAGCTGAAGCTTTGTTTCCCTCCATGATGTTTACTTTTTGATTACATGCCTAAAGTAGTGGATCAGATAAGCTTTCCGGTCACGAAATAAAACACGATTTCGAACGTTGTTTAGCATCGTACCAAATTCCTAGTGTGCCAACACATGTAGCAATGTACTTTACTCCGACGCAACATTTTCTGTAACGATCTTTCTTGTATCAGAGCTTCGAATTGGAAGACTCCAAACAAATATGGAAATGAAAGCGACGTCTGAACTGTGATTAACGATCCGTGATAGCCGATTAAGGGCTATGAATGAGGCTTGCTTCACGGCTGTGCTACACTGAACGACTCGTGTATTCCGTCTGGTATCTGATGCAAGTCAATTAAACTAGACGTTTGATTTGTGTGTAGACCATTAGGTACGTTGGGGGTTCGCTTTTTTGTTTCATTTATTGCTACTACCACTTCCCATGCGTACAGCACAGTCCGATTGAAGGTAAACCTCTTCGCAAAGGCAAATCAACGATGGGCGTTTAGTTTGAATGTTGCTCCCAGTAGGAAATACGTTTTCTGTTTCACTCTACGATGAATGTCACCGTGCCGCTGTCTTCTTTTGTCTCTAATCTTCAGTCTTGCTTGAGTTGCGCATTCATGCGTAATTTGAATTTCGTAGTATTTAGCTCACTGAGCATGTAATTGCTTTGTCGTGTGGCGATAGCGCAGAATATTACAACGAATAGTTCCCGATAATTTCCAAGGAACGGCTCACATCGAAGTCGCGGTCTCACTGCAAGCGATATACACTCGCGTCCAAAATTAAAGCAAGAAACCGCTATCGAGGCAGACGGTGTACAGAAGGCTTCGGCAGAGTGGCCTTTTTTGCCGGAGATCTGCTGTATGCGTACCTCTGACGCGTCAAGGGAACGTCTAGAGTACCACCTGGACGGCCGAACAGTGGGCCAATATTCTTTCCACAGATTAATCCTGATTTGGTCTGGAGAGTCATTCTCGACGTATTCGCGTCTGGAGGGAACGTGTAACACCATTTCGGGACCCAAACATTGTAGAAAGAGACCAGTACCGAGAAGGGTCCCTAATGGTGTGACCGGGTATTTTGTTGACCACTCCAACAGCTCTTCATGAACTTATACGGTTGAATCAGCAAGGTTTAACTGCTGTCAGGTATTGTGTCAAGATCTACGGACTTCATGTGGGATTTTTGGGAGATGCTGTGGGCCCAGACTTCGCACTGATGGATGATAATGCTCGACCTCAAAGAGCGCGGGTGATTGATATTTTCTTGGAAGCGGAAGAATTTGCACGCATGGCGTGACCTGCTCGCTCATCTGATTTGAATCCCATAGAGTAAGCTTGGGATGCACTAAAGACGTGGGTTGCATCACGTTATCATCCACCAACCACTCTCCAAGACTTGCGAAAAGCTCTGCAGGAAGGGTGTGCGTTATGCCTCAACATGAGATTGATGACATCATTTACAGCACGCCCCATCGTCGTCAGGCCTGTACTGATGCCAGAGGCGGTCACACCCCATACTGAGCACATTAACCAGTTGTCGGAATGTGTGTCTAAATCCGTTAAGTTGGAAAAAACCATTACGTATGTTGCAATTGTTTACGTTCTGTATCATTTACATTGTTTCTGCTTTACTATCACCTGTTTATATTGTTTTGTGGCAAAATAAACGCAACTTCGCAAAATTTCTGTTTGTTGCTTTAATTTTGGACACCAGCGTAAATCGAACGCGCGACTCTCGATAGGTTGACAAGTGAATCGACAAAAGGTGAACGTACTGAAAAGAGATATTCATTATAAAAACGAGAGAGTAACATTACTTTTTTTACTCACTGGGATTTATTAATGAAATGAATAAAGTCACTTACATTGCCCATCAGGTATATCGGCGTCATGCACAATACCGTATGCGGTATAGGCAATTACAAAAATTAATACTATCACTTACATTACTCAATAAGGTATATCGTTGTCGTACACAGTGCAGTAGTTGGTGTAGGTAGCGGGTACCATTCCTCTTTTCCCATACCCAGGCTACAGTATTGACACTATTTTAGGAAAACTGGGAGAATCTCACAGGAGAGAGATCCGTCACACTTTTGACACGTGTTTTAGGAAAATTGAGAAAGTGTCACAGGAAAGAGATTTACTAGACAGTTGTGAAAATATAAAAACTGAAAGATATACATCTCATCTAGAACTCATCTAGAATCAAGCATTCGTGTGGTCCGCGGTTCTCAGCTATATTTTATAATAATATGCTCCTAGCACTTAACAACCGAACTGGAAAACGTCAACTAACGTTAAGAGATTCTTACGAGATTAATTTTGCTGCCCAGAGACAGTAATATTTTAATATGTGGCTAATTTTAATTAACATTGATTAATTCGATGGTGATCTAAGTAAAGTTGTCCGCTTACATTAAGGGTAAAGAGCATGTGGAAGAGGGAATTCTTATTGTTTGTCTTGCAATTCTGAAAGCTTAGGAGCGTAAGCGGCGCTTACCGATCAGTTGATATGGTATAAATTTTGATACGGAAGTAACATGGAATCGCAAATGCGCATTACAGGCATTGTCATCTCCAAATACGGTATATATTTGTAGTAAGGTGTATGCAATTAAATCAAGGCTGTTGTAATACCACGCAACTGGTAGAAGAAAAATGACATTAAGACATTTCACAATTTTAAGCGTGCCTGTGACACAGCAACCGTACAAGAATACGGTCCGTATAATAGAGCCAACCGGTTGGCTGTATTACGCAAATCATATCACAAAATTTGGTAAACATGTGTGGCAATTAATCATCCGTTCATATGGACAACATCACAACACTTTGTCAGGCTATTATGGTGACACGACTTTGGGATCGCCGAGGATGGCAGCCCCTGTGGCAGCAATCGCCGACCGCGGTGGCCGTGCGGTTCTAGCGCTGCAGTCCGGAACCGCGGGGCTGCTACGGTCGCAGGATCGAATCCAGCCTCGCGCATGGATGTGTGTGATGTCCTTAGGTTGATAGGTTTAAGTAGTTCTAAGTTATAGGGGACTGATGACCTAAGATGTTAAGTCCCATAGTGCTCCGAGCCATTTGAACCATATTTTTTTTTTTTTTTTTTTTTTTTTTTTTTTTTTTTTTTTTTTTTTTTTTTTTGCAGCAATCTGAAACAGAACAGAAAACAGTCGACACGAAGTGTTCCGAATGATGTCGACTTTTAACGGCATTAGTAATTTCAGGCCGGCTCCAATTTTGTCGTGCTCTTACTATAGCTGGTCTGTTGGGGGCTCATAACACACTAATTTACGTAGGTCAGCAATTACTAATAATATCGGCACATAAGAGGCCCGAGGTGGCACCTCACAATGTCAGTACTGACTCTTGAACAAAAAAAATTGACGACCAATTATGTAAACAGTCGAGTGGGAGCGAGAATAACTAGAAAATGGTTCAAATGGCTCTGAGCACTATGGGACTTAACATCGGAGGTCATCAGTCCCCTAGAACTTAGAACTACTTAAACCTAACTAACCTAAGGACAACACACACATCCATGCCCGCGGCAGGATTCGAACCTGCGACCGTAGCAGTCGCGCGCTCCGGACTGCAGCGCCTAGAACCGCTCGGCCGCCGCGGCCGGCAATAACTAGATGTTGGCTGTTTATTGTTGTTTGTACACTGAGTTCGCGTTAATTCCTGTTTTTCGTTAGTTGATTGACTGTGGAGACTAAAGCATGGAATCGGATTCGAGCTCTACAACTGATGAAACTCGTAGGCGCTTTTAAGTGGTAACTTTAATTTTGTTCCCACATCGGGAAAACAAATATTTTTCGACTGTACATTGTGTTTGCCTAAAAAATCAACAACTAGGGCCCACAATTCGAGCCTAAACAAATTGAAACACCACATAAGGAGAACACATGAATTGCGGTATGTACAGTTTGCAGAAACAGTGAACGCACGGTCCAGTCGAGGAAAGCCATAAGAAAAAACACTCCTGAGCGTTCAGACTTCGACAGCGGAGCCAGTAGCTGTAATCCGGTAAAAATTATGCGACAGAGAAACACTGGAGCGTCTTTTGACATTACAGCAAATGGCAGCAGTGTGGCCGGCCGTGGTGGCCAAGCGGTTAAAGGCGCTACAGTCTGGAATCGCGCGACCGCTACGGTCGCAGGTTCGAATCCTGCCTCGGGCATGGATGTGTGTGATGTCCTTAGGTTAGTTAGGTTTAAGTAGTTCTAAGTTCTAGGGGACTGATGACCTTAGAAGTTAAGTCCCATAATGCTCAGAGCCATTTGAACATTTTTTAGCAGCAGTGTGTCTCAAGCTAGCATGGACCAATGGATAGTAAACTTTTTTGTTGCGAACATGATTTCTTTACATGTCTTCGAACCGAAGTCGTTAGAGAAGCTGATAAAAAAATTTAAACCCCAGCAAAAGTTAAATTTCTAGGAGGACGCGCGTTTTAGTAAATTCATTTATTAAATATAATACCACTGTACCCTCGAGTGCGATAGTCGAACGACATTTTTCTGTGTACAAAGATGTTTTGTCTCTTAAACGAGCTTCGCTCGTATGAAAAATGGAGAGAAATTCTGCCTTATGCCAGACACTTTTGTAGTTTTGTTTCAGCACTTTTCGTATCATCTTCAGTGGGTTTATTTGTTTATTTTTCTTCTCACATTAAACTACTAGATGTCTACACTAGTAGCTCTAGGTCTAATGCACAGTCTACACCTTGTGATAGCTTTTGATGTTATGGTGTTTTTACTTTGTTTCTTTCAAGGTAAGAGACTTATTTCTTGCGCGTTTGTCGTTATATATACATTTCTTATCATAATGTTTGCTGATTTGTTGTGAGATGTTTTGTGTCTGTGTGAGTTCATGTTTTATGATCATGTGTTGCCTGTTTTTGTCACACCCATTTTCGTGTGCAGTTTGTTTTATTTTGTTCAGTTCTTCGTGTAATTATGTTTCTTCATTGGTATTTTGTTCACTCCGTGTGATACACATCTGAAGCTGGCTTCTTTAAGAGTTTTGGGTTGATTGGATTGGCTATTAATTATGGTGCTCATGATTGTGGGTTTCCTATAAATTGTGAACTCATGTTTATTGTTTCTCGTGTGTGTGGTGAGATCTAAGAAAATGATCTTTTCATTTGTTTGTGTTTCAGTGGTGAACTGTATTTACGTGTGGATAGTGTTTATGTCCTCATGAGATTCTTTTACGCAAGATTGAGGTTAATATTTTATATTGTACTGCTTTGGTTTTACTATTTTGTCAAACATAAGATTTTCTGTCTGATTTACGAAAATACAGGTAGGAGGCCACTGACTTTGGATCCCGTATCGTTATATACATGTACCAACATTTTATTTTGTGTAGCTTTCATTTTACTATTTTATCAATGATAAGACTTTCTATTTCGTTTGCGGAAATGAGAGCTAGGCGGCCACTGACCTTGAATCCCGTAGAAATTCTTTAACGAATTAATGCGCAGGGTCAGAACACATGCATCTACATCATCTACATACCATAACATAAAGAAAACAGACAATCCAACAAAAGAAACTCACGAAAATGATAAATCACACAAATATCCACCAATCACAACATCAGTACAACAAGCACACCTTTCACAAAAGAGTGATTCACCTCACATAAATCTGTCTGTAGAAGAAAGCAACCTGACTGAAAAGGGTTCCAAATGCAACATAAACACACTGGTGTCACCCAAGATAATAGAGTATAACAGAAACTGAACACATCATAAAGAAACAAGAAAGACCGGGCACACCTGAATTCAATGGAAGCGTAACAGGAGAACCAGTCGCCGAGGAAATAAAACAATCAAATAGAACGAAACCTTCATAAATGAAAACAGAATGAAAGCTGAAGAAAAAAACCCACAGAAAGCTAGATAAAAAATTAACACAAGAAAATGTTATCATCACAAAATCTGAGAAAGGCAATTCGATTGTACTCATAAAAGAAAAGGAACACATTGACAAAACATTGGAATCCAGCCAAAGCAACAATATTACAGAATTAACAAGTGATCCAACAAAGCGATACCAAAGAGACTTACAGATAACTCTGGAAAACATAGAAATAATTTTTACAGGCACACAGATTAGAAAGAATGATACAGAAAAATCCCACTTTAAAATCGTTGCCTAAAATTCACAAACCAGGAATCCGTATACACCCCCTGATTAACTTTACCTAAGCACAAACTTATTACTTAGCCAAACAGACACACACACTGCTACAGAAAATATACAAACATTCCGAAAACAGAAGTCTAAACAACTCAAGTAACTTAATAGAAAAGATAAGAAACGAAGACATGCCAAGCACAGGTACATTAATTTCATTTGACGTAATTTCTATGAAGAAACCTCCAGCTGCAAGGAAACATACCCGCAACAATCGCACAAGGAATATCGGCTGTTCAAATGGCTCTGAGCACTATGGGACTTAACTTCTGAGGTCATCAGGTCTAGAACTTAGACCTACTTAAACCTAACTAACCTAAGGACATCACACACATCCATGCCCGAGGCAGGATTCGAACCTGCGACCGTAGCGGTCGCGCGGTTCCAGACTGTAGCGCCTAGAACCAACCGCTCGGCCATTCCGGCCGGCGAATATCGGCTGTACTCAAGCTCATCACAGAGTAAAACAACTTCACATTCAAAAACAAATTTTACTCTCGACAAGAAGGACTACCTTTGGGATCCCCAGCTACTGGCCTCTTAGTTGACATTTGCGTCAATCAGATAGAAAATTTAAACCTTGACAAAATAGTAAAACCAAATCAGTACAAAATAAAATATTGGCACAGATATGAGGATGATATAATTTGCCTAATAGACGAATCATAATCATGTATGAAAGAATTCGATGAAGACATAAACACCGTCCACCCACAAATACAGTCCACCATTGAAACCGAACAGATGAAAAATTCAGTTTCTTAGATCTCACTATACACAAAATAAACAACAAACACGAGTACACAACTTATAGGAAGCACTCAATCACCAAAACCATAATAAATAGCCAATCCAGTCACCCCATAACACATAAAGAAGCAAGCTTCAGATATTTTACGACAGACTGAATAGAAACCCCTGAACAAACATGATTACACGAAGAAGTGAACAAAATAAAACAAATTGCACAGGTGAGTGGGTATGACAGAAGCAGGCAACACATAATAACAAAACATACACACACAGACACAACACATCTCACAACAAATCAGCAGACATTATCGAAAGAAATGCATATGTATCGACAAACGCACAAGAAATAACCCCCTTTCCTCGACAGAAACAAAGTAAAAACATCACAACATTAAAAACAAGCTGTACACTGTGCAGTAGACCAAGAGCTACTAGCACAAACCCCTAGTAGGTTCATGTGAGAAGAAAAATAAAGAAATAAACCCACTGAATATAGAACAAAAAACGCTGAAACAAGACTGCAAATGTGTCTGGCATAAGGTGAAATTCCTCTCCAATTTCCGTAGCAAACACTGAAATAAAAAGAACTGCGACATTCATAAGATGATTACTCGGATGAAAACTTTAACATTTTGGTGTTCATGAAGAGGAATATTCATCTTATGACTGATAAGATCTGATTCTGCTGTGTTTTGATTCTCCAGTGATTTAACGTTGATAGCTAAATTACTATAAAACTAGATGATTAAACTGTTTTTTATTTGTCTTCGACGTCCTGCCTAAACTTTCCCTACGTAAACATTGTCACTATAGCTACAGTAATACATTTGATTCACTTGCTCATTTCACTACACCCACAACACAAAGTTTACTCTCAGCAGTTAATGATTAACGATTCACTTCAACTTCCGATCAACCTCCTGTGAAGTAACGCTTTTAGCATATTTAAAATTATAATAATATTAATAACTTTGTAAAAAACTTCTCAAAATTACCAACAATTTTTATATAGTGTTTCACTCGAATTCAACATTAATTTCTCTACAAAGTTTTTTACAAGTTTAATGAAGTTAACTGTTTAGCGACAGATTAACGATTAGCTAAGTTAACTTTTTTTACCGTTGCCCAACTATGGTAACATATACAGTGTGGTCAGAAACAGTGTAAAAAGTGGGTAAGGGTGTTGCAGCGTAGGTTGTGCTGAGAAATAACTGTTAAGAACAAAATTCGTTACGCTGCGCTGCGTTGAATATAAACTGCAGAGGCTAGCTAAGTGCTGTTGTATTTGACCGCGAAAGGCATCTGTGCATTGTCTTTAATACGTTGCGAGTTTCAATCGTAGTCAGAACAGTGTTCTGTGTAGTTGTGGGTGAATTCGAACGTGAGAAAACTGTTGGTGCTCGTGCGGTGGAAAATGTAAAAACTTCATCTGCTAAGTCATAAAGAGGTGCAAGTGTGACACGCTGCCATTGAAGAGACTTGTGACAAAACTTAAGGGAACGACATCTGCAAAAATCACTGCAGAACCCTGTCGGCACCAAATCAACACAAAGGGAGCGCCATAATCAAGGAACTGTAGGGCGACCTGGAATTCCAAAACAAATCATAAGTCGGGTAAATGCCCAAGAGCTGCCACATTTTTTTGAGGGAAAAACGAAGCATTTTCGAAGCTACTCCGTTTTTCGAGAAAGAAAAACTGGAGTATTTTCGAATTTTATGGAAATGTTTCGACATATTATTATAATTAGATTCATTTACAAATACGAAAAACATTTGTACAAATTTATCTAGCTTTTATTCATATTTTGTAGATGTTTTCGTATCTTTCAATAATGTAAGATCTTTCATAACATATTCAAAAAATTCTTTACATGACTGATTAAAATTCACACAATTGGAGCTCTGACTCGATCAATTCTGTACTACAGCTATTTCTTGGTTCAGTCCAGTTGTTTTTCATTAATTAGAACAATCTTTCCACAAAAGCATTAGATCTTGGTATACCAAACGAGAATCCCACTATCTTACAAATATTTGGCACTTTATGTTCTGCTACAGCTGAAAAGAAATGCAATCACTTCGATACACCACTACCGACTTTATTCAGAGTTTCAAGTAAGCTAGACTTGAATTCAGAGAGTTCTTCACACAAGCTATCAATACAAATGTAATCTCTTAGGTTAGGAATTTTCACTACAGTTTCAAAGTCTTTAAATTCAGTTTCATCCTCTAAGAAAAACCAGCTGAGCAGATATATCGATTATTGGCGGTGGCATAATATCTTTTTTCCAGATACGTAAAATACTATAAAAGCCATTTAAATCTACTGAAACTTTTTTATACGTAAGAATATAAGCCATCCAATAGTTCCTTTGCCTTGTAGTCATAAAGACCATCCTTCTGCTTCTGTTTAAGCTTATCAGTTAAAAGACGCATTTGTTAAAATGTCTCCAAGATACTCAGATCACAACCTTCTAATGGTCTTTTTACTGTATCCAACAGATCTATAACATTGCTCGCAAAACGGAGGTAACACATTTCTGGCATGACATGTTACTCAGGGTTTTCATTCAGAAAAAACTGACTCAAAAATTTTGGACACTCATCAATATCTTGGAAATAGCTCTTAATCGTGTTCCAGTTCAGTGAAATCCTGTTTCCAGTTTTAGTCAAAGAAAACCGTCTCGTGGGAACATGTCTCAGCATCTCTGTCCATTCCAGTTCCACGAACTGGAAATACGATTTCAGCTCCTCCCTTCTTTTTACAGAAACAGTGAAGTGATTATAAATTTTTAGAACTATGCTTTCCACATCGATTTCCAATTTATCAGTTGCATTCTTAATTGCATCGTGGCGTACACGATTAGTGCAATACACTTTATGATATTTTTATTCGAGAAGTGACTGAAAAACTGATTTGTTTGTGCCAAAACTTACGCTTTCATTATCAGCACTGTGTGAAGAAACCTTATTTACACCCAACTTGCTGTTATCCAAACTTCACAGTAGCAAATCAGTCACTCCAGAAGAGGTTTCATCAGCATTTTCAATGAAACCCAGAAGTTCGTTTTTTACTCCTTTCAGTGGATCAAATAATGAAAACAAACAGGAAAAATTTTTCTTTGCTCTTACTTGATGCGTCTGTGCCAGTAAAAAAAACTGACATTTTTCTGAGCCTCTTAATTTCTAAAAAGTCATTCACACTTTAAAGACCAACACGTTCGTCCACGAGAAATCTTTGAAGCCGCCGTAGAATCTTCGAAAGTGTTTGAAACGAGCTTATTTCCGCTGTCCAAACTGGAGTGACTGTGGCTGTGTTTTACTGCATGATACACTGGGGCCAGTTCTCCTGAAGCGACATTACGATGTTCCGCTGTATTCTTTTTACTTACGGAATAATTCTGCAGTTTCTTTGATTCAACGCTACATTTTTCTTTTAATGTATGTCCCAGCCGTTTTGTCTGCCGTAAGAAATGCTAAAATCCTTTCTGCGTAAAACAAAAAACGTCCGATATTCGTTCGATCCCGGTTAAACCCAAGAAAACGTATTTTCCCAAATCTTGAGATACACTTGAGAGTGCTTAGATATCATTTTCCTTTCTTTGGCGGAGTCTTGTGAGAATCTACAGTTCCACATTCACTCATTCTAAAACTAATACAGCCACATGTACGTAAAATGTTTGTTTCATACTGATGATGAAAATACGAGAATGTGTATTTACCAGTTGGTCTCGCAAGAAAATCAGTCATTCGGAAATGCGTCTAGCTCTGTCTACAGCTAAACAGGAACTGATAATACTGACAATAACGCTAAACAATTATAATAGGCTATGCAACAATGGTTTATGGCTGCTGCACTCTCTGAGTATATCTCCGCCCAAGACGTGCGGAAAGGAAGGGACATAGTGATTATTGCTGCAAGGCGACGAGAATGACAAGGAGGAAGTATTTCTCTCTCTCTCTCTCTCTCTTGTACACTGCTCACGGCACCTATTCCATTTAACTGATCGCCTTCTACTGCAGAAATGACACACGGACGTACCAATGTTTTCCGAAAATTGCATTATAGGAACGTTTATGTATGTGTGGTACTTATGAGTAGTAAGGAATATGATTAAATACAATTTTTGTAATATTATAACTGTTAGATCGCTATGGACAACAACAGCTGAAAACAATACGTTGTAGTCAGGAAGCCTACCAAATTGTACCGATAAGTCTCAAGCAGAATAAGGTCACTATGCAGTTATTCTCAAGAAGTGACTGGTTGTAGGTGTTACCAACTCATACCTGTAACCACCACGAAGACTTACTACACATATAACCGAGCAAAGGACCACTTTACGGTTTCTTAGAGCGTAAAGATGTTCTGAAATTCAGGAAAGTATTTGCATGAATATGAACTTAAACAAACTGATTATTAGGGGCTCAAGAGAAACAAAAAACGGAGTACCAAAATTAGACAAAAAAAAAACAGATAAATCCGGAAAATCTGGCAACCGTACATTCAAACCCCAAGTAATTGCTGGAAACAAATTAAATAATTGCTTTAGACTATAGTAATATTCCCTACCACCTAAACAGGTGTTTACCCAATGCGTGTGGCGACGCCATAAAGTAATCCTACATACTGCTTCTGTATGAATAAATTATATTTGCTTAAGGGAAAAGAACAAAACAGCATGCACATTTTGTCAAGGTCAACATATGGAAATGATACACCAATTTTGACGCATACTCACTGAAGCAGTCCAATATCAAAAACCACAGTGACCACATTATGCAGATCTTTGTCACGTGTTTTAATTACTTCACTGACAAATCGCTATTTGCACTTCGATGAAGAATAAGAGAAGAACATACAAAATAGTAATTTCTGTTTCGGGAAATTTGGTTCTGTAAGTAACTTATGTACTAACGAAATACACTCCCTGACAAAAAAAGTGAAGCACCCCGAAGACACAGTCTGTGTCAATATAACTTCCGTACACGAACACACACCATCGGCGAGCATATCAGTTCTCTGTGTGACAGAGAGAGAGAGAGAGAGAGAGAGAGAGAGAGAGAGAGATCACTCACCGAGAGCATTAGTGTTGTTCCTGTTTATTACTGTTACCAGCCATCGTATGGTATAAAAGGGAACCAAACAGCGTCAGATGTGGCATAATCACTGTGAAGGACGAAGAGATGTCGCGTACTCGTCTGAGACAGCGTTATCAGCACCTGACAGCGTTTGAAAACGGCCTCTATTTGGTCGGCTGGTCGAACCACGCAGTATCCATATTTATGGAGCATTCGTATGTGACAGTGGCCTAATGTTGGACTGCTGGGAACTTGAGAGCAGGCAAACTAGTGGTCAGTGTTGCAGTTGACAACGCCTGATCACCACAAGCGTTGTTCGAATGGCTCTGAGCGCTATGGGACTCAGCATCTGAGGTCATCAGTCCTCTAGACTTAGAACTACTTAAACCTAACTAACCTAAGGACATCACACACATCCATGTCCGAGACAGGATTCGAACCTGCGTCCGTAGCAGCAGCGTGGTTGCGGACTGAAGCGCCTAGAACCGCTCGGTCACAACAGCCGGCTAAGCGTTGTTCGCCATATTGTGCACCAAGTACTTCATAACCATTTCACATCTGCGCCTGATATCCTAGTATGAGTAATGAACTTGCATGGATGCAACATTTTGTGTCATCCCACCATTGGTCGGAATGTAGCAGCAGCCGGACTAGGCTATTGCCGTTCGGTGTGCAGGCTATAGTTAACAGCTCAAAACAGATGGCTGCGTGTTGAATGGTGCCGTGACCTGGAAGCATGGACTGCTGATCAATGACCCCACATTGTGTTCACCAATGAATCGCGTTTCTCTCTGTCCTATCCCATATGACCATTGTCGGCGGGTATGGCGGCGAACTGTGAAGAGGCGCCATTGTTCCAACGTTTTGGAGAGGCGGTGTTACTCCTGGCAGTATGGAGTGCGGAACCGTTGGGTATGGCTGGTAGTGACTGAGGAAACTCGGAAGGCACAACGGTACGCCGTGTAGATCCTGCGTCCACATGTATTAGCTCTCACGCTTCAGCATCATTGTGTCATTATTCGACAAGACAATTCTCGTCCATACATGGCACCTTTCTCTATGAACTTTCTGCACGATGCAGAGCTACTCCAGTGGCCAGCAAGATCTCCACATCCGTCCATGACACAACATGTGTGTTATCGACTTGGATGTCAACTCTTCCCCAATGCCATTTCCCAGGATATCAAGGACGAATTACAACAATTGCGGGTCAGTTTGGCTCAGGAGAGGTAACAACGTGTTTATGGCACCCTTCCTAACCGAGTCAGTGCACGAATCCAGGTCACAGGGGTCACAGCATGCTACTGATAACTGGGCTCACACTGCCGCGATCTTTGTAAATTTGGCTCAATTTTGTAACCACTGCAGTAACATCACATACCCTCTCCTTTGCGAAGTTTCATACCGTTGTCTCCTGCCCTACTGTGTGCTTCGCTTTTTTTGTCAGGCATTGTATATTTTTTCGTGCAAACGATCGCCTTCTTGACTAAAAATACCTCATTTACCCGCATTGTGAATCTTATAGTTACAGTTGTCTGTTACAATGTATTGTTTCTTCAACACCTTGCGCTTTAGTAATCCTATGATCCTTCTTAGGAGAACCGACTGATGCGCACACAGGGTGTTCCACCTAAACTTTTCACCACCACTATTTCCGGAACCACAAGAGATATCGACAAACCGTTTCACGGTATGAATATACGGCAGGTGCTCACGACAGTAAGTACTACAAGACATTCTAAACCGAGCGCAAATATTGATTTCAACAATAACTTGTAAGGTTCAAATGGTTCAAATGGCTCTGAGCACTATGGGACTTAACATCTGTGGTCATAAGTCCCCTAGAACTTAACTAGTTTAACCTAACTAACCTAAGGACATCACACACATCCATGCCCGAGGCAGGATTCGAACCTGCGACCGTAGCAGAGGCGCGGTTCCGGACTGAGCGCCTAGAAAACTTGTAAGGTGTCAGACAAATAACACATCTTACTAACACATGTTAGACAATGGATACTCTGCCAGGATGGTAAAATACCTTGGTAAGGTGGCCGGCTATATGTAATTAGTAGACCAGAAAAATTTTTTGTGTTGTATCAACCATTGGTAAATATCAGTGGCTACTGACATGTCAATAAGGATACAGAGAGGTGCAATGCACTGAGAGGTGTACGCAGCATCCCCATAGTATAGTTGTCAAAAATGGCTCTGAGCACTATGGGACTTAACTTCTGAGGTCATCAGTCCCCTAGAAATTAGAAATACTTAAACCTAACTAACCTAAGGACGTCACACACATCCATGCCCGAGGCAGGATTCGAACCTGCGACCGTAGCGGTCGCGCAGATCCAGTTTGTAGCGCCTAGAGCCGCTCGGCTACCCGGCCGGCAGTATAGTTGTAAGACCATTGTTAGCTTACATTCTACATTCTACTCCGCAAGCCACCCAACGGTGTGTGGCGGAGGGCACTTTACCTCCCTTTCCTGTTCCAGTCGCGTATGGTTCGCGGGAAGAACGACTGTCTGAAAGCCTCCGTGCGCGCTCTAATCTCTCTAATTTTACATTCGTGATCTCCTCGGGAGGTATAAGTAGGGGGAAGCAATATATTCGACACCTCATCCAGAAACGCACCCTCTCGAAACCTGGGGAGCAAGCTACACCGCGATGCAGAGCGCCTCTCTTGCAGAGTCTGCCACTTGAGTTTGCTAAACATCTCCGTAACGCTATCACGGTTACCAAATAACCCTGTGACGAAACGCACCGCTCTTCTTTGGATCTTCTTTATCTCCTCCGTCAACCCGACCTGGTACGGATCCCATACTGATGAGCAATACTCAAGTATAGGTCGAACGAGTGTTTTGTAAGCCACCTCCTTTGTTGATGGACTACATTTTCTAAGGACTCTCCCAATGAATCTCAACCTGGTACCCGCCTTACCAACAATTGATTTTATATGATCATTCCACTTCAAATCGTTCCGCACGCATACTCCCAGATATTTTACAGAAGTAACTGCTACCAGTGTTTGTTCCGCTATCATATAATCATACAATAAAGGATCCTTCTTTCTATGTATTCGCAATACATTACATTGGTCTATGTTAAGGGTCAGTTGCCACTCCCTGCACCAAGTGCCTATCCGCTGCAGATCTTCCTGCATTTCGCTACAATTTTCTAATGCTGCAACTTCTCTGTATACTACAGCATCATCCGCGAAAAGCCGCATGGAACTTCCGACACTATCTACTAGGTCATTTATATATATTGTGAAAAGCAATGGTCCCATAACACTCCCCTGTGGCACGCCAGAGGTTACTTTAACGTCTGTAGACGTCTCTCCATTGATAACAACATGCTGTGTTCTGTTTGCTAAAAACTCTTCAATCCAGCCACACAGCTGGTCTGATACTCCGTAGGCTCTTACTTTGTTTATCAGGCGACAGTGAGGAACTGTATCGAACGCCTTCCGGAAGTCAAGAAAAATAGCATCTACCTGGGAGCCTGTATCTAATATTTTCTGGGTCTCATGAACAAATAAAGCGAGTTGGGTCTCACACGATCGCTGTTTCCGGAATCCATGTTGATTCCTACATAGTAGATTCTGGGTTTCCAAAACGACATGATACTCGAGCAAAAAACATGTTCTAAAATTCTACAACAGATCGACGTCAGAGATATAGACCTATAGTTTTGCGCATCTGCTCGACGACCCTTCTTGAAGACTGGGACTACCTGTGCTCTTTTCCAATCATTTGGAACCTTCCGTTCCTCTAGAGACTTGCGGTACACGGCTGTTAGAAGGGGGGCAAGTTCTTTCGCGTACTCTGTGTAGAATCGAATTGGTATCCCGTCAGGTCCAGCGGACTTTCCTCTGTTGAGTGATTCCAGTTGCTTTTCTATTCCTTGGACACTTATTTCGATGTCAGCCATTTTTTCGTTTGTGCGAGGATTTAGGGAAGGAACTGCAGTGCGGTCTTCCTCTGTGAAACAGCTTTGGAAAAAGGTGTTTAGTATTTCAGCTTTACGCGTGTCATCCTCTGTTTCAATGCCATCATCATCCCGGAGTGTCTGGATATGCTGTTTCGAGCCACTTACTGATTTAACGTAAGACCAGAACTTCCTAGGATTTTCTGTCAAGTCGGTACATAGAATTTTACTTTCGAATTCACTGAACGCTTCACGCATAGCCCTCCTTACGCTAACTTTGACATCGTTTAGCTTCTGTTTGTCTGAGAGGTTTTGGCTGCGTTTAAACTTGGAGTGAAGCTCTCTTTGCTTTCGCAGTAGTTTCCTAATTTTGTTGTTGTACCACGGTGGGTTTTTCCCGTCCCTCACAGTTTTACTCGGCACGTACCTGTCTAAAACGCATTTTACGATTGCCTTGAACTTTTTCCATAAACACTCAACATTGTCAGTGTCGGAACAGAAATTTTCGTTTTGATCTGTTAGGTAGTCTGAAATCTGCCTTCTATTACTCTTGCTAAACAGATAAACCTTCCTCCCTTTTTTTATATTCCTATTAACTTCCATATTCAGGGATGCTGCAACAGCCTTATGATCGCTGATTCCCTGTTCTGCACATACAGAGTTGAAAAGTTCGGGTCTGTTTGTTATCAGTAGGTCCAAGATGTTATCTCTACGAGTCGGTTCTCTGTTTCTTACAAGCGCACAGGTGGCAGACGAAGCGTTGATAAGTTGGTTCTGTCCCAACTGGTAAGTGACAGTCGTACAGTCTTGTTGTTGTGTCAGAGGAACTAGAAACGCTAGAGAAAGAGTGAATGTAATAAATTTATGAAGCGATTAAGGTCGTATGATCGTATGGTTACGCGAAGTAGGGCGCGTCAGTCAAATTTGCAAAGTTGGGAATCAGAGAAATTGGTAATGGTATATCGAGACATTGACTGTATAGAGGTAGACACTCAGCAAGATAGCGTTCTGAAACCACAGGACAGAACAACAGACGACTCAACACCGCCAGAAATAGAACAGGGAGTGCAGCAGGAAGTAAATACCGAGCAACAAGGCGCCACAAATGGCGATCAACATATTGCAGAGGAGCACTAAGATGGGGAAAGTCTTGAATATGGAGAACCCATTGTACATGTAATAACTAATAAGACCTCTATCAAAACCGAGTGCAAGCAATACAAGTCGCAATGTGTCACCGCACAGTTCACTGCAGGCAGCTCCTGAACAGACACGAGAATGTAAACACAGAGCGAAGCACGTTGGAAGGAGAGGTACTAGGACCCGTTAATTTGTCAGAAATTCTCCAGCAATTAACGCGCACCATAACGGTACAAAACAGAGGGATAAAACAACAGATATGTCAGCAGAGTGCTGGAACAGTGAAATAACTGCAACAACAGATATGTGAGCAGAACGCAGGAGCAACAAAACAACTGCGTGAAATTAAAATATAAAGCATAGAGGTCAAAGAACAATTACATCACGTTGAAGGAGAGGCAAAAGAATTCCGAGATGTGATGGAAAATTTAATAATAGGTCACTCGCAGTTAAGAACAGATACTGACAAGGTCCAAGTGGACGTGCAGACATTGCGGGACGACGCCCAGACCGAAATAAAAGTTAATGCATTACGTGACAACTTCAAAACATCACGTGATGACAACAAAGCATTACGTGACGATACTCACGGTGAAACTGCGAAGGTAACCAAACAAGTTAAAGTAATTACACGCCGAGCAGCGGGCACAGCACGACAATTAGTTGAAGATAATGTGTTGCAAAAACGCACCATGAAAGCGATTCTCAAGAGGTACGATACTCGAATCTTGAGAACAGAAGCGAAAACGAAGAATTAATTCGAAAAGGTCAGAGAAGAACTGTTGCCAACTATACAAGAGCGAAGTGATGAAGATCATACAAGCTCTGATTCTCTAACAAATGCCGAGTCAATAGCGCCATCGGAAAAGCAAGAAGTTTCCAAAGGAACGAAAAAGAATTTCACGCAAATACGATTCCAGTCAAAGGCGGAAGAGGAATTACGTGATATCCGGTCACTGGTAACAGAACAGGCAAGTTTCGGAAGCTTTGAAGATCAGTCGGCACCACAAAGACGTCAGGTACTACAAGCATACTTTTTGGAACAATTCGGACCACATGATGAAATGGCAAGATTAGCCAGGCAACACACCAAGCCAATACGTGACAGGGACAACGATTAGTTCCTCACTGTAAGGAAGCTTCAGCATTTCCGTGAAGGAAACTCACTGCAAACATGAACCTTCATTGGTCAATTCAGAGTAGGACTAGCAGAACATAGGACATTAGCACACAAACACTAGACTTTATGTGTGCCCATATGTCTGGAACAGTAGCAGAAACGACGCAAAACGTAGCAGCTACATGTCGATCATATGAAGATTTCAGAGATAAGTTTCTCTCACGCTATCGGTCGAGTGAAGCGCAAAATAGGGTGACATATGTTACAAAATCCATACTTTGAAAATTCAGGAGAGAAGAGCCTGTTCAATTTTTCGAAGCAATGGCAAAGAAAAACCAGTGTTTGGATGTGCCATACATCGATGGAAAATTGATTAAATTGTGTACCCTGAAGCTGCCACTAAAATACCAACAGTCACTGGTAGGGCGAGGAGGCAATGACGTGGAAGCCTTCAAAAGAATTTTAAGAGAACTATAATTCATATTCTCAGAAAATGAGGCAAGAGAAAAGCGAAACCTACGTGAAAACGTGAATGAAAGCCAGCGAAATGCACCGGATACCACATGAAGGAATGTCAGCTATTACGTACCGCGTGATAACTTCGCGCCAAGAAGTGACAATAGAGTCCAACAAAGAAACGGTTATGTTTACAGGACAAGAAATGGCAACGGTTATCCACCCAGGAATGACAATAACTATTACAGAGGGAATAAGGGCAATCGCAGTGGTTATTGGAGGACAAACAGGCCTACAAATTTACAGCAACGAAACCCGTATTCACAAGTCGAACAACAACAGGAATGACGGAAAGAAGACGTTGAGATAAAGCCACCAAACCTCGATAAATGTTCGAACTGACGAGAGAGCGCCCAAGCCAAGAAGAACAGCACACCTACCCTGGCATGCTCCAGCAGCGTAACAAGAAAAATACAAACACTTTGACACGAGAGGTGAAAGATGAAGGAACAGACCCGCAGGGACCGAAAGAAGTCGAGATACCGCAAACATCAGGTTGGACGGGAATTAATTGGGAATATTTCGCAAAAAACGGACTACCAGGACAAAATGAAGCAGGCATAACGAAAGTCGAGTTAAAAGGCAAAGTAATTAGCATTTCATAGTTATTTAATACTGAAACTAGGGAGAGCCGATACCAAGAGGATAACGTACCGTCGAGAAAAATAAATATTCTGTCACGACAGGTAGTAAATCAGGAAACAGGAAAGCAGGGATCAGGTAAAGGCAGGAAAACAACAACACGAAGAAAACGAACTACCAGAGGCAGGCACAACGGGAAAAGAGAATAGGGGCGGAGTGATTATAATTTTGGAGTTATTTGAGGCTAAGATCAGGGAAGACGAACTTCAGGAGGATAATGCACATTTGACGGAAGTTGAAAATATATTACAATTGGGCGCAGGTCCGAATGTGTACCATGATGGAAGATACAGGGATGTAATAAGGGCATTTAGATGGGATTATTTGAGAGTTTCCACGAAGAAAGAAGAGGCAGATGTAGTTGAGCTGAGGGAAGACGAGATTAAATGTGGAGAAGAAGCTGTAGAAGAGAGAGAGATACTGGTAGAGGCAGAAGATTCGAATTTGAAGGTAAAGATCTTGAAGCTACTCACGTATGATTCAATAGAGGATGCTTCAATGCAGGGAGATGAGGAAGAACAGAGCAACCGATAGAAATTCAACCGGTTATGAAGGCCATGGTAGCAGAAATCCCATTTAATGCAGTCACAGGCAGCGGAAACGAGCAAACAACGATTTCAGAGAACTTGTTTAACCAATGCAATGTTAATGAAGAATTACCGATCTTGAAAATGTAAAAGATTAAAGTGAAGCGTCCCATCAAAACTCATGCTGGGGATGTCAATAAACAAACAAGGTTAACTCTTTCTTACCAAGGTCAAAAGATCGAAGCCAATTTCGTTATTATACTGAAATTAACAGTGAACATCATAACAGGTGCGGATTTTCTGCACCAAAGACAAGCTGTGATAAACGTGGGAACTACATTTCTCTTTGAGCCACGGCTGTACAGTGTCAAACATAAGTGGAAGAGCAAGAACCTTCGAGACCTAAGGAACGATGTTCCACCACTCAAACAAATTGGTATAGACAGGATGAACTGTGAATAGGTAAAAGTTTAGGATTTCATCATGTAAAACCTATAAAGGCATGATGAATAATCTCTTATAGGCATTAGTAAGTAATATCAATAAAGCCTTCAAGTATGTTTCAGACAGGTTGTGACCAGGAATCTGAGGAAAAGAAGAGAGAGAGAAATGAGAAGTACCTTAAATTTTTATATGCAGCAACTTCTAGTGGCATGTAGAGCTTGCAGAGGTGAAACGCATAAATCATGATCTAATAGCATGACATACTAACATGCCACACCACGACACCACACATAATGCACATAATGGGTCTCATTAGCTTAAGAGATCAGGATCAGATTGTAATCTGATAGAGAAACTAGAACTGTAACGCAGAGATAGGACTTCGAATCATGTAAAGAATTTCTTAAGGGGCGTAAATTAGGCATAAAGTAAATTCTAAGAAAAGATGTTTGTACTCAAACCTCCTGCAAGAAACAGTCAACTGCCCATGACGATGCGGCGGACGACAACTGAAAATGTATATGGGACGTGAACGGACGAGATCAACGATGTTCTACGATGCGGAGGCGCCGCAAAGGGCAAGAGATGGATGGTGATTTGTAACACCAAACTATGCCAACATTCTGTTACAAATCGACGAAGAATAACGCTGCCCACCCGAACGTTTACCGACAAACATTTCACACAAGTCCTTCAGTTTTATGCAAACACATTCGTCGCCAACCTCATGCAAGAACATTCGTAGACATCGTATGAAAATACTGGTCAAAATTAGGTAAAGATCTGTGTCAGACACTTAAAAAGCTGAAAAAAACACAACCATTAACATAGGACTTTGATTATTTATACCGATTTGATGCAATTTACATCTCTCTATGCAGTATGTATATGTGTCTGAATAAGAAGTGTATAACAGTTTTTCCTAACCTTTGTTTCATGAGTCTTCTGTAAAGTAATGTTTTATGTACTTATAGTCTTAGTTAGAATAATATGTTTAAAAAAACCTATATATAAGCAACATTTTTGTAAAGTTAATTTATTGTCGATGAGCATAATATTTTAACGTTTTATTCATGCATGATTATCAACGCAATATTTCTTAAAAACCATTTTGTCTACTAGAATAATATTTTTTTAGAATAATAAATGTAACATTGTTTGTGGCTATAATATTTCTGAAATTTGTGTGGTTTATTAATGGAGAATTTTTTTAAAAAATTTTATATCAGTGGGGTTTACTAAAAGAATATTTTTATGCTACTACTATTTGCTATAATTGAATATAGACATTGCATTGATTGTATTATGTGTAAAGCCATTTAAAATTTTAGAAAAATTTATAGATCAGAAAGAAAATTGCAATGTAAAGTCATTAACTAAAAGGTTCAGATTAATATTAGAGAATTGATATGAAAAGCTCCTCATCTTCGGTACAAAGTGTAAAATCCAAACAATACATTTAAATAAATAAGAAAAAGAAATTAATACCAGTACTTAAAAAATTATAGTCTTCACTTAAGGGAGCCGCCCAGAGTGACCGAGCAGTTCTAGGCGCTTCAGTCTGGAACCGCGCGACCGCTACGGTCGCAGGCTCGAATCCTGCCTCGAGCATGGATGTGTGTGATGTCCTTAGTTTAGTTAGGTTTAAGTAGTTCTAAGTTCTAGGGGACTGATGACCTCAGCTGTTAAGTCCCGTAGTACTCAGAGCCAGTTGAACCATTTTTTTTTTTTTTTTTTTTTTGTCATCAGTCTACTGACTGGTTTGACGCGGCCCGCCACGAATTCCTTTCCTGTGCTAACCTCTTCATCTCAGAGTAGCACTTGCAACCTACGTCCTCAATTATTTGCTTGACGTATTCCCATCTCTTCCCCTACGTCTTCCCCTACAGTTTTTGCCCTCTACAGCTCCCTCTAGTACCATGGGAGTCATTCCCACATGTCTTAGCGGATGTCCTATCATCCTGTCCCTTCTCCTTATCAGTGTTTTCCACATATTCCTTTCCTCTCCGATTCTGCGTAGAACCTCCTCATTCCTTACCTTATCAGTCCACCTAATTTTCAACATTCGTCTATAGCACCACATCTCAAATGCTTCGATTCTCTTCTGTTCCGGGTTTCCCACAGTCCATGTTTCACTACCATACAATGCTGTACTCCAGACGTACATCCTCAGAAATTTCTTCCTCAGATTAAGGCCGGTATTTGATATTAGTAGACTTCTCTTGGCCAGAAATGCCTTTCTTGCCATAGCGAGTCTGCTTTTGATGTCCTCCTTGCTCCGACCGTCATTGGTTATTTTACTGCCTAGTTAGCAGAATTCCATAACTTCATTGACTTCGTGACCATCAATCCTGATGTTAAGTTTCTCGCTGTTCTCATTTCTACTACTTCTCGTTACCTTTGTCTTTCTCCGATTTACTCTCAAACCATACTGTGTACTCATTAGACTGTTCATTCCGTTCAGCAGATCATTTAATTCTTCTTCACTTTCACTCAGGATAGCAATGTCATCAGCGAATCGTATCATTGATATCCTTTCACCTTGTATTTTAATTCCACTCCTGAACCTTTCTTTTATTTCCCTCATTGCTTCCTCGATGTACAGATTGAAGAGTAGGGGCGAAAGGCTACAGCCTTGTCTTACAGCCTTCTTAATACGAGCACTTCGTTCTTGATCGTCCACTCTTATTATTCCCTCTTGGTTGTTGTACATATTGTATATGACCCGTCTCTCCCTATAGCTTACCCCTACTTTTTTTCAGAATCTCGAACAGCTTGCACCATTTTATATTGTCGAACGCTTTTTCCAGGTCGACAAATCCTATGAAAGTGTCTTGATTTTTCTTTAGCCTTGCTTCCATTGTTTGTCGTAACGTCAGAATTGCCTCTCTCGTCCCTTTACTTTTCCTAAAGCCAAACTGATCGTCACCTAGCGCATTCTCAATTTTCTTTTCCTTTCTTCTGTATATTATTCTTGTAACCAGCTTCGATGCATGAGCTGTTAAGCTGATTGGGCGATAATTCTCGCACTTGTCAGCTCTTGCCGTCTTCGGAATTGTATGGATGATGCTTTTCCGAAAGTCAGATGGTATGTCGCCAGACTCATACGTATATTCTACACACCAACATGAATAATCGTTTTGTTGCCACTTCCCCCAATGATTTTAGAAGAATGTTATCAATCCCTTCTGCCTTATTTGACCGTAAGTCTTCCAAAGCTCTTTTAAATTCCGATTCTGATACTGGATCCCCTATCTCTTCTAAATCGACTACTGTTTCTTCTTCTATCACATCAGACAAATCTTCACCCTCATAGAGGCTTTCAATGTATTCTTTCCACCTATCTGCTCTCTCCTCTGCATTTAACAGTGGAATTCCCGTTGTACTCTTAATGTTGCCACCGTTGCTTTTAATGTCACCAAGGGTTGTTTTGACTTTCCTGTATGCTGAGTCTGTCCTTCCGACAATCATATCTTTTTCGATGTCTTCACATTTTTCCTGCAGCCATTTCGTCTTAGCTTCCCTGCACTTCCTATTTATTTCATTCCTCAGAGACTTGTATTTCTGTATTCCTGATTTTCCCGGAACATGTTTGTACTTCCTCCTTTCATCAATCAACTGAAGTATTTCTTCTGTTACCCATGGTTTCTTCGCAGCTACCTTCTTTGTACCTATGTTTTCCTTCCCAACTTCTGTGATGGCCCTTTTTAGATATGTCCATTCCTCTTCAACTGTACTGCCTACTGCGCTATTCCTTATTGCTGTATCTATAGCGTTAGAGAACTTCAAACTTCCGTATCCCACTTCTTTGCGTATTTATTCTTCCTGACTAATGTCTTGAACTTCAGCCTACTCTTCATCACTACTATATTGTGATCTGAGTCTATATCTGCTCCTGGGTACGCCTTACAATCCAGTATCTGATTTCGGAATCTCTGTCTGACCATGATGTAATCTAATTGAAATCTTCCCGTATCTCCCGGCCTTTTCCAAGTATACCTCCTCCTCTTGTGATTCTTGAACAGGGTATTCGCTATTACTAGCTGAAACTTGTTACAGAACTCAATTAGTCTTTCTCCTCTTTCATTCTTTGTCCCAAGCCCATATTCTCCTGTAACCTTTTCTTCTACTCCTTCCCCTACAACTGCATTCCAATCGCTCATGACTATTAGATTTTCGTCCCCCTTTACATACTGCATTACCCTTTCAATATCCTCATACACTTTCTCTATCTGTTTAGCTTCAGCTTGCGACGTCGGCATGTATACCTGAACTATCGTTGCCGGTGTTGGTCTGCTGTCGATTCTGATTAGAACAACCCGGTCACTGAACTGTTCACAGTAACACACCCTCTGCCCTACCTTCCTATTCATAACGAATCCTACACCTGTTATACTATTTTCTGCTGCTGTTGATATTACCCGATACTCATCTGACCAGAAATACTTGTTTTCCTTCCACTTCACTTCACTGACCCCTACTATATCTAGATTGAGCCTTTGCATTTCCCTTTTCAGATTTTCTAGTTTCCCTACCACGTTCAAGCTTCTGACATTCCACGCCCTGTTTCGTAGATTATTCAATCTTTTTCTCATGGTAATCTCCCCCTTGGCAGTCACCTCCCGGAGATCCGAATGGGGGGCTATTCTGGAATCTTTTGCCAATGGAGAGATCATCATGACTAACAAAGTTAACCAAGTTAAAATTAAAGTATACAAACTAGTAGAAATAAATAGAATAAGGACTACGTCAAGTGGCTGACCAATATTCAATGCTTGAAAAAAAGTGTAATTTTTTACTGAGTTAGACAACGCCTCAACCATTAGAGTAAAACGTAAACCTGGGTAATCAAAATCTAACATTTTCATTGTTGCTAACATACATTTATGCCTGACCTCATACACTTGGTCGCAGGTTCGAATCCTGCCTCGAGCAATGTATGTGTGTGATTTTCTTGGGTTAGTTAGGTTTAAGTAGTTCTAAGTTCTAGGCGACTGATGACCTCAGAAGTTAAGTCGCATAGTGCTCAGAGCCATTTGAATCATTTGAACCCATACACTTATTTCTGTTAGCATTGATGTTTCGTATACAGGGAGTGTAGTGGAACCAACATGAGATCATTGTCTGATTACATTTTCCGTACTGCTGTACTCTTCTGAACTATGCTCATCACAAATTTCTAAAACACTGTGGTAGGAAGACAGAGCAGAACCAGTCTCACACATGTTAGAAACTTACCATTTAAAAAAAATGGAAAACCCATTTTATTCCATACGCAGTCAATAACTTGAGAACTCTCATTAATAATGGCGTTTGTTGCATGGTAATACGTCAATTACATCCCCAAAAATTGGAACACGAAACTGACATGTGAAATGAACGAAACGCACCACTATTGAACTTCTTGCGATGCAAGCGGGACCCGCACATTGCTCGTAATCGCGATATGATTGACGTACACATTCTTACTTTCACTGTTATCCCGAGGGCAGAAAGTAATAATAGGGATTCCTGCCACAATGCATGCAGACTACGGAACACTGTCAGTTGGTGTACGCCACCCCATTACACTGCCGAGGTCAACACTTCGCCTCTGCAGTTGTGTGCAAGAACGGGCCACAATCGGCACTGTGTGTGGAAATGGCTTACTACGAAGCAGGCTGTTCTGTGTGCAAATACATTTAGATGCATGGCACCGACATACTGTATATTGTAATTGGTGTCCATCCGTTCTAGGCATTCTACATTTACATCTACATCTACATCCATACTCCGCAAGCCACCTGACGGTGTGTGGCGGAGGGTACCCTGAGTACCTCTATCGGTTCTCCCTTCTATTCCAGTCTCGTATTGTTCGTGGAAAGAAGGATTGTCGGTATGCTTCTGTGTGGGCTCTAATCTCTCTGATTTTATCCTCATGGTCTCTTCGCGAGATATACGCAAGAGGGAGCAATATACTGCTTGACTCCTCGGTGAAGGTATGTTCTCGAAACTGTAACAAAAGCCCGTACCGAGCTACTGAGCGTCTCTCCTGCAGAATCTTCCACTGGAGTTTATCTATATCATCTCCGTAACGCTTCCGCGATTACTAAATGATCCTGTAACGAAGCGCGCTACTCTCCGTTGGATCTTCTCTATCTCTTCTATCAACCCTATCTGGTACGGATCCCACACTGCTGAGCAGTATTCAAGCAGTGGGCGAACAAGCGTACTGTAACCTACTTCCTTTGTTTTCGGATTGCATTTCCTTAGGATTCTTCCAATGAATCTCAGTCTGGCATCTGCTTTACCGACGATCAACTTTATATGATCATTCCATTTTAAATCACTCCTAATGCGTACTCCCAGATAATTTATGGAATTAACTGCTTCCAGTTGCTGACCTGCTATTTTGTAGCAAAATGATAAGGGATCTTTCTTTCTATGTATTCGCAGCACATTACACTTGTCTACATTGAGATTCAATTGCCATTCCCTGCACCATGCGTCAATTCGCTGCAGATCCTCCTGTATTTCAGTACAATTTTCCATTGTTACAACCTCTCGATATACCACAGCATCAGCTGCAAAAAGCCTCAGTGAACTTCCGATGTCATCCACAAGGTCATTTATGTATATTGTGGATAACATGGTATTCACAGATGAGGAAATGGTTGACATGATATTATTCTACTGAGAATGTCACCAAAATGGCTGACGTGCAGCACGGTTGTATGCCCAGCACTACACTAACAGACGTAATCCGATCTGTGCTATCTTCATGAATATTGTTAGAAGGCTTCGCGAGACAGGGCGGTGGATCCGGGGTGAAGGCATAACACTTGAAGAACCAGAGACAGCTGTTGTGGCGGCCACTGCAGTAAACCCTCATGCAAGTATTCGAGAAATGGAGAGACTGATAGGAATCCCTCAAACCAGCGTGATGCGTATCTTGCAAACGCGGAGGTCCACCCATACTACGTGGCGCTACATCAAGGTCGCAATGACAACGACGTTCACATTTGCCTGGAATATTGTCAGTAAGTTCCGCGGCAAGGGCATAACTTTCGGCGTACGGTACTGTTTACCAATGAGGCCACGTTTACGAACCATGGGAAAGTCATCTTCTACAATGTGCACTACTGGTCACCAGGAAACCCCCACTGGATTCACCAGGTTGAACTTCAAAGTCAGTGGAGTGTCAGTGTGTGGTGTGGTACTGTAAGACAGCACATCACTGACCTGTATTTCATTGATGGCATTCTTAATGGTCGACAGTGCGAGCGGTTCTTGAGATATACGTTATTTGGACTGACGGAAGACCTACACCTTCATTTGTGTCAAATAATGTGGTATCAACGTGATGGAGGGCCTGTACATAATACTATGGTGGCACGACAGGCACTAAACCAACAATCCTGACATCGGTAGATTGGACGGGGCAGCCCCATTCAGGGATTTCGAGCACGGTTGCCAGACCTCACCCCCTTGGAGTCTTTTCGCTGGCGACAAGTGAAAGCTGGATTACCGCTGCACATGCTGCAATGACACCACGAACACTGACAGCCGTGAATGGATCCGTGATGGAGCGCGCACATCGATGTCGCCAAGTAAATGGCGATCTCTTCGAGCGTACGTTGCAGCGTTTCGGCTGTGAAACATGAGATTGTACACCGGCGTACATTTTGCGCATTACTGAGAAGACGTATATTGGTTTTGCTGGTACTACTGTGCGTTTATGTATGCGTTGCACCATCTGCAACGTTTCAATTGTGTCGTAGTCATTAAAGATACTGAGTGACATGTCCTGTACCTGGCTTGTACCATTGTGTATCCTTCTGTGCGACCCTTTGACAGCCATTAATTTTGTTTACTCTGGTCGGTGGTTATCGGTATTTCGTTACCGTTAGGCCCATTTTAGTACTGTCGAAAAGTTCAATAAAGCACGTATGAGTAAGCAGCGTCCTTGTTTTCATGACGGGTGACAGGAGATGTGTATGTTTCCCAGGCCACGTACTAACAGCGAGCATAGCAATATGTAAGTACAGCGTTTGTCGCATCTTAGCCCGTCAATCAGAAGCAACATGGGGGTCACGCTTGCATCGTGGGAAGCGCAATTGCGGCGCGTTTCGTTCATTTCACGCATCAACTTCGCGTTCCAGTTTCTAGGGGTGTAACTGATGTACGAGGGTTGTCCAGAAAGTAAGTTCCGATCGGTCGCGAAATGGAAACCACTGGGAAAATCGGGTAAAGCTTTGCACAGATGTGTTGGGCAGTGTCTCTAGTATGCCCGTCGATCGTGTCGCGTCGCTCTTTTCAGTTTTGAGTGAACAGTGAGCACGTAAAGATGCGTATGGAATAGTGTCTCCCGCCAAGTACGAGGGCCTGGTTAGAGATTTCGCCTGTGTCATGCAGCCCACATAACACAACTGTCGAGCAGTTCCTTCTTCATGCCAGTTCTCGGCCGCACACTGTAGGGGCAATGAAGACGCTCCTGCAGCGTTTCCGATGACATGTGTTTGATCACCCACAATACAGTCCGTAATTGGCTCCCCCTGAGTCTCATCTCTACTCACAAGAATCGCTGGCTATGAAGACAAAATTTTTCCACAAACAACGAGCTGCAGACCAGTGCAGATAACTGGCCGAAAGCACAGGGGCTGCTTTCTATGACGAGGATATTGGAAAGTTGATACAACACTACGACAGAACTCGAAGTTGGTGCGGCGGCTATGTAGAGAAGTAGGTGGAAGGTGTACCTAACTGCTGCAAACAAAACGTTTCTGGTTTTCACTGTAGCTTCCATTTCAGGACCGATCGGAACTTACTTTCTGGACAACTCTCGTATTACGATGCAACCAACACCTTATTATTTTGATTCCTCGTGTTATTGATTGCGTATGGACTAATATGGGTTGTCCAATTAAAAAAAAAAAAACGTAAGTTTGCGTTGAGACCTAAATTTGCATACGGTTTAGAATGTCTCCTAGTATTTACTTCCGTGAGCCGCTGCCGTACATTCATAACCGTGAAAGCCGTTTGTTAACATCTATTGTGCTGTCAGAGATATTGGCGGTGAAATGTTTAGGTGGGACTACTTGTATATCGATATAATGCGAGATAATGTGAATGTTACGTAAAATCTGACTTCTGTACGTCTTGAGCATAGTAATGTTACCTATTTGAATAAGTACTGTAAACTGATTTTCTCTTTACAACGGCTTCAAAAATTGTCATACGTATCTTCGTATATTGTATATTTACATGTTTTGTGTCAAGTTTGTTATTACCCGTTAAATGAAAACATGGTTAAGATATTTCTGAGTTACTTCATATCCGTGAGGATCATGTCACTTCGATCTGTGGAAGGTACAGGTTATTCACCTTTCGTTTGTACACTTCAGAGTTCATCCAACCCCATAAACTAAAATCTAATGTCGTAAGGTCTGGCGATCTTGGTGGCTAGTTAACTGTACTACCACGAGCAATCGAGAGATTAGGGTGTGGCTGTGATGTTCCCTCACTCATGTGGTAAAATGTGGAGCGGCTCCGTCAGGCTGGATGTACGTTGCAGTGGGCGTGGTCAAAGGAACTTCCTCAGGGTGTAACCTCCCCACAAAAATTTTGAAAAGACAATATTTAAATGTTAATCGAAATAGAGCCAAAGTGTGACTTCCCAGTAAAAATAAAAGAAAACTCAATGATAATGAAAACGAGCCAAATGTTTGCTCCCCACAAAAATTATAGAATAATAATGACCCAAATGTAAACTCGACACAAAAATTAAGAAATGAAGATTAATCCTTAAACCCACAATAATAGGGCAGCATCGCTGACCTTAGGCCCTGTGCAATAATTAATCTGATAAATTGATTCAGGGAGGAAAAGCATAGGAAATATTGTTTCAATTGGAATCATTCTTTTTTTTTAAAAAACGATTGCTTTGTAAACAGAATCATTATTGGGGCATTTCTTGAACAAATTAATTACAATTACCATACATTATTAGCTGAGCGCAATGCTGCTTCATTACCTTTTAAAACAATATACCTCGTCCTGAATCGTGACCAGAGACCCATGTCGACGCCCGCCGACTCCTCACACACTACTCTCGAACTGCTACCGTCGCCCGCGCTCTACTATAACTGACTGAGTGCAACTCGCAACTGAACTACATGCTCTCGCGACTCGCTACGTACAACTACTGCACTCACGCACGGTCAACCGCAGACTAGCAACGATAAATAACTCACTGGTCAGAGATTCTGTCATGCCTCGCCATCGCTGCTACTGAATACATACGTGTTTCAAGGGTGTTCAACAAACGAATTTAAAAAAAAAAAAAAAAATTACGAGTACTTCTATACCTTCACTCGCTCTTCTAAGACGACGGGACTTATCAACATGTTACCAATCGTACCGCACTAAACATCGGTCGAAGAACGAACTTGGAAATTTGTTTCTACTGTAGCGTGTGGATTTTCCTGCGAGCTTCGATGGTTATTAGGAGTGTTGTTGTTTCTATTCCGCGTGAACAAGGCTTCATCAGTGAATGCTGTTAATGGAAAGAAATGATGATTGTCCATTAACCACTGTGGATATAGTGGACATGCTGTATGTGAAATGGGTACAAGTTTTCCGCGTGTAGGACTATGCTGCACCGTTTCAACTATTGTTGCTGTTCCTGCACCGGTTGCTGAACTACACGTTCAGAAGAAAAATGTTATCTTTTAAGAATACCTGTTTCAATCAATGTGCTGTAAACTTTGGTACACACTCTACAATAAGGAATTCGACCTGTCAGAAATCGTCGCGGTATTATTCGGCAGCAGCAGGAACACTACCATCGCAGAAGCCGAAAATATTTGCATATTTTTCAAAAGTATAGAAGTCTGGCATTTTAGCCAGCTCATATATAAACACAGATAACTGCTGCTTCTCTCTGATACACTCTCAGTTCCTCGCCCTACTAACACACCATGGACAACTGCACGTTCATCGGGCTAGTTAATGGCAGAAAGACATTCTGAGCAAAGAGGTTGAAAGCAACGAGGTGGGTTGGGTTAGAATAAAACGTCAGAGAGGTTGGGTGGGTAACACACACGCGTGGGCGCCACATATAATAAATATACATTAAACGTTTTCTATTTCTGAAACCGTTCATAATGGGCTTATGTCCTCATGACGTTTCTTGCTTCAAAAGGGCGTTCCTGTCATATCCCTGTACTGATCGTTCCTCCTGGGATACACTATATATCCACCATGTTTAGATTCATTGAGTGTATGATTTCTGTTTGTTGCTATCGCTACGAGCATCAATATGTGTGCACTATTGATTTATATTTCCTTTAAAGTTGACATATATTCATATGGCTGAAAGCCGCCGCTTAAAGTAAACCATGCAAGAGATGGTCCATATTTTCTACGGAAACATGAAGGCTCTCAGAGAATGCTAAGCTTGAGTCACAATTAGGTATCTTGGATAACTTGCTGGTAAGCGAAACTGGCGACATTGTATCATGTAGAACTTTTTCATCTCGTATCCTGTGAACGGATAAGTAGCTCTCACAGTAGAATGGCCCTTTTTTAAGCCAAAATGTAACTATATTTCATTATTACTCACACGTAATCATGGAGTATTTTATAATTTTTTGTTCCTGTAGAGTCTTGTTTAATGTCAAAGTAAGAAACATATCGAAATCCAGCAAATATTCATTCACGTCACTTGCTGTTGCAGTGGAGCTGTCTTCCCGTTGTGCCAAGAGCGGAAAGCCGACAACCAAAGCCAGAGAAGCCGCCATACTCGTACATCGCACTCATAGCCATGGCCATCAGTTCTTCCCCGGGCCGAAAACTCACTTTGAGCGGCATTTACCGCTTCATCATGGAGCGATTTCCATACTACCGGGACAACCGACAAGGCTGGCAGAACTCCATCCGTCATAATTTAAGCCTAAACGACTGCTTCATCAAGGTTCCACGCGACCGGGACATGGAGGCGGGTGCAAGCAGTGGCAAAGGTGCGTATTAGCATTTGTTTATGTTTGCTATGCAATGGGAGTATCGCTTCACACACTGACGTAATGGCTTCTGAAAAATCATTTAGATTTATTCATGTTCTATAAATGAGCAGTCAAGGGTATTACCTAATAGATCTCATCGGTGGAACTTACACTGCTGACCGTTATAATTGTAACACTAGGAAAACGGAATCCAACAAACGTAAACTGATATGAAGTGTACTAAAAAGTAAAAAAAAATCTGAGTTTAAGCCCTGGACGGGGCGATCGGTCCGACCGGCCGCCGTGTCATCCTGGGCCAAGGCACCATTGGATGCGGTATGGAGGGGCAGTGGTCACCACACCGCTCTCCCTGTCGTAGTTGGGTTTCTTGAGCTTGGGACCGCTGCTAATCTGTCGAGTAGCTCCTCAGTTAGCACCACAACGCCGAGTGCATCCCGTATCAGTCCTCTCACTAAGGAAAAATCCCTGGCAGTATCGGAAATCGAAGACGGATCCTCCGCAAGGCAGGCAGCCGCGCTGACTCTCACAAGGGGATCACACCGTAACTGGATTTTTGTAGTTCTTTATACTTAGGGTAAGTGAAGTTCATAACTCAAATACACCTCCCCCAAAGCAGATCGATGTAACTCCAAAAAATTCTTTAAAAAGAAAGACTGTAAAGTTTTCCAGTCATGATTAACATGCCAATATAAGGTAAATTTTTATTCAAGATGCAGTGTGGCCCTGTGATATA
The DNA here is from genome assembly GCF_021461395.2 of Schistocerca americana. Taxonomy (NCBI): domain Eukaryota; kingdom Metazoa; phylum Arthropoda; class Insecta; order Orthoptera; family Acrididae; genus Schistocerca; species Schistocerca americana. Next base: position 331,606,157 of record NC_060119.1, read on the forward strand.
GTGCTTGGTCGCTGAGAAGAGGAGCCAGGGTTCGAGTCCATGTAGAATCAAATTGTTGACCGAAGGTACACGTTCAATGAGCATTTATCTCAAGCGTAAGATATAAACAAAATGTAATTTATAATTTTTTAAGTCATCAATCTTTTATAAAAGTTCCGCTATTAAGAATTTCTGTTTGCAATAAGGGCTGAAATTTGAATGCAGTGGATAATTAGAAATAAGAAGATGTGAATTTTTCATAGAAATGAGAGTTGGATCTGTCAATTAGCATGTATTGATGAATTTTACATTTTAATGGTGTAGGTATTCGAACCGAAACAAAAAAAAAAAAAGAAAAAAAATGACCGCAATGAGCGTCGATTTAGCAAATACCAGTCTCCTGCGTCTTATGTATTCCACGCTTCACGGAAATGCTCGTTGAACATGCGCCTTAGTTTAAAAATTTGATACCGCCTGGAATCGAACTCCGGCCCTCCACGCAGCACTCTACCACAAAGCCACACTGCTTGTCGAAAAAATCCATCTCATTTTAGCATATTAAGCATGGTCGCGGAACTTCTAAGTCACTTTTCTCCAAAATTTTTGAGAGTCTCATCGAACTAATTTTCTACACCTTTATTTGAATTCTGATTTTTACGTACCATAAATATAAAAAATTACAAAAATCCGACAGCCGTGTGTCTCCTTGTCGGCTACAAAGGTGGACTAGTAGTGTATTATAGGTATGCAAATGAGTAGCATTTCAGCATAACACCTTAAAGCAAGCAGGAATAGCAGCATCTACATTCCGTACATTGCTAAAGATTACGCAGAACATTTCTCTTTCGGAAATCAAATTTGAATCTTGTTTGAATGTAACAGTATCATGTCGCGCCCCGAGTAAGAAGGAGAAACGTCCCAGTACATGTCGTAATCCAACAATGGCTGGAGCGTGTCTTACCGAGACTGCTGTTTTTTATCATTCTGCGGTATTGTTTCTCGTGTTGGTTGGGGGACCCGTAAATGTTATCCCAATATGTGGTTGGGGGACCCGTAAATGTCATGCCAATATGGAACCGATGGTTTGAGGAGCGCCATAGTTAAGGACCCCAAGCGACTATCACTCGAGAGGACACATTGCTCACTCAGCCATGCGTGCAGCTTGTACAGGCACGTCACGTATCTTGCGTCAGGAAATGGTCTTGTCTACAGCACGACAAGCATACACAGAAAACATAAGACAATGTCCGGAGCACTACATTAACCACTGGTACAGCTACCATCGACCCAGCAGCAGACAAGCACGCCCAACGACAACGCTAAAAAAATGAGTGTCACCACATCGTCTTTTCAGCCTTTTTTCTGGCGTGTTAAGGCCAGTGGCTGTACCCTTTTTTTCCTGTCTCCTTGACATCTTTCAAGAAGACAGCACGAGACCGCATTTTCCCCGTACTGTCCAGTCCTAGCTTAATACACAAGGTTTCGACTTTTGTCATGGCCAGCACCTTCTGTAGATGTCTCACCCATGGAAAGCATGTGGTCATGGGTTGTCGAGAGAGTTGTATGCCACCATTCATAAGGCACAATGATTGATGTAAACTGGCATAGAGCGGAAACAGCATGGAGTGATGAACCCGTATCTGTCATCCAGCCGCCTTTCGACCCGATGCCTAGCTGGGTTAGAGGCGTTGTTGTTGCCGGGAGGAGGGCCAGCTGTAGGTACTAAACAGTTTTTGATCTTACTGAGCAACAGTCGTGCAATAATTTTTTAATGAACCGGGGTCAGGAATTTTCTCTGCCTCGTGATGGCTGGGTGTTGTGTGCTGTCCTTAGGTTAGTTAGGTTTAAGTAGTTCTAAGTTCTAGGGGACTGATGACCATAGATGTTAAGTCCCATAGTGCTCAGAGCCATTTGAACCATTTTTTTTAATGAACGCACCGCCATTTGACTGTTTTCTTGTTTATTTAATTACGACCCGGGTTTCGGCCTTTTATGCCATTTTCAAGCGACTGAGTTTGTGTCATTAACATATATGCAGGACATCAAACACAAAATTGGCCATAAATTAAGAACAATATTGGCTCCCCATATTTCATGAAGAACCAATATTTTTCTTAATTTATGGCCAATTTTGAGCTTGGGTTGTGCATTATATGTTAATGACATTATCTCAATCACTTGAAAATTGCATAAAATGCCGAAACCTTAGTTATAAATTAAATAAGCAACAAAACATTCGAATGGCGATGTGTTCATTTAAAAGTCTACATACTAAATTTCGCGCAATGTATATCGTACGATCATTTACAAATTTAATCATTTATTCTTCTGCTATACTGTATACGTACCATAAGCAGTTGGAATTTTGATGACCAGAAGTGTATTTCACCCGTAGCCTGATCTGAAAAAAATGAATCGCTAACGCCAGTGTTACTTCACAGAATAAACACTAAACAATGCCCCAACAAAGTTATCGCCAACTTGTAACGCTGTTGGTCGATAACACCGTACAACAGAGTTCCGGGCAGACTAAAACAGTGTTCCAGATAGATTACAAAGTCTAAATTCTGTAAATAGTGAGTATAAAACTAAATCGAACACGATCCGTTCGTAATCATCCTGTACTCTCCGTAATTATTTATGGGAGAAAAAGATAACGTACATCAGTGTTAATGTCTACATTGATTAACACCGGTTTCTATCATTTTATGTCCTGTCTTGTATTACTATTACATTTCTTTGAGTGTATAAATTAATTTGAGCTGCCCGGAAACACTGAAGTTATACATGATCAACCGTAAGGATGCGTTCGCACAATATAACTCCGTTACAGCTTTCACTTTAAATTACATAGATCCTCCACACAGTCAAGCCAACAGACCGCACATTCAGACATACAGTGGATGTACTGATGCTGTACGAATATTATGAGAAGTATATTTAATTACGTCTGTTGCAATCTGCTGGAATTAAACAGACTCTTCATTATAGGCCGAAGTCCCGCTGCTGGAATTCACATTAGTTCAGAAAATGATCGACTGTGTCTGTATGAACGTAGAAGACAAAATTTTGTTATCGTCATTTTCTTAGTTTCGTTCATTATTTCAAGCAGAATGGCTTTGAAAAACGGATAAAATTAAATTTCTCTCAATCAACTGCCTCTCTACTACAACACGTTGCGGTAATTCCGGACTGTATGATATTCCAGTACACAGTTTATATTTAATCATCCCAGATAATTTGCTGATACTATTCTGTGGCAGTTTTGTTGCAAATTAATTACCTTAGCGCGTCAGCAGATCAAATATCTCTCTGTTGGGAAGATACAGTGATTTTCACTTACCCTTTTTATTACTGCGTTCTTTTTAGAAAATAATGATATTTTTGTCGGCTGTTCCAAAACCTTTATGGGCAAATGAGACATTACAGACCAGGAAACAATCCAGGGTTCCGTACGCTTCTCACAGTAATTGACTGCATACTCTAACAACGAATATATCTTACGCTGTAGCAGCCATTTCGGTCTAAACTTCCTGTATTCTCCCTACAGTATGAGGGACATTCGTAAAGTTATAACCATCATCTCAAAAGAATAAAGTTACGTACGTTATCATTTGTTTGTTTGTAGCTATATCTCTGCAATCTTGGTGCACGCTGAAATGCCCGTGCCTGGGAACCGTAGTACGCCGCTAGAGGAGATGCACTGCACATCTGGCGGCATGCTACTGTACTGTGAGGCGTTGATTTCAATTTGTACCAAGACTGCACACAAACAAAAACTTAATCACTTAAATTTATTTTTTCTGGGTAATAATTGATACTTTATGACTAAGTTTCCCACAATTTAACTGACTTGAGCCTAAATATGAACAGACAAACACCGTACAAACGGATGTAGAAGGCCCAACGGTCTGACCGACCGCCATGTCATCCTCACACCTAAGGCGTCACCGGATGCGGACGAGCATGTGGTCAGCACATCGCTCTCGCGGCCGTTGTCAGTTTCCGTGACCGGTGCTGCTACTTCCCAATCAAGTAGCTCCTCATTTGGCCTCACAAGGGCTACGTGCACCCCGCTTGCCAACAGCACTTAGCAGATCCGAACGGTGACTCTTCCAAGCTCGACAGCGCTTGACTTCGGTGATTTGGCGGAAACCGCTGTTACCACTGCGGCAAGACCGTTGGCAAGCGTACATACGAGGGCTTGCTAAAAAGTAATGCTCCCAACTTTTTATGTGAAAACTCTTAATTCTTTTTAAATAAAACATCTTTGTTATTCAAGTCTACATTTTTGCAGCCTTCGGCCGCAAGAGGGCTCCGAATTGTAGTGTCTAACATGGCGGTGTGTACGGTATGTCGGTGCGTGTGACATAGCGTGCTGTAATCGAGTTCCGAATTCTAAGAGTTCGCCCACACAGAGAACACCTTCTCCTTTGGCATGACAATGCCACACCATCACACGACCTCTGCGACATCTGCAAAAATCCTACGCCTTGTGTTTACTGTCATCGATCATCCTCCATACAGTGCCGACTTTGCTCCATCCGCTTTTCATCTGTTTCCAAAACTTAAAGAACACAGTCGAGGACTTCACTTTGACAGCGTCGGAGCGGTGCAAATAGAGGTGAGATTGTGGCTCCGAAACTGACGCAGAGCCGTGCGTGGAAGTCGCACGGGGTAGCCACGCGGTCTTGGGCGCCTTGCCATGGTTCGCGCGGCTCCCCCGTCAGAGCTCCGAGTCCTCCCTTGGGCATGGTGTGTATGTGTGTGTGTGTGTGTGTGTGTGTGTGTGTGTGTGTGTGTGCGTGTGTGTGTTGTCCTTAGCGTAAGTTAGTTTAAGTTAGATTAAGTAGATTGTAAGCGTAGGGACCAAAGACCTCAGCAGTTTGGTCCTAAAGGAACTTACCACAGATTTCCAAATTTTTCTCCCGCAGGCAGCTACTGGACGCTGGACCCAGCGGCGGCCGACATGTTCGAGCAAGGCAATTATCGCAGGAGGCGCACCAGGAGATCCCGGTCTGCGGCGTCCAGTGCACACAATGCCGCGGGCGAATCACAGGTCCGCTGGGCTTCTATGGTGTTAATGCTCCTAGTTATGGACTGCCAGGCATTTGGAGAAATTACTAGCTTCTAGTGACTGATTCTTCATACTAGCTTTCTTTCTCTCCTGCTTTGATCTGGACACCACTCAAACTGAACCCACATTTATCGCTCTTTTCGTTTTCAAGTACATCAGTAAGAGCTATAACTGTACTTCCCTTCGTTAAACTTAAGTACATGAATGCAAGAATTATCGATATAATACTGTCAAGAAATTTTTCTCGCCTACAGAGGATTCTCACTTACCTGGTTTCTCAATGCATAAGTTTTATTTAACCCAGAATTTGTAGTCACGTCCTCCACATTGGAAACTTCCCAATGAGGTGACAAAAGTCATGGGATACCTATTAATATCATGTGAGACATTCTTTTGCCCGGAGTAGTGAAGCAGCTCGACGTGGCATGGACTCAACAAGTGGCTGTTAAGTCCCCTGCAGAAATATTGAGTAATGCTGCCTCTATAGCCGTCCACAATTTCGAAACTGTTGCCAGTGCAAGATTTTATGCACGACCTGACTTCTCGATTACGTCCCATGAATGTTCAATGAGATTGATGTCGGGCGATCTGGCTGGCGATATCAGTCGTGAGAATTGAGCAGAATGTTCTTCAAACCAATCGCGAAAAATTGTGGCCCGTTGGCATAGGACATTGCCGTCCATAAAAATTCCATTGTTGTTTGGGAACATGAAATCAGTGAATGGCTGCAAATGGTCTGCAAGTAACAGAACATAACCAAGGATCGATTGAGTTGGACCAGAGGACCCTAGCCATTCCAGGTAGATATGGCCCACATCATTATGGAGCCACAAGCAGCTTGCACTTTGCCTTGTTGACAACTTGCATCCATTTTTGTATGTGTATCCTCTTAGCTGGAGGTCTCTGGGACGACTGCCGTTTACTATCGTGACAAAAAATAAAAACGCAGCCGTCCTTGTGATTTTATTTTATTTTGTCGCTACCAGTTTCAACGCAATGAAGCGTTGAAACTGGTAGCGACAAAATAGATTAAAATCACAAGGACGGCTGTAGGTGTTTTTATTTTTTTTCTCACGACTTGCATCCGTGGCTTCGCGGGGCCTGCGCCACACTCGAACCCTAACATCAGCTCTTACCAACTGAAATCGGGACTCATCTGACCATGTCATGGTTTTCCATTCGTCTAAAATGCAACTGATGCGGTTCCGAGCCCAGAACAGGTGGAGCTGTTGATGTCGTGCTGTTAGCAAAGGCACTCCCATTTCATTAACGCCAGATTTCGCCGCACTGTCCTAACGGATACGTTCGTCTGCGGTTATTTCACGGAGTGTTGCTTGTCTGTTGGCATTGACAGCTATATGCAAACATTACTGCTCTCGGTCGTTAAGCGAAGACCGTGGCCAGTGTGTTGTCTGTGGTGAGAGGTAAGGCCTCAGATGTTATATTCTTGATGCTGAGGATCTCAGAATACTGAATTCCCCAACGACTTCCCAAGTGGAATGTCCAATGTCCCAAATACCATTCCGCGCTCAGAGTCTGTCAATTCCCGTCGTGCGACCACATCCTCTTCACATGAATCGCCTCAGTATAAGTGGCAGCTCCACCAACGCGTTGCCGTTTTACATCTTGTGTACACGATAGTATCGCCATTTATGCATGTGCATATCGCTATCCCATGACTTCTCTCACCTCAGTTAAGAAAAGAGGGGACGGAGAAAAAGAAATGGGCCAGAAGTTAAGAAATATCATGTAAAAAAAAAAAGATTGCGTGCAATTATAAACGTAAGTAAAGATTTATCTGAACTGCCATTGTTTTTCCGTTTTGGTAATCTGAAGATGTTTTTCAAGCTTTGATAACTTATGAAAAATTAAGTGATCAGCATCCATTTATAATTAAAAATGTGTTTGGATTGTCTCAGAGTTCATCAGTTGTCAAACAATTCGTTCTTAGTTTCTACATTTTGGTCTTCTGACCATCTATTTCAAGCTCACAGATTATCAAAAACTGATTGACCAGTCACCTTTAAGCACTTAAAACATTGTAGACTGTGCCAGTGATAGTCATTCAACTAACTCAACTTTGGTACTTAGAAACAAAAATTATCAGTGTACTTGTGACAAAACTCACAACGCACTTTAATTTCCAGGTAGTTTATTTTATACAGAAATTTTACTCCGGTTACTTCATTTTCATACAAATGGTTATTCCTTATTTTATGTATTTTTTGTTTTTGCAGGTTCTTTATTTATGTTTTTTTTTCAGTGCACTTTATTTTCGATCACGTAACTAATGAGGAGGTATTGAATAGGATTGGGAAGAAGAGAAGTTTCTGGCACAACTTGACTAGAAGAAGGGATCGGTTGGTAGGACATGTTCTGAGGCATCAAGGGATCACCAATTTAGTATTGGAGGGCAGCGTGGAGGGTAAAAATCGTAATGGGAGACCAAGAGATGAATACGCCAAGCAGATTCAGAAGGATGTAGGTTGCAGTAGGTACTGGGAGATGAAGAAGCTTGCACAGGATAGAGTAGCATGGAAAGCTTCATCAAACCAGTCTCGGGACTGAAGACCACAACAACAACAACTTTATTTTCAACAATCGAATTTTCGGTTCATCCAAATTCAGAAGGGTACATCAATAGTTGTATGTCTATAAACATTTAAAATCCCAAATAAAATGACTATTCGGGAAAACTGAGTGTTTCTCCACTTTTCATACAAATCTCTCTCACTTACAGACGCCAGGACATTGAAAAAGACTCTCATAGAGATCTCTTGTCTCCTTACTTGTGGTAGTTTCAATGCTTTAAAATAACGGTATTAGTCTCAGTTATTGATTTCTCGGTATTCAGAATCAACAGTTTCGTTGCTATACGTAAAAGGATTTCTAAAAATAATGAACGAAAATTTTCGAGTAACTTACTTCTGAAGTGCGTATGACTTTTTCACGATAGCTTTACAAAGTAAAACAAACATCGAAGACAGTTAGATACAATGTAACCAAACACAATAAACGATGCCATTATTTACATGGGAAAGCGTTAATTCACCCACACCAACATATTTCAAATTAAAAAAGGCTAAGAACATACTTTTCAGAAAGGCGTCTGCTGCAGTTATATTATTTTCATGCCCTCAGCGAATTTCCTTTGGGCGGACTACACTGTTAATGATTCCTCAATAACATAAAAACGGGATTTGTCTTGCTTAACGAAAACTTCTCTCGTTCTGTGGTAGTAAGTTTTTCGCTTTTTTAAGCAGAAAATACGTAAAACTAACGTACTATAACCAGAGATTGTCATTTTTTAAATCACATACACACAAAATACAATGTGAAACACAGAATTTATGCTTAAAAGCTGAAAGGTGTGCTTTAAATTACCTTACTTTCCTTTTGCATATAGAGTTTGAAAAAAAACTTGTTCAGTGTCTGACGCTACTAATAACTTTCTTAGAAATGTTCAGGAAGTAACACTGACAAATTCTTTTACAGGCAATCAACAGTCCCCACGACCAATTGCAGAAGGATGAAGCGAGCAGCCCCACCTCTGGCCAATTCAGCAAATCAGCGCTTTTCAGAATTGAAAATCTCATAAGGAAAACATCTTCTATGTGACAACAACTAATTCGTTGTGAATGGGTGGTCGTGCCAAAGCTAAGCTGCCACATGTTATGGGGACGTGTACTGTAGCAGTGTACCGTGTAAAGGTGGACACACATGCAATTTCAGACTTCACAAGCGTACTTCTTAATGTACTTGGTGCAAGCATGCTTGAGTCGATACAGGTAATCTTACACAATTATCTGAACGCGTGCTTGATATTCCGTTATGAAAATTTGTGAAAGCTTGCCGACAAGCACATGTTTGCACCCGGGAACCAGTTCTTTGTAGGCTTGTAGTCACAAACGTCAATTGTGGGGCATTATTCGCAGCAGCAGCAGTATCGTGTGGAAACATATGCAGAAAAGTTGCTGGAAGAATTTATTCGAAAGTGTAAAATTCAGTTTAGTCTCCTGAGCACTAATTCGAAAGCGATAACATAAGGAAAGATACACCTATACAAGCCATGACTCCGGCAGCCTTACGTTTGAAATCTTCATAGGATTTTCTGGTAACAATAATTGGTGACTGGTGGTGTTATAGATTCGTAATTGTATCCTCCTTTGTACTCGAAGGAGTTATAGAACAGAGTCAGATGCTTTTCTTTATTAGTCCCTGGGTAATTACGCCAGTCACGTGGATATATTTTCAACTCATAAAGTTAATAGGGAATAAGTTCTTCTCTTCATTAAGTATTTCTTGCAGCATATGTGTCCAGTTTCTTCTTCTTTTTTTTTTTTTTTTGCATCACAAGAGCAAAGCATGTGCACAGTTGTCTTCACAGCTCTACGTACCTCAGTCTTAAATTGGTCTTTAAAGAAGCACGCTTGGACTTTGACGAGGTGAAAGATTTGCGTGTGTGGTATGTTTTATCATTCTTGGTAGTCTACCTTACGATTACTAGTGTAACCACCTTAAATCAGCAGTTGTTTCCCCTGTAACAGGCGATGGAAGTAATGTCAGGGAGATAACATATGTTATAAACCACTGCACGCCTAACAATAAGTGAAGTACTGTAAAAAAGTGTAATATTTATTGTTCATTGTAAATGGTAGCAATAGCATTTTTCAATGTTTATGCGGAAAACAACTATGTCCCATGACAATTTTTGTATATATGCAGCTAATGCATTAATTTTATACGTATAATAAAAGTGTAGCAAGAATTTTTATATTATATCGAATACAAACATCTTATTGTGATTTTTTAAGCTACCCATGTAACAGGTTTTCATGGTAAAGTGAAACCACATGGTACCTACTATTATTTCATCTCGGAATGACTATGTACAGTCAGTCCACAGAAAGAACATAAAGATCAGATTTACTGCTCCCTAGATGCAAATTTCAGAACAACGTGACATCTATACTTGAATCTTGGAGGGAGTTATCAATAATCACAACAAACATGACAGATTTTTGAGGGCCCAGAGCCGCATATCAGATTTAGTTCACTTCAATAACGGCGAGTGCATTCTGGTTTACAGGACCCATCAATAAGAGTATTATTGTTCCTCAGCTCAGTTCATCAAATCAATGCTAGAAGTAAGATCAGTTTTCACAAAGATTTTAAGTATTTATTTTGGCCCAGAAAGTGTACATTTTCAGGAAAACGTATTTTCAATAACTTTCCAGCAGCCGTAAAAAGTTCAGCTACCAATAAAGTTCATCTGAAGTGAAGCCTAAAGGATTCCAACTTCTCCTGCTCTCCAACTCCTTCTACTCCATTGACGAATTTCTTAGCAGAACCAGTTGACGTGCATATATTATTAACATCAGATAATGTACAACGTAAAATCTGACTTCTGTACAACTGTAAATACGTGTTATAAGCTGATTTTCTCTTTAATGATGCATCTCAATATATTGTACGATTGCATGTTTTCTGACAAGTCTCTTATTACCTTTGAAATGGGAATAAGTTTAAGATTTTTGACTTATTCCACATCCACGATGACCATCTCACTAGGCTTCTGTAGAAGGTAAGTTAGTACATCTTTTCCTCTGTAAAAATTTATTGTGTATCGCCATTTTATAACACGTTCTACACCCTCGAGGATCTACTCACTATGGATTTATTGAACAAAAAATTTATCTAATCTAATTTGCAAAATTGATAATAAGGGGAAATGCAACTAAATTTCCTAATCCCAGCTGTAGTATTTGTTGCACTGGCTGGTGGCAAGTTGGCTCTATGTGCAGATCTACGATCAAGATGTGACATGAGACCATCGCAGTAGTTCTAGTGCGATTCCTAGTCCAATTAGTTGTAAGCCCTCACTACGCTTCAGATGAATGAGATGTTGAAATTGTTGTGGTCTTCAGTCCTGAGACTGGTTTGATGCAGCTCTCCATGCTACTCTATCCTGTGCAAGCTTCTTCATCTTCCAGTACCTACTTCTGAATCTGCTTAGTGTATTCATCTCTTGGTCTCCCTCTACGATTTTTACCCTCCACGCTGCCCTCCAGTACTAAATTGGTGATCCCTTGATGCCTCAGGACATGTCCTACCAACCGATCTCTTCTTCTAGTCAAGTTGTACCACAAACTCCTCTTCTCCCCAATTCTATTCAATACCTCATCATTAGTTATGTGATCTACCGATCTAATCTTCAGCATTCTTCTATAGCACAAAATTTCGAAAGTTTCTATTCTCTTCTTGTCTAAACTATTTATCGTCCATGTTTCACTTCCATACATGGCTACACTCCATACAAATACTTTCAGAAACGACTTCCTTACACTTAAATCAATACTCGATGTTAACAAATTTCTCTTCCTCAGAAACGCTTTCCTTGCCATTGCCAGTCTACATTTTATATCCTCTCTATTTCGACCATCATCAGTTATTTTGCTCCCCAAATAGCAAAACTCCTTTACTACTTTAAGTGTCTCATTTCCTTATCTAATTCCCTCAGCATCACCCGACTTAATTCGACTACATTCCAGTATCCTCGTTTTGCTTTTGTTGATGTTCATCTTACACCCGCCTTTCAAGACACTGTCCATTCCGTTCAACTGCTCTTGCAAGTCCTTTGCTGTCTCTGACAGAATTACAATGTCATCAGCGAACCTCAAAGTTTTTATTTCTTCTCCATGGATTTTAATATCTACTCCGAACTTTTCTTTTGTTTCCTTTACTGCTTGTTCAATATACAGATTGAATAACATCGGGGAGAGGCTACAACCCAGTCTCACTCACTTCCCAACCACTGCTTCCCTTTCATGTCCGTCGACTCTTATAACTGCCATCTGGTTTCTGTACAAACTGTAAATAGCCTTTCGCTCCCTGTATTTTACCCCTGCCACCTTCAGAATTGGAAAGAGAGTATTACAGTCAACATTGTCAAAGGCTTTCTCTAAGTCTACAAAAGCTAGAAACGTAGGTTTGCCTTTCCTTAATCTTTCTTCTAAGATAAGTCGTAGGGTCAGCTTTGCCTCACGTGTTCCAACATTTCTATGGAATCCAAACTGATCTTCCCCGAGGTCGTTGATGTTGAAATACGATGTCGAAAGACAGATATACACGTCTAGTACTCGCACTTTTTTATGCTTCGGCTGATTAACACTCAATCCTTCAACAGTCTCTATATTCCTAGATGCCCTGAATGCTTTCGACTCTGCGCATTACTGCAGTAGATAGTTAACAAAGGTGAGGAACACGTTCTCAAGTAGGTACCTGGCTCTAAGACGTCTTGAAGAAAGAGAAAGTGCACCGGGGAAGTGTGACAGGACCGCTTCTGTTCTCCGTGTACATAAACGATCTATCAGATAGGTTGGAAAGCGGTATGAGACGGTAGGTTTTACTGGCGACGCTGTTGTATATAGGAATGTGTCGTCGTTGAGTGACTGGTGAGAGAGTGAGAATGAGTTGGACAGTTAGTTGATTAGTTAGCTCTGTGTTCAGCAGTTTTTATTCAGGATAAAGATGTAGAACATGTCAGCTGAACAAAATATTGCAGGGTAAATCAAAATATTTGTTTTTACATGGTTACATAATACACAAAATTTCTATTGGTTCCGATGTCTGAAACTTACGTTAAAATTTAAAAATGTAAGTTAATGCAGATGAGTAGAGGAATATTGCATAATGTTAGAATACATTATTAAAGTATGATGCTTGACTGAGTCACGTCAAGAGTGTAACTTTGAGAAAGGATACGAAATGGAACGAGCTAGGGAGGACGAATGGTCGAATACGGATCATTGGAAGGATTTTCGGTAAATTTACCGCACATATAAGGCAGATCACGTACAGATCGAGTGTGCAACCAGCTCTTGCGTACTGGGATACCTACCACGTCGTATTACGAGAAGATAATGAATCAGTTCAGAGACGTGCTGCTATATTTGTTACTGGTCGGTTCGAACCATACTAGATGGTTGCGAAAATGCTCCGTGAGCCTAGATGGTAAGTAGAGAATCTAGAGGAACTCTACAGAACCAGGTTTTTCGACAGACAGCAGAGCGACGAACCGTAAGGAGAGCGTGAGCTCAGAGCCCATACAGAGTCATACACGCAAACGTTTTTCCATTGCTTCATTCACGGGTGGAAGAGGAGAGGACATAACTAGCAATGGTGCAAAGTACCCTCCGCCATGCGTTGTAAAGGATCTTGCGGAGGATAGACGTAAATGTCAATATGGAAGTCCGCACCTTTCAGTTAAGGCGCCAGTCTACGCAGTCAATCAACACAGCAGCCCATAACCAATCTCATCCCTCATACTCTAGGCATTGTACTTTTATTTTCGGCTTTTCGTGGTACTTGAGATTATTTTTTGTAATATATCCTAGACAATGACCACAAGAGCTTTTTCATGATTTGGTTGCTAACCAGTTTCGATCAAAAGCGAACTTCTTCAAGTCAGTCAAGGAAACACAAAATGGAAGTGAAAGCAGATCACAGTGACTAATAATTGTTAGCAATCGCAGCTATCAACAGCCTGAAAGGACTACAAGGAGACAAACAGAATAATATTGTCGTATGACAAAAACTGGTGTTAATGGGATGGTAATTTTAAAAATCATAAAATTCACGGCAAAATTGTCACCTTCAGAACGTAAAAAGGACTATCAAACTGAAGGGTAAAATGAAATGATCGTATGGCGTTTATTGGCCGGGATATCCCCTTCGGGGTTCGGCCGCCGTATTGCAAGTCTTTTTAGTTCACGCCACTTCGGCGACTTGCGTATCAGTGATGATGAATATTATATGTGAGCCGTACGGTGGGACCATTGTTGGTGTACTGCACTTAAGCTAAGACACGAGCAAACCGAAGGAACTTGCGATCAAAGACTCTCGTAAATACTTCAGTTTAAAGCGTCTAGATTAGGACTGTTGATATTTGTAAAAATATCGGGCATACGATATCATCATCATCATCATCATCAGTTATCTGCTATATTAGCAGGTCCTTTGCCTCTCCATTTTCTGCAATCCATTGCTTCCTTCTTAAGGCTGCTGTATGTTGTACCGTCCATCATGTCATCCAGTATCTGGAATCTCTTCCTTCCTTGCTTCCTTTTCCCTTCTACATAACCTTCTAAAACTGTTTTTATCAGTCCGTCATTCTTTCTTAATATATGCCCAATCCAATTTCTTTTTCTTCTCTTTATTACATTTAGTAACTGCCTTTTCTCTCCCACTCTTCTCAGTACCTCTTCATTTTTTACTCTGTCCATCCAACTTATTCTTTCCATCTTCCGCCGTGTCCAGATCTCAAAAGCCTCCAGCCTTTCTCTGTCTTTTTTCCTCATAGTCCATGTTTCAGCGCCATATAGAAGAACACTCCATACAAGACATTTTATGAGTCTCTTTCTGAGTTCTCTGTCCATACCGCTGCAGAAGATTCTCCTTTTCTTATAAAACGCCTCTTTTGCCATTGCTATCCTTGTTTTAATTTCTGTGGTGCACTTCCAGTCGGTGTCTATCTTGCTTCCAAGATACTTAAAATTTTGCACCTGTTCTAGTGTTTCTCCATTCAGCACAATTTTTATTTCCTTATTTCCTCCTATTGCCAATACTTTTGTTTTATTTGTGTTAATTTTCATTCCATATTTTTTCCGTTAGTTGCAATGGTGTCCACCAAATCCTGTAATTCTTTTTCCCCTGTGGCTAGAAGGACCATGTCATCAGCAAATCTCAAGCACCCTAGTCTTCTTCCTCCAATTTCTACTCCTTTGTCATCTAATCTAATCTACGATATATCGATATGTAAAAGGATCATTATAGACCTTCGACATTCCAAAGAAATTTATTGATATATCGACGGGAAAAATATTGATGTATCGCCCAAAAAAATATCGGCTGCTCATTGTACATATATTGCCAATTTAGAGCTGTATATTTAAGTATTGATTTATTATTGGATATTCTGTACATCAAGAAGCTAGCAGCCTGCTTAGAGCAAGAACTGAAAGGAAAATGATGCAGATTCACGCTTGTCGATAACCACTTTCCCAACAATGCTAACTGGAGCTAAATGGTACAATAAAAGCTTTCCGATGGGTCCATCGTTCGGTTTCGTCATATATCTGATTTATCTGGAAAGTCGACTTCCTTGTCTTTTTTTTTAATTTTAGCAGACACCAGCTGTTGTGCCCAAATTGCGTAGCGAAGTTGAACACCCAGCCGCGGTGGACGAGCGGTTCTAGGCGCTTCAGTCTGGAACCGCGCGACTGCTACGGTCGCAGGTTCGAATCCTGCCTCGGGCATGAATGTGTGTACTGTCCTTAGTTTAGTTAGGTTCAAGTAGTTCTAAGTTCTAGGAGACTGATGACCTCAGACGTTAAGTCCCATAGTGCTCAGAGCCATTTGAACCATTTGAAGTTGAACGTTGCAGATTCTGTTGGTAGCACCGAGCGCCGATTACGTCGGCATTTCCCCTCACAAGTCTACATCTACATCTACATCTACATTGATACTCCGCAAGCCACCCAACGGTGTGTGGCGGAGGGCACTTTACGTGCCACTGTCATTACCTCCCTTTCCTGTTCCAGTCGCGTATGGTTCGCGGGAAGAACGACTGTCTGAAAGCCTCCGTGCGCGCTCTAATCTCTCTAATTTTACATTCGTGATCTCCTCGGGAGGTATAAGTAGGGGGAAGCAATATATTCGATACCTCATCCAGAAACGCACCCTCTCGAAACCTGGACAGCAAGCTACACCGCGATGCAGAGCGCCTCTCTTGCAGAGTCTGCCACTTGAGTTTATTAAACATCTCCGTAACGCTATCACGGTTACCAAATAACCCGGTGACGAAACGCGCCGCTCTTCTTTGGATCTTTTCTATCTCCTCCGTCAACCCGACCTGGTACGGATCCCACACTGATGAGCAATACTCAAGTATAGGTCGAACGACCATCGCAAAGACCAGTCTTGTCATTTACACTTTTATTCGTCATTTTCCTATTTTTGAAGAATGGTGATGAGAAGTGGAACGTTACTTGCGTTATAAGTTTTTTTTTTTTTTTTCACGCATCTTACGTGCTGTTTCTTCACATCGGATGTTTTGTTATTCCATTCACACTTCCAACCCCCCAGTGCAAACGGACTACTTCACACAGTCAAAGAGAAAGACTGGAAGTGATGAAAGCTAAAAAAAGTAGTAAGACAAGCATATGTAAAATTACGCTCTACTACAATTTCAAAAGAACAGCTTCAAATATTTAACAAAAATTGCGAAAAAAATATAATGTAAAATAAAAAAAATGAAATGATCGTATGGCATTGTTGGCCGGGAGGCCCCACGCGGGGAAGTTCGGCCGCCGTGTTACAAGTCCTTTTTTTTTATTTGACGCCACTTCGGCGACTTGCGAAAATATCGACGCCATAAATTGCCCTTTCGAATTCGATTTATCCATATGCAAGTGTAAATAATATCGCCGATACATACCTTCATCCCTTGCAGAAAATATCGATGGATCAATATTTTATCAGCAAGTGTGTATGGATCGCTAGACGCTATCTGATCAAAAAAGTATCTGGACACCTATTAGTGGACATTGATATGAGGTATACCCAGCCTTCGCCTTTATGGCGGTGTGGACTCTGCTGGGGACACTTTCGGTAAGGTGTCTGAATGTCTGTGGAGGAATGGCAGCCCAATCATCTTCTTCAAGAGTTCAAACTGGAGAAGACAATAGTGATGTCTTATGCTGGGATTAGGAACAAAGTCGGCGTTCTAACTCACTCAGAAGGTATTCTATTGGATTCAGGAGTACAAACTCACGATTACTGGCGAAGGGTTGGCCTAGTTTCTGGAGTTTACCCCTATTACTTTGACGCTCTAATGGAGGAAAAACGTGTACGCCATGTCTGTGAATCGTAGAAACTGTATTATATACGCTATCGTATTTGACCTAGAATGAGATTTTCACTCTGCAGCGGAGTGTGCGCTGATATGAAACTTCCTAGCAGATTAAAACTGTGTGCCGGACCGAGACTCGAAATCGAGACCTTTGCCTTTCGCGGGCTGCTGAAAACCTCAACTGCCCATCAGTACACCCAAGTACCTCACTTCGGAGTCTATGCATCTCCAGATTTTGCTCAGGATGGTAATGTGTACAGACTTAGTTGTCAAACTATGACAGTATTTTACTAGCTGAAGTACAAACGAATTCGCGTCCCCTTAGTTACGGATCAATTGTCCTCCCCGGTGGAAACCAAAAGAACGATGAGCATAAGTTAGATTTGTTGGAAATTATTCTGAATAAATTTCTCAACTGTAAGAATTAAGCGTGGCAGTGAAATTTAATTCAGAAAACTTAACAAGTGCCTTAACAGAAATTGAATTTTGAAAAAAGCAAACATAAACTGTAACTATTATTGTATATTAATTGACCTGGACTTTCTATTGTTTAGATTTCTGATAATGTTTGTCAATTTTATTGCTGTGCAGAGTACTTAGTTTTCTCGTTTTATACAGTACTATACAAATGACAGACACTTAGGCCGAAACGCACATCTCGCTGACACCAAGCTAACAGGTAGTTGCCTCCCATGCTTACCGCATACGTTTACTCCGTCTTCAAGCCACAAGTTGCCCATCGGGACCATCCGACTGTCGTGTCATCGTAAGGTGAGGATGCAGATAGGAGGGGCGTGTGGTCAGCACACCGCACTCCCGGCCGTAATGATGGTTTTCTGTGACCGGAGCCGCTACACCGCATACATTGTGTTTACAAAAATGTACCATGTATTGCTGCAAGAGGTAACATTGGTCAAATCTAGGAGAAAAGTTCCTAGAAATATGTGTTCGGAAACTAATGTCTGTTAAGATATGGGCTGTTTTACTTGTGAGGAGTAATGTGTAGTATTCGATGCTGTAGGCAGGATTCACAAGAAATGGCACAGTAAATGACCACATTATTCACATGTGACAGACGCAAATACTCAAGCAAACAAGTTGGTGAGGCATCAGAATCTCTTCACTATCAATGTATGGGCAGGAATTGTCAGTGACAAACTCGTAGGGTCAGACATTTTACCAAAGAGATTAACAGATTTCTGCGGGATGAATTATCAGTGCTTTTGCAAAACGTTACTCTTGCATAAAGACAATGGTTGTTGTTTATAAGCGATGGGGCGCCACCCCATTTTCTACGAATCACGCGACAGTACCTCACTGTATGACTTCAAGGGCGGCGGATTGGTTGACGAGGTCCGCCAGCATGGTTTCCCCATTCACCAAAACAATGTGGAGTCTTATAGAACAGGTCGTCTAAGAGTTCTTCTAATACTTTGGTAACAATTTTTTTTATCTTTTTTGAACCACTTCTGACACTTGACTGTGAGTCTATGATCTGATCTGGTTTCACATGAAAATAAAGAAAAATTCCTACAGCTTCATGATAATGTGTCTAGGCCTTACAGTCTGTCATACTGAATTTTTCCAGCACTTCCCTCACATACTGTTCCTGACATAGAAATAGTCCATTCTCTGTTTTCATTATTTGTGTCGCTAGGTACATATCTGGATTTTCTGCCACAGGCATCTCAAAATTCTTCTCAGGTTTCTACAGCATGTTTTCAATTTTCTCCAGGTCTTTTCCTATACTGATTACTTTGTCAACATGTATAGTTCAAAATATGTGTGAATTCCTAAGGGTCCAAACTGCTGAGGTCATCGGTCCCTAGACTTACACACTACTTACACTAACTTAAGCTAAGGACAAAACACACACCCACGCCCGAGGGACGACTCGAACCACCGGCGGGAGGGGCCGCACGATTAGTGACATGGCGCCTCTAACCGCGCAGCCACTACGCGTGACAACATGTACAGTCTTGTACATTTCTTCGGTTACACATTTATATGTGCATTCATCTGCCTTCAGCTGGATTAGTCCTCCTGTTTTTTAGGACATCAGTCACAGTTTTATTCCATGTGGGTGGAGTCTGTCTAAGGCCATACAGTGTTTTCTTCAAAACTCAACTTTTTCCAGCTTTGTATGTTTCAGGTATCTCAACTGAAAATCTCTTCATCCAATTTCCCATAGAGACAGCACTCTTTCAACAGATATCTAATATTGGGCTGAATAATTCCTTGAAATATATAACCTTCTCATGACATCCAGCCTGGCCTTATGTTCACCATCTTCTCTGACTTCAAAATCCATTGACTTGAAAAGAACTCTTTCCGTTTTGCCTTCTTTGGATTCATCAACTACCATGTGTCAATTTGTTCAGATGACTTCTTTTTTTCTGTTGCTGTTATTCAGTTTTCTTCATCTGGATCAATAACACTAAAGATGTGTAGTTAATGAACGAACTAGTTTCAAATTAACTAGTCTGAGCAAGTAACTGTTCAGATCCTTTTTTTTTTTTTTTGCTATTGAACTTCCGTTCTTTTACTCCTGTCTTCCCTACCTCCTGGAAGTTAGAAAGCACATGCACGAATCTGTCCCCTTTGATACTAAGAACGCTCCGCTACCAGAACCTAACCATCCATAATTCTCAGCTCCTGACGATGAATGTGCAAATTGCATATGGTCAGAAGACCAAAACCGTTCCGGCCGCGGTGGCCGAGCGGTTCTAGGCGCTTTAGTCCTGAACCGCGCGACTGCTACGGTCGCAGGTTCGAATCCTGCCTTGGGCGTGGATGTGTGTGATGTCCTTAAGTTAGTTAGGTTTAAGTGGTTCTAAGTCTAGGGGACTGATCACTTCAGATGTGCTTAGAGCCATTTGAACCATCGACGATGCAATGGACGTTCCGTCTGTCTCTCCTACACCCCTGCCGGAAGCAATACAAATGAACGACGACTGTCTGCAGGCACAAGCTGTCTGTCCCGACCCCATGGTTGTTGATCATGGAGCTGTACCTGCCTCCACCGTTCTGTCATCTGGTCACATGTCGGATGACAGCTGTCCGCCATCCGACAGGGAACAGCATGTTAGGAAGCAACAGTCGCCGAGGAAACGGTAGAGACAACGCCGTACCCCTTCTGATGACTGCGTCTATCGGAAGTCTGCACAGGATGACGACCCTACTACTGATGGTGCGTTCTCCTCTGATGCCCTGACACTTGACGACGCGACGTCCATCCATTCCTCCATTTCCAGTCAACATCCACCTCCAGACACCGACCTTCCCCCCCCCCCCCCCCCCCTGTGTTTGATGCGGTCGCCCCCCATTCTGCGTCTGACGCCACCCTTGAGCGCACCTCTGATAATGTTCCGCTGAACTGGCCCGGTGGCACGCCTGTCTCCTGGGCGGATGACGTCACTGCTGAGGATGAACATTCTGGACGTGTACACAACGATGGACCCCACTTGATGTGCCCTTCTGTGGGGGTCTAACAGGGAGTTCCCTGGCGATGGCAGTTTTCCAGACTTATCGCATAGCCACGGTCAATGTCAACACTGCTCAAACAGTCCACGGATGTACTGCTGCTCCATAGTGACGTTGACGTAGCTTCCCTTGAGGAGGTGCATGTTGCAACTTTCTGTGCTCCCCATGGTTTTACAGCCCATGTCTCTCATACTTCCATCCTGGTAGTGGAGTGGCGATCCTCTTACGTGGCTGTAATCTCACTGATCCAGTTGCCCATCTCCCTAACGCCAGAGGTACGTCTCTCACGTTCAGTGGCGCCAGGATCGTCAATGTCTATGCACCATCTGGTTCGTGTAGCCGCCGTGAGAATTCCACCTTCTTCTCCGAGACAGTCACGCCTCTTTTCCTCGGTCGGCGGGATGCATTGATCATGAGACGCGATTTCAACTGTATCCAGGCACCCAAAGACCAACTACCAGATCACTCTCCGTTCACGGCGCTAGCGACAATTCTCCAGCACTTCAGACTAGAGGATTCTTGGGAGCAATTCCCGGGGCTTACACATTTCACTAGACGTTCTTCCAGCTGACTCAATCGTGTTTGCATTTCCTCGACGTTATCAAATGTTCAAAAATATTCAAATGTGTGTGAAATCTTATGGAACTTAACTGCTAATGTCATCAGTCCCTAAGCTTACACAGTACTTAACCTAAATTATCCTAAGGACAAACACACACACCCATGCCCGAGGGAGGACTC
Organism: Schistocerca americana; assembly: GCF_021461395.2. Classification (NCBI taxonomy): domain Eukaryota; kingdom Metazoa; phylum Arthropoda; class Insecta; order Orthoptera; family Acrididae; genus Schistocerca; species Schistocerca americana. Next base: position 331,627,348 of record NC_060119.1, read on the forward strand.
GAACCTCCGACATTGTCAATGGGGTGCAGGCTGCTGAAGTCTGGCCCACTGCGTTCTCTGACCATGACATGTCTTCGCCATCAATCTGCGCCGGCAGCTCATCGAGACTACGTGAACAGCTTGTAGTCGACGGAATGACACCTTTCAGTTTGCCCTGTCTTGGTGAATGCTCTGTGCAAAGCCTGCTCTCCGCAAGACCTTGATTGATTACAGAAGGGAGGTTGCGGCGTGGCGGCGACGGACTCAGGAATTCTGTTTCACCATTTTCCGGGAATATACTATTATGCCTCATTCGCCAGAGCGCCGGGCGATGGCGAATCGTGCCAAGTCACAGCTCCCATCCCACTCTCGCCGCCACCTTGAAGGAGCTATGTTCAGTGTGCGCACACACAATGAGTTAGTGGAAGAGCGTCCATCTATGTATCACGTTACAGCAGAACGTCGCCACTGTCGGAGGAATGTGATTAACGTTCATACTACTGATGATGGGCAGCGTTTTGATGCCCAACAGGATTTTGGGTCTGCCCTCCATGCACAATACGTTACGCTGTGCTCTGAACAACGTTACTGCACTACTAACATTATGGCGGCCTCCAGACTCTCCTCAGGCTTGGTTCCCGCGGATGCGACGATGGATCTGATTGCTAACGTCACGGAGGACAAAGCCCATGACGCTATCCAAGTGGGTTCTACGAACAGGTCGCCTGGCCCTGATGGCCTCCCACCGCAGTTTCATCAGACATTTCGTCGCATTCTGGCGCCAGTGTGGACGAAAATTTGTCAAGATCTTATGTCACCTTTCGTGTTGATTTCAGACAGTTTCCTCGATGGTTTCCTCATTCTCATCCAGAAGCCTTGGAGTACCTCACAGATACGCGATTACCGCCCCTTGATATTACTCAGCAGTGATTTTACACCGTTGTTGGCTGCATGGCTTAAACGGACAGCTCAGTACGTGGTATCCACCGATCAAAAATCTCTGGGTGTTACCAATAACATCTACTTTTGGCAGCTCTTGACTTCAGCCAGGCATTCGATTAAGTCGATCACGACTTCCTGGAAGGGACGCTCCTCCATACGGGCTACCGTCGCCATCGTAATGTATCTCCTACTTAGAGCTACGTCTCGTGTACTCTACAATGGCCGCCTTACTTCTCCCATCCATCTCGATCTGTTGCTCAGTGCGTCAAGGCTGTCCACTCTCTCCACTGTTCTATGCATTCGCCACAGAACCGTTGCTATGCGGCCTCTGTCAACGCCTCTTTCAGATGTCTCTCGGTGACCATGTACTCAGCTGCACTGCATATGCAGACGATCTTGTCATCGTTCTTCGTAGCGGTGCTGAAGTCAGGGATTCACTGGCATGGGTCACTAATTACGGCGAAGCTTGTGGTATCTGCCTTAACGTCCGCAAATTGAGCGCCATGACTATAGGTGCGGGACTTCCTGTGGACAGTGCTGCTCCTTTACGTGTAGCTGATACTCTCCCATGCTTAGGACTCGAATTCTCAAGTGGTCTGAGGCGGACAATTGCCCTCAACTGCCGACGTCTACTTTCCCACCTACGAGCTGGGCTCTTAAATCACCGTTTACGAGCACTCGATCTTCTGCAACGCACACAATACGTAAATGTATATTTGGCGTCACATATCCCCCACGTGGCACTGACACTTCCTATTCCGCCATCAATGGTCCAGCGCATACGAGCGGCACTGGGCTCGTTTATTTGCCACAGCTTGCTGTTCAAGATGAGGTACGAACCCTCACTCTCCCGCGGTGCAGAGGCGGTTTAGGCCTGTATCATTTGCCTGACAGAGCAGTAGCCCTCTTCATTCATTGACTCTAACATGACGTTGTGGCGCCGTAGTCCCAGGTGCCTTACCAGCGTATTGCTGGTGACCCTTGCACCACACTCTTTCTCAGCACCTATCCAACTTCCGGAAGTCTCGCCACCCTTCTTTTACTTCCGCCACTTTTTCCTTGATCTGAGCTACGTCTGCACTGTGATACTGCCGACGCAATTGACGTCCATGAAGGCGACTATGATTTACTTCAGCAGCACATAGATAGCCGAGAATTTTGCGGTCGGAGATCACCAATATCTTTTGCCGCTTAAGGGGAGTCGTACCACCCTATCTCGACAATGTTAAATTAGCTATATAAATGCCCCGTTTTCTCAGGAACTGTTGACTATATAAATGTGGCGTTTTTATCTCATGATCACCTTAAGGTGACAACTGGAAAAAAGTTATGATTTTTTCCCTAAACATACAATTTTTTGGTGTAAATTTTCACAATTTTAATTTCTTGAATTTTAATTACAGTAAATACTATTAAAGTAGAGCTACAACATCATTGTACTATCTATGTTATGTGGTAAATAATTCATTGATGTAGATTCAGAAGTTTCTGAGAAAAAGGGGCTTTTATGCTGAAAAATGTCATGTTAAGAAAATTGCGTTTAAAGAAAAAATTTTAATATGCAGCCAACTGATACATAAAAAATATGTTAGAATCCTCCTGGATGGTAGTCTTCATCTCCTCCTTCATCTTCCTCACCCAGTGCTGCCCTCCTTCTCTTGGATCTGGCTTCTTTTAACATATTGTTTGTTGCAATGATTCGAAGTTGGTCCAAGTCCATCACACTTTTAGTGGTGTTGCAACCTTTATGAATGCCAAGATATTCCAAAACATGTAGTCTTCCAGAATACCGATCATTAAAAGTAAGAACAACATCCAAAACACCAAGTTCAAAGACTGACCTTCCAACAAACACATTTTTTGGTATCCTTGACCATACAACATTGTTAAATGATTCATTCGTATTTTGTGTTTTGCCCTTGAGACGTTTCTACAACAGCCCTGGTTGGGCAAGATCCTGAAACACAGGTTTCATGGCAAGCATAACAGCATTTGGTATATTAATTTTGTGCAAGAAAGTGTCTACTTTACCCTCCTCTTTTGCCTTCAAGTATTTACACCATTCAGTGGAACACAGGTTGTGTTTTGGTTCAGCATCTGTAGACAGCTTGTGAAAATAAATTACTCAAACAGCTGTCCTCATACCATCTAGATTATCTCTGTTACTTCTAATAGCCATACCATAATATTGTGTAATCTGATCAATTTGTTTATCAGTCAGTCGACGTCTTAGACCATCAGATAACGTGGTACTTCCCAACTGTTGTTTGAGTCTACAAAGAAACCACAGCCTTCTAGACTATATAGTTCCAGAGAGAAAAATGCCAATATGCGAAATGGTAAAAAACAAAATTCTCGGAAATGTCATTGCATGATTATTTTCAAATATTTATTTAAAATAGTAAATAATCGAATATTTCAATAAAACCAACACCAAATTAAGCATAAACATCCATATTTTCATAATTTCCGTAAAAGTAAAACTGTCAAATTTTGTCATTTTTGGCGGTACAACTCCCCTTAAAATAAATTTGAAGCTTTTCAGAACTAAAGATGACAACCAGCAGCTTCCTCTCTGAAATACCATAACAGAACTCATATTTAGATACATGTGGCTAGCAAATGCCACACTTTGGCACTCTATTCTCTTACCTACAATTTTCTTTTCTAAAAATTCGGCTGCAGCTCCAAGCCAGAACTGAGACAGAATGTCAAGACGTATCAGGGTAGTACAACAGTGGACTGTTGCACAGACGTCATCTATTATCCTGAAATCTCATTCACATTCACTGGCCCACTCCCATAATACACATTTTTAAACGTCTCGCAGAGACTACTAGAGTTAAGGATTTTGCGTAGGAACCTGCGTAAGCCCATGAATGACCTAAACTGCTTTCATGTAGAGGTTATCTGCATTCTATTATTGCTCTAAAATTCTCGTCATTGTTAGTATTCCATTCTGCGTTAAGTTTGTGCCCGAGGAACGGATTCTTGGCCATTATGAATTCAAACTTTTCTAACTTCAACATCAATATACCCTTCTTAAAGCTGTGAGCAACTCCTCCAGCAACTAACAATGTTCTTCCCATAAAGCTGTGGTTATCAAAATGAAATTAACGTTAACTGGAAAGTTTTCACATTAGATTAGATCCTAAGATATTGCCCAGCGTGCTAATATAGCTACTGAAATTTACAGCATGAACCTTACTATTACTGCTTAAACATTAATACGTTTGCTTGTGAGTTTCGGAAAATTCATTGTGTATCAGGGTCATTACAAAAATTCTGTGAGACAGAACAGAATAAAATAGTTTATTTTTCAAAATACCTTAACAGGCCTTCAGTAGAAACTCTATTCTTGCTGTATAACAGCTTCCCAACATTTTGGCAATTTCCATATTCCAAATAGGGCTCCTTCACTGTTGAGCTGTCTCATTACTTGAATGACCTCACAAAGTAGCTACATCAGTTGTTTTCCACTGAGTTGTTCCTTCATTTGAGAAACAAATCAATGTCTGGTGGGCTCATATCAGAAGTGCATGGATTCTTTCCACATGGGGATTCGACATTGATGTAGGAATGCTTGTCACTACGTAACTCGATTTCAGTTTCCATTTTAAAACTTAATTTATCACGGCGTGGCCATGCAAACCAATAAACACATATAAAAGCGTCTTGCCTAAAGTCTCGCTGACAACTGACATGAATTCCAACTTGATCATGCCATCGGAATGGTCGCGCATACGCAGCATGCAGGACTTTTGGAATGACCCTCATAACTACACATCTAAAAGCATTTCAAAGGGCACCATCATTTCTCGTGCTGTCATTGTTGTTTTAATCCAAGGTAAGTTCCAACATCCATTAATTGCGAGGTAAGTAGCATTATTAATTGGACTTGCACAGGCATGCAGGAACTACGGAATTTCAGCATGTCTTTATTTATTTATTTGTCCACATAAATCTCTTTTTAAGTACATATATTGTACACAGGATATTGCACAGAAAACCTTTTTAGCTACTGGATTTTCAAATGTCAAACATAAATTTTATAAATTTTTATGACAAATTGGATCTATACAGTTAATAATTACAAATTTTTGAAATACTGTATATTTATAAATTATTTCTACAATTAAAGATACAAATTACATTTTTTCTGGCATAAGATACTGTGAGATTGAATAGTAGCAGTTTTTCAGAAGGTAGGATGTCACAGACTTTTTAAAGCTTTGTAGTTCAGTAAGAGATTTTATATAGCTTGGTAATCTGTTGTAAAGTTTTGTTCCTGCATGATATACACCTTTTTGGCATAATGTGGTGTTACAATGATTGACATGTATGCCACTGTCTGACCTGGTACTGTAATCATGGACACTTTTGTTTTGAGGAAAAAGGTTTTCTTTTCTCAGTATGCTTTTTTTGACATGCATGACTACTTCCAGTATATAAATGCAGGGAAGGGGTAGGATCTTTAGATCTTTAAAGAAAGGATTGCATGATTTTCTGCTGCTCACCTGTTTCATTATTCTTATAATTGCCTTTTGTTTCCTGAAAACTGTTATGGCCTGATGTACATTTCCCCAGAAAATGATACCTTACTTCAGTATTGAATGTACACGAGCAAAGTATACAGCCCTAACTGTTTCTGCACTAGTACTGTTGCAGAGAATTCTTACCACATAGCTCATTTTTGCTAGTTTTGAATTTAAGGCTGTGATATGAGTGTTCCATTTAAGATTTCCCTGGATTTGAATCCCAAGAAATTTAGTTTCATTGACAGAACTAATGTTTTGGTTATCTATACATATTACAGGTTGTGCCGGATTTTTATTTCGATCAGTGTGGAAATTCATGAGTATCGTTTTTTGGGGATTAACTATTAGCCTATTTCTGGTAAACCATTCAGACACTCCTTTTGTAATATCTTTTGCAGATGCAGTAAGATTTTCTTCATTATTCCCTTCAATCAATAGACTGGTGTCATCTGCAAACAGTACTGATTCAGAATCCATAACATGTGATGGGAAATCATTAATGTAGACAAAAAAAGAAAGGGACCTAAAATGGAGCCCTGTGGAACACCATGAGTTAGTCCACACGGTTCTGAAAGGTGTACCTGGAGTTCATTTCCTTCCGAGTACTTAATTTCAGTTACCTGAGAGCGATATTCCAAATATGATTTGATCCACTGATTTGGCACACCTCTTACACCATACCATTCGAACTTCCTCAGGAGTATAGAATGATCAATCACATCAAAAGCTTTTGTTAGGTCCAAGAATAAACCTGAGATATTTCTGTGGTTGTCCACTGCATTTAAGACATGGTTTATCAGATTGAAAGTGGCAGTTTCAATTGATCTCTGTGGTCTGAAGCCATGTTGACATCCAGAAATAATATTATTCTTGTCGAAGAATGTAATTATTGTCTGTTTGCAAAAGTCAATTTCTCCATTCCTTAAGAGCAGTTCACTCCCAGAAATGTATGTAAATATTAACAGTCACAATACTAACAGTGATGGTACAAGAGTTAACATACTGAGGGGTCCAAAAAAATGTATCCACTGTTTAAAAGTCCATAACTGGCAAACTAATTGACGGAGTTGTCTCATCTTTGGCAGTGTAATAGTTTGTAGTTCCGGCAATCGCCACACAAGCGTTGTACATCCCACAATTGCTACACGCAATGAACGAGGACGACCCAGATCGTAGAATGGAGTACTGCGAATGGCTTACTAACATGGTGTGCAATGATGAAGAGTTTGCAGAGATGATTGTTTGGTCTGATGAGGCACAATTCAAACTCAATGGTACAGTAAATCGCCACAATTTCATCTACTGGGCCGCCGAAAATCCGAACGTCCATGTAGACAAGGCCGTGAATTTGCCAGAAGTAAATGATAATAATAATAATAATTTTATTGTCTTTAAGCCATTACAGCAATCAACAAAGTCATACACATAATACAATACAGTACAGTACAGTACATGCTATAAAAGAACAGAATCGTTAAGAACTTTACAGTTTAATATCACAGGCCATGAAATCCTTTATATTGTAGAATGGGTTTACAACTAACCAGTCATAAAGTATTTGTTTGTATTGTTGCTCTGGTAAATTTTGTATAGCTTGTGGAAGTTTGTTAAATAATTTGTGGCGTATAGATAGAGCTGTTTGTCCTAGTGCTGTAAAATGTGTGTGGTGTGGGTTGTCTTACCCGGGCTTGGTTGGGCCATTCTTCTTTGACGGCACTGTTACTGGTGAGGTGTAGCTTCAGAAGCTTCAGACATCCATTTACCTGCCATCCGAGACTTGTATGGAGGCGGAAGAGTTTGCTTTCAACAAGATGGTGCCCCAGCCTATGACCAAAATCGTGTTAGGGCGTATCTCGACGAAAATCTACCAGGAAGATGGATATGCCGTAGAGGTGCTGTGGGGTATCCACCACGTTCCCCAGACCTAACTCCTCTGGACTTTTACGTGTGGGGAACACTAAGGGACGTCGTTTATCGACAAAAGCCACGCACATTGGATAAACTTCGAGAATCCATCGTACATTCATGTGCAAATATCCAACTCAGCACGTTGCAGTCAGTAGTTCGTGCTGCAGTTCGGCGCCATCGTTTGTGTGTTGATGTTAATGGTGACCATTTCGAACACATACAGTCTTATCTTTAAGTTGGACTCTAAGCTACGCTTTCACCAAAAATGAGTCAACTACGTCAATTTGCAAGTTATGGACTTTTAAACAGTGGGTACATTTTTTTGGACCCCCTCTGTAGACGTTGAGTCTAAAAACGAAAATGGTAACAATGGTGCTAAAAAAGATAAATCTTCGGGTACTAAATATTGTGAGAAGTCTCAGGGTAGGAATGGGAGAAACATTAGGATTGAAATCATATTAGATTCAGGAACCAGGTTTTAAATTGTAAGACATTTCCAGGGGCAGATGTGGACTCTGACCACAATCTGTTGGTTATGAACTGTAAATTAAAACCGAAGAAACTGCAAAAAGGTGGGAATTTAAGGAGATGGGGCTTGGATAAACTGACAGAACCAGAGGTTGTAGAGAGTTTCAGGAAGAGCATTAGGGAACGATTGACTAGAAGGAGGGAAAGAAATACAGTAGAAGAAGAATGGGTAGCTTTCAGAGACGAAATAATGAAGGCAGCAGATGATCAAGTAGGTAAAAAGACGAGGGCTAGTAGAAATCCTATGGCAACAGAAGAGATATTGAATTGAATTGATGAAAGAAGAATATATAAAAATGCAGTAAATGAAGCAGGCAAAATGGAATACAAACCTCTCAAAAATGAGATCGACAGGAAGTGCAAAGTGGCTAAGCAGGGATGGCTAGAGGACAAATGTAAGGATGTAGAGGCATATATCACTAGGGGTAAGATAGATACTGCCTACAGGAAAATTAAAGAGACCTTTGGAGAATAGGGGACCACTTGCACGAATATCAAGAGTTCAGATGGAAACCCAGTTCTAAGCAAAGAAGGGAAAGTAGAAAGGTGGAAGGAGTATATAGAGGGCCTATACAAGGGTGACGTTCTTGAGGACAATATTATGGAAATGGAAGAGGGTGTAGATGAAGATGAAATGGGAGATATGATACTGCGTGAAGAGTTTGACAGAGCACTGAAACACCTAAGTCGAAACAAGGCCCCGGGAGTAGACAACATTCCATTAGAACTACTGATAGCTTTGGGAGAGCCTGCCCTAACGAAGGATGTATGAGACGGCGAAATACCCTCAGACTTCAAGAAGAATACAATAATTCCAATCCCAAAGAAAGCAGGTGTTGACAGATGTGAAAATTACCGAACTATCAGTTTAATAATCCACAGCTGCAAAATACTAACACGAATTCTTTACAGACGAATGGAAAAACTAGTAGAAGCCAACCTCTGGGAAGATCAGTTTGGATTCCGTAGAAATGTTGGAACATGTAAGGCAATACTGACCCTACGACTTATCTTAGAAAATAGATTAAGGAAAGGCAAACCTACGTTTCTAACTTTTGTAGGCTTAGAAAAAGCTTTTGACAATGTTGACTGGAATACTCTCTTTCAAATTCTGAAGGTGGCAGGGGTAAAATACAGGGACCGAAAGGCTATTTACAATTTGTACAGACAACAGATGGCAGTTATAAGAGTCGAGAGCCAAGAGAGGGAAGCAGTAGTGGGGAAGGGAGTGAGACAGGGTTGTAGCTTATCCCCGTTGTTATTCAATCTGTATATTGAGCAAGCAGTAAAGGAAACAAAAGAAAAATTTGGAGTAGGAATTAAAATCCACGGAGAAGAAATAAAAACTTTGAGGTTCGCCGATGACATTGTAATTCTTTCAGAGACAGCAGAGGACCTGGAAGAGCAGTTGAACGGAATGGACAGTGTCTTGAAAGGCGGATATAAGATGAACATCAACAAAAGCAAAACTAGGATAATGGGATGTAGTCGAATTAAATCGGGTGATGCTGACGGAATTAGATTAGGAAATGAGACGCTTAAAGTAGTAAATGAATTTTGCTATTTAGGGAGCAAAATAACTGATGATGGTCGAAGTAGAAAGGATATAAAATGTAGACTGGCAATGGCAAGGAAAGCGTTTCTGAAGAAGAGAAATTTGTTAACATCGAGTATAGATTTAAGTGTCAGGAAGTTGTTTCTGAAAGTATTTGTATGGAGTGTAGCCATGTATGGAAGTGAAAGATGGACGATAAATAGTTTGGACAAGAAGAGAATAGAAGCTTTCGAAGTGTGGTGCTACGGAAGAATGCTGAAGATTAAATGGATAGATCACATAACTAATGAGGAGGTACAGAATACGGTAGAACTGGGGAAAAATTTGTGGCACAACTTGACTAGAAGCAGTGATCACCAATCTAGTTTTGGAGGGAAGCGTGGAGGGTAAAAATCATAGAGGGAGACCAAGAGATGAATACACTAAGCACATACAGAAGGATGTAGGTTGCAGTAGGAACTGGGAGGTGAAGAAGCTTTCACAGCATAGAGTTGCATGGAGAGCTGCATCAAATAAGTCTCTGGACTGAAGACCACAACAACATTGTACTGAGTTACCACGTTTTCAAAACTGACAGAAGACTAAACCATAGCTGTCTGTGGATTACAAAACTGTTGTGATACACATAGTACGCTCAAAAGTTCATGAACTAATGTGGAAAGCATGGGATCTTTGCTTATCGCTAACGCATTTATAGCTGGCGTTTCTGCTGCATACACCAAAAATAACTAAATTATAAAATTGGCGATAATGCAAAGTGCAAATCACACATGAAGTTCAAAAAATCATACTATAGGAGTCCAGTCCCAGACTCCTACACTCGTGAGGAGAGAGCCAGGCGGAATGCAGTAGTAAGGACCTAGTTACACTTGAGAGCGCCGAGAAAAAATTGACAATAACATATTTATTAGGCAATAATACAGGACTGTCTGAGAAAGCACTGCGCCGCCGGGCTGTTGGAGCAGCACCTCATCAGCAATAGAATGCTGGCACGCACTCAACTTTTAGTACCACCAGGGCAGCAAAGCGTCTGGTGATAGCTGTTACCTCAGGGGGCAGCCACCGACCCGCAGACTCCAGCAGACTCCAGCAGCCTCCAGTTCTATATATCAATCTTCAAAGTGGACTCATTGATGTCAAAGATTTGCACTCAGGAGTGTCATCCCAGGTCCACCTGAAGCACTCACTGGCTCACAGGTGTCAGCTCTCAGCCCAAATTTAGGAGACGCGAGCTAGCAGCATCAGCATCTGCCACAGGAATGGGATGAGCAGTTACAGTGCTCCCCCTCTCAAAGATGGATGATGGGCAGCATCCAGGTCAAGCATGTCAAACCTACTGTAGGCCTGTAGAGTGACAGTGGCCTCTGCACCCTATCAGTATTGCCCTGGAAGTTGGTAGTGCAGCTGGCAGCAGCAGTGTCCTTCCAGCTGGGCTCATGGTTCCATAGGTGATCAAAGATAGCTAGGTGTGCCTAGGGTCAACCTCCATAGCCTCCCTCTCACTGGATACCGGGCACTGACTCAAGTGCTGAGAATATGCTCAGCACTCAGCAATCAGACATTTGTTAAGATGAGTGGGGTATTTATGTTGGTGCTTTCTGCGCACTCTGCAGCAGTGGGGACGGCCAGACGTCATGTGTCCTGGTTTTCCCTTGCCGTCAGTTCTCCTAATGACTTCAAACTTTCACAAATTCATCTTTCAGAGGCTCTTTTCAACTTAGTGTTGCATTACATCTAGCCTTCCTTACGAGACTCTGTTTTGTCTCCAGTACGATGGTATCTCTCAGCTTCCGTGATTTTATTAAGCTTCCCTTGCAGACCAACACTCAGTCATTCCCCCTTGTTGTGATAGCTTCTGTGTTGCAGCAACTCAGTCAGCATTTCCCCATAGCTGGCAGTCTGCTGGTCACCATCTGAGAACTGCCGTGGTAGAACTTGCACAAATTTTTAGTGACCGCCATCGATAGTATCATGGGGCATAACAATATGTTGCAAATAAAAGCAAAGTATAAAAAAATGTGTGAGTGAAAGTGTAATGTTGTGGGGAAAGTGATGTCAGAAAAAGTAATCACAACTGTTTTGTTGTTCAGATGTGCATATGTAACAGCTGATCAGAAATTATCATTCAAATCATATCCTGCAGTAATCAAACTGGAAAAGTTTAATGGTTTATAAGCATTAATATGCATCATTCTGGACATGCACACTGATATATATTGTGTTTATGAGAGAAAAAATGAAAAAGAGTGTTGCTCATTTCCTTATGGAATAGGATACGAACTTTAGTATCATGATGGATAAAAGTGCAATAATTTCCTATAAAATCTGTTTAACAATACATGTATGATAAGATACAAGAAATTATTCAGATAGTTAAGGGAGACAAAAATTTAGTAGTCATTGAGGACTGGAATTTGATAGTAGGGAAAGGAAGAGAAGGTAAAGTAGTAGGTGAATATGGACTGGGGGTAAAGAATGAAAGAGGAAGCTGCCTGGTAGAATTTTGCACAGAGCATAACTTAATCATAGCTAACACTTGGTTTAAGAATCATGAAAGAAGGTTGTGTAAGTGGAGGAGACCTGGAGACATTGAAAGATTTGAGATTCATTATATAATGGTAAGACAGAGTTTTAGGAACCAGGTTTTAAATTGTAAGACATTTCCAGGGGCAGATGTGGACTCTGACCTGAATTTATTTGTTATGAACTGTAGATTAAAACTGAAGAAACTCCCTAAAACGTAGGAATTTAGGGATATGGAATCTGGATAAACTGAAAGAACCAGAGGTTGAAGAGAGTTTCAGAGAGAGCATTAGGGAACTACTGGCAAGAATAGGGGAAAGGAATACAGTAGAAGAAGAATGGATAGCTTTGAGAGATGACGTAGTGAAGGTAGCAGAGGATCAAGTAAATAAAAAAGATGAGGGCTAGTAGAAAACATTGGGCAACACAAGGCATGCTGAATTTAATTGATGAAAGGAGAAAATAAAAAAATGCAGTAAATGATGCAAGCGAAAAGGAACAAAAATATCTCAAAAATGAGATCGACAGGTAGTGCGAAAGGGCTAAGCAGGAATGGTTAGAGTGCAAATGTAAGAATGTAGAAGCATATATCACTTGGAGTAAGATAGATGCTGCCTACAGAAAATGAAAGAGACCACCTGTATAAACATCAAGAGCTCAGATGGAAAACCAGTCCTAAGCATAAAAGGGAAAGCAGAAAGGTGGAAGGAGTATATAGTGTCTCTATACAAGCGTGATGTACTTGAGGGCAATATTATGAAATTGGAAGAGGACATAGATAAATATGAGATGGCATGTGATACTGCGTGCAGAATTTGACAGAGCAATGAAAGACCTAAGTCAAAGTAAGTCAGTGGGAGTAGAAAACATTCCGCTGTAACTACTGATACCTTTGTGAGAGACAGCCATGACAAAACTCCTTCATCTGATGAACAAGATGTACGAGACAAGTGAAATTACCTTCAGACATCCAATTTCAAAGAAAGCAGATGCTGTGAAAATTAACGAACTAACAGTTTAATAAGTCACATTTACAAAATACTGACACGAATTCTTTACAGATGACTGGAAAAACTGGTAGCAGCCAACCTTAGGAAAGATCAGTTTGAATTCTGTAGCAATGTAGGAATACACAAGGCAATACTGCCCCTATGACTTATCTTAGAAGATTGGTTAAAGAAAGGCAAACCTATGTTGATAGCATTTGTACACTTAGAGAAAAGTTTTGACAATGGTAACTGGAATACTCACTTTGAAATTCTGAAGATGGCAGGTGTAAAATACAGGGAGCAAAAGGTTATTTACAATTTTTACAGAAACCAGATGGTAGTTAAAAGAGTTGAGGGGCACGGAAGGACAGTAGTGGTTGAGAAGGGAGTAAGACAGACTTGCAGCCTCTCCCCGATGTTATTCAATCTGTATATTGAGCAAGCAGTAAAGGAAACAAAATAAAAATTTGGAGTAGGAATTTAAATCCAAGGAAAAGAAATAAAGAACCTTGAGATTTGCCAATTACATTGTAATTCTGTCAAAGACAGCAAAGCACTTCGAATAACAGTTGAATGAAATGGACAGTGCCTTGCAAGGAGGATATAAGATGAACATCAACAAAAGCAAAATAAGAGTAATGGAATGGACTCAAATTAAATAAGGTGATTCTGAGGTAATCAGATTAGGAAATGAGACATTTAAAGTAGCAGATGAGTTTTGCTATTTGTGCAGCAAAATAACTGATGATAGTCGAAGTAGAGAGGATATAAAAAGTGGACTGCTGATGGCAAGAAAAGTGTTTCAAAAGAGGAGAAATTTGTTAAGATTGGGTATAGATTTAAGTGTCAAGAAGTCTTTTCTGAAAGTATTTGTATGTAGTGTAGCCATGTGTGGAAGTGAAACATGGATGATAAACAGTTTATACTTGAAGAGAAAAGAAGCCTTTGAAATGTGATGCTACAGAAGAATGCTGACATTTAGAAGGGTAGATCATGTAACTAATGAGGAGGTACTGAATAGAATTGGGGAGAAGAGGAATTTGTGGCCCAACTTGACTAGAAGAAGAGATCGGTTGGTAGGACACATTCAAAGGCATCAAGGAATCACAAAGTTAGTACTGGAGGAAGGCGCTCAGGGTAAAAATCATATAGGGAGACCAAGATAAGGGTACACTAAGCAGATTCAGAAGGTTGCAGTATTTACTAGGAGATGAAGAGGCTTGCACAGGATAGAGAAGCATGGAGAGTAGCATCAAACCAGTCTTTGGACTGAAGACCACAACAACAATAATGACAATGAGAAAACATGTAATTTGTCCTTTGATACAGCTGTTTGCAATTTTTTTTGATATAGTTGAGTTAGAATGCAGGGAGGAGAAGATATTTGCAGTACACTGTTAGCTGCTCTTGAAAAGTATAGTGTTAGATACAATGCACTAAAAAAACCACCTTGTATGTATCGTAACAGATGGTGCATCAACATTGCTTGCACTTTACAAAGGCATATCCACTCTACTGCATAATTACTCATAGAAGGATTTAATTGCTGTGCATTGCGTGAACCACAAAATGGATCTAACTGTCCATAATGTTCTGAATGACGTGGCAGACTTGTTTTAGAGTCCTTGTATTCTGTGTTTTCTCAAAGTCCCAAAAAGCAAAGACAATTGCAAGACATTTCACAGTAATTCTCCTCTCAGCTATTAAAACTAGCCCATGCCATTGAGTGTATCATCATTTAATGCTGCTTGGCCTCTTCTTGAGAGTCCCCGTACTTTTATCTATCTTTTTGAATGACTTAGTCATGATGGTTCCCAGTCACCTCTTGAGAAATCTAAATTTGAAGGGCTGCTAAAATATCTCACAAAGTTGTTGCTTATATTGGAGTTAGTTGTTCATCATGAGGGCCCACACATTCTGTGGGTATTATTATTTTTAATGCAAAACAGTAACTCTCCAGCCCTAAAACAAAGCAAGAAATTGACACGGCTGTAAAACCTCTTGAAACACTGTAAACAAATGACTTGTCACACAGCAGGATCACAGTACATCAGTTGGAGGAAGAATGCATAGTCAGACGAGTCACAATTAAAGAACCATCTTACAATGAGTATAACAAATTTCAAACTTTTCCAGTCTTCGGTACATAATATAAAAAGACTTCAAAGACTTTTTTTTAATACAGCTGTATCAAATTCAGACACAAGGCCTTGAGACAAGTATCAACCTGTATTTTATGGTGACTTGTGAATTTCTTATTTATGTGAAAGGTGGATGGGACATGAAATTTACAATCCTGAAACTGGTCACAAAGGGCAACCTCAAGAAAATACAAACACAGGCTTGTAGTTTACAAAGATTTATTTCACATATCCCCAAAAACAGTTCTACAAAATCTTTTACAAAACCAGCCTTCCAATAGCCACCAATTACAAATATAATTAAAAACCTTACACAGTCTTTACAAGAATATATGGAATGAAACAAGTTAAGATCCTTCCTTTTAACTGTATAACAAATAGCCCAAGATAAATATAGATGACAAGCATAATAGCCCAAAAAATTAACAGGAATTTACCGGGACTAAATTCCCATTAGTAAAACAAGCAACAGTACAGAATATTAAATAACAAATTTTAAGTAAAAGAGCAAATTCTCCAACGGGAACCTTGGACCAATAAACAGATAACAGAACAATGAAATTCCACCAATTATGTAGTGAGTTATTCCACTTAACTTACTCGTGAAATCCCTTTCAAGTATAACAACAATATTTAGGCAGAAAAGACACTTATCTTAATAGTCAGTTTAAGTTCCATGCAACAGCAGGCACACCCCAACGGATGGCCCACCCTAATACAAGAATGATCAAAGTACTTGGAACAGGGGACGCACCTTGGCGCAGCCCGAACACATTAACGAGAGGAATCTCAAAATAATTACAAGAGAGAATACTCAACTTCTGTCAACTACTGGGGCGAGCAGCAACTCTGAAGGGATACAGCCAAGTAGTGATGAGCATCACCAGAATGTAGTGGGATGAGCTAAAGGTGTCCAAACATATTTCAATCAAGGCTCCGCCCCTTGTATTGGTCAATCTGGAAATGACTGTGCCCACAACTTGTAGTACACTGTAACATTTAAAAAAAGACAAATTACAGACAATGAAACCAAAGGACACACCTCAAACCCTCGTATTTCAGAGTTATGCCTCCCTCCCCCCCCCCCCCCCCTCCTTAAATTTAATATACTTAATACATGCAAGACCTCAAAGCATTAGAATAGAAAATTATTCACTTCTTACAGCTCATAATTCTTTACGCTTACAGGTAGACCCCAATAACAAGTATAAAGTCTGGAGAAGTTAATGGTCTGCTGAATCAAGAGCATAAAAACTCGTAATACAAGGCACCAAAGTCATGGCCCCTTCAAATGAAGACCACAGAATAAATCATAAGTTATTCAAGTAACATTACAAGCACACTGTCTTAACACTAAACATATCTGGCATGCTGTCCTAGAATGGCTCGTGCAGCCTTCATGCTACTCATGCTTAGTGCTCCCATCACTGAGCAGCGTTTTACACTCTTAACACCGGTACTTGACATACACCGGAACCAAGGGTGAATTCCTTATTCCCGCCAAGGCAGGGATAACCACATACAAATTACTGTTTCTGGCTGTGAACACAAATTACAATCAGATTGATCACAATACACAACTTCAAAGAAATAGCAGATGGCCACCGTTAGTAGCAGCAAACAACGAGAATCCACATAGCATACATAGGCATCCAGCATCAGGTACTACAATATACACACTTGCTAGTGCATTGGAGGCCATCACCACCAGCCCGTTGCCGACACACTCCACATATCATAGCACAGTGCCGCAAGCAACCAATGCTCCTCTGTAACGCTCACTCCATGACTCGCCAACACAACATATGCTTAAGCAACGGGCAAGCATGATCACTAGGGCCCCAGAGAGGAAAATCAATCGAATCATTGCCAGAAGCACCACACTTAAATAGTGGCCAGAAGAGGAAAACCAACGAGAAAATGTGCATGCCAGAATGAATAGGATTACTGCCCCTGCTATATAAGAGAATCACTGGCGCAGCAACTCCCCCATGGATCAGTGGATTTTAGTTTCAGTACAAGCGTATATGCATGACTAGTTGAAGATTTTCAAATCTGTAAAGAAAATCCTGAATACATTCCCACTTCTGTGAAACAAATTGTAAAAGCAGTCTATATTATACCTATATCTATGGATGAACATGAATGTTCTATGACTTTAACACTGACTGATCAGAGAAATCATTTAGAGATTGCGACACTTTCAAACCTAGTTTTTATTTCAATAGATGGACCTATTGCTTCAATGCAGATAAATGGATCAAGTCTCAGCAGCAGGAGCAGTATCATCTGTACTGTGTATTCAACCAAATGCTATAAGCTGAAATGCAAGTATATACAGTAGTATTATTCTGTAAATACACTCTATCTCTAATTTGCTTTTAAGATACATCAAGGAGGTAATCAGAAATTACATACAGGTAAACTGCCACATACATATCACTAGGGCATCCTATCCAATGCTAAAAGGAAAAACTGCACACTGCAATCTCCCATAATGTTATATATACATCGTGAGGTAGACACGACACAAACTAACTCCACCATCTGTTTCTTTGTAAAATAAGAACTGAGACTAAGTCGACAGCTGTAATTCATTTTAGAACTCAGTCTTACCACACAAATGATTTGAAAGCTTTACCTGCAGCCACCCAATTGGAGAACGAGCTGTAATTTATTTTTCCACGTAACTGAATCTCCGTGATACTTGTGTAGAGTGCCACTTGTTGATTGCATTATACGTGTATCCCTACCATGACAATTATCACTATATGCTTCAATATTAGAGTCTTCATTCTTCTCAAACTTCATGCCAACTGGTATGCATCCTGGTTTAACCAGTGTGGATAATTGGTTTGCATTCATCGTACCATATTTCTCTAAAATTCTCTTCACATCTACAGACTGAGTTAATTGAATGCAGTTGTCAGATTTCTTCATTTGTAAGCCTAGGAAATAACAAACCTTTTCTACAATGATCAGAAAATCTTTACCCAACGGTTCAATAAATTTAGCTGTTGCATCAATAGAGCCGATAGCCAGTCTATCGTCAATGTAAAACAGCACTACCAGGTTTTCACCATAGGACATACATGGATCTGAGCAGTTCTCCTGTAAACTGCATTCGGTAAGAGATTTAACAAGATTTGATTTGATTTTTTTCTCATTTAGATACCTGTTGCCTTACATTTTATAACAGGTCATTCATTTTACAGTTTTTCATGTAGATTACAAAACATATTCCACATTACAAACACCAATTTTTCACAATTACAATGGAAGTAATAATGCATTAAAAATACGTTAGAAATTGGAAAAAAAACACAAAAAATATTCAAATATTAAAAAGATATGATGATAGATGATAGGAATGACTTGGGGAGAGGGAGGAGGGGGTGAGAGAGAGGGGAGAGGGAGGGGGGGGGGGGGGGGGGGGGAGAGAGAGAGAGAGAGAGAGAGAGAGAGAGAGAGAGAGAGAGAGAGAGAGAGAGAGACGTTACTCTGTCTGACCCAGCCTGGTCGGAAAGCCACGGAACTACTTCAAGCCTTGCGGTCCTGGACCACTACAGTTTAATTTACAGATTAGTATTTTTAAACACTATTTAGAAAAACACTACAACTATTACTTACATTATGGAAAGCACATTGGTCTGTGAGTGTAAAGTATGTTATTTGTTGGGGTTATTAATTAACCTTCAGTTCCTGTATTATGTGTCTTGAATTTTACCTATTATGTTGCTTATATACTAAGTGTTCAGTTACAAATGTTACATCCCAACAGTGGTGTAATGACTGCAGGATGGATTTGCCTGCTATTTATATTTAGGCTAGAAGAGATTTACAAGGCCGACTGCATTAAACTGTTTATTCTGATGCAGTTTAATTATTTAAGATGTTGTGTAAGTATGTCTGTGGTACATGTCAGTGAAAGTGTTTGCTGTTTGAGTGAGTGTGTGTTTCGGTACTGCTGTCTCTGTTGGTGCACGAATTGGAACTGCTGTCTTATGTGCTTCATGTGTGTTGCAGTGTTCTGTTATACGGCTGTGTCTGTCTGTATTTGTCATGTAATGTCCTTGAGACATCATCAGTGATTTTATTTCCTATTTCCCACTCGTCTTTGTCTCTTATTGCCCGTGTCATATCATTCTTGTATTGTGTTGGTGTCTGGTGTGCTGCCCTGTATCAGCGACAGTGAAAAAGTATGTGTTCTGGGGATCCATGTTCCCCATATGTACAATCAGTACTCTGGCTGTGGCCTATGTGGTGTAACTGCACAGGGTAAGGGCTGTGACCTTCAGAAAGTGAACCATACTCTAGCTAGGATTGATATGGCTCAGTCTCAGATGTTCTCTGATGTCCAGGAAGAATTGATATACCATACAGCCCTTATCCCTTGCCTCCCATTCCCTTTGCCAGGTATCCACCTGCCATTTAACGAGTTCGGGCTTCTCGGTAATACCCAGTCCGGTAATCTCGATTACCTTCTCCTGTCTCTCCCTCCTCAGCCAGGACATTGACCCCAAAACAGAATGGTTACGTCGATAGGGAAGGTTCCAAGCACCCCGCAGAGTGATTCCACTGATGTAGTGTTGAAAGTTCCAGGACACTTCTCTGCCCTTGCCGCATGAAGTTCCGATTCATCACCAGACATACTTGGTAGGCCCATGAACTGGGCTGCAAAACAGATCACAGACTCAAAGAGCACACAGTGATAAGTTCTCAGTGTATGTAATGGTACCATGATATGTGCTGTGTTGAGTCTGATCAACTTAGGGATGATCTTGGCAGCCCTGTCAGTCATTATTTGGATGTGTTCATCAAATGACAGTCGATTGTCAAGTTGCACACCAAGATCTAATGTTTTCCGTTGTCGTCATATGCTAATGTCATGTAGTTTTATGGTAGGATTACTTTATAGTGTTCCCTTGAGTAGTATATAAATTGTTTTGTGCAGAGCCATCTTAAGTTTATTATGTTTGCACCACTGGCTGATGCTTGTGAGTAGCTGTGTTGATCGGTGTTCAGGTTGTGTTCTTGAGTCCATGGAGACCACCACCAGAAGCGTCATCTGTGTATGTGTGTATGCTATCACCCTATTCGCGTAGTTATCCCCATCCAGTTGATGGAGGAGAGGTTCAAATGAGATATCCCAAAAGACAGGGCCATAGATTGAGCCTTGTGGGCAACCTTTGGTGAATCTTTTAATCACTTTCTGATTTCCCGTACGCCATTCAACCACTCTGTTTCTGCATTAGTCTGAGAGGCAATTGTAGATGGCCTTATGTACCTGCATATCTCTGAGTCTTGCAAACATTGCGGGCCCCAGAGATTATCAAAGAGGTGCCCAAAATGTCTATAAGAATAGCAAATTTGTGTTTGTTTTCTATGTTATTAACAGTGGTTAGTACCTTATTTAGTGTTTCATCTATAGATTTTCCCACCCTGAAACCAAATTGGTGCGAACTAAGGCCAAGGAGCTCCCCTTTCGTTTGCAAGCGATCGTACAGAAGTCATTCCTAGACCTTCACCAGGGTGTTATTTAAGCATATACACCTATATGTTTTTGGATCTGGAGGATCCTTGTCCTCTGATTTTTTTAATTGTCATGGCACTTGCTGTTTTCCAGACTGCAGGTACCTGTCGCAGCTGTAAAGCTTCGTTGAGTGTATCCGTCAGGTATGGAACAATCTGTGGAGCGACAATTTTCAGTGTCTTGGAGGGGATACCATCAGGTCCAGGAGCTTTTTTTGTTCTTTAGATTGGCAATCACCAGTGTGACCTCCTCACACGCCAAGGGACTAATGACTGTACCATTTTCATAGCAAGAGTTCATTAAGATTTGTTGCCCAGTATTAATCTGTCCATCAGATTGTTGCTTGTCAGTGGGGAGTAGTTTGTTTTTCAGGAATTCCATAGAACTCCTCCATCCCTCTCTTATGGTACCATCATCTTGTCTCAGCATTGCTAAGACTAGTGGTGTCTGCAGACACTCTGTGTGTTCCAATGTTCTTCTCGAGTTTTTTGTATCTCTTGTTTGCAGCATTGTTTTGCTTCCCTGAACTGTACGAGTCTGACATCTCTGTCCCTTGCTGTTGTTGCTCTTTGATACCATTTCCATTTGTTTCTTGCATCTTCATGCAACCTTGTTAGTCTTCTAGACTGTTTAGCTTTTGTCCTGCGTCAGCAGTTGGAATTGCAGCCCTTTGTGCTTTTTGTAGTAAGTCAGTCAAAATGTGTGCTTTATAATCCACTGACCCTGAACTGCATGTAAGGGGAAGACCTCTATCATCTGTGTTAGTTTTTCCCAGTCTGCCTTATGAAATAACAACCACTTATGTCTGTCCTGTGTAGGTGTGTATATTTGTGTGTCTGTGATCATGATGATGGCATTGTGGTTGCTATGAGCAATGCCATCAATGACCTCCCACATCATTATAAGTGGAAGTGCATTTGCAATTGTTATGTCAGTCCTGCTGCTGGCTCCTGATGGCACTATATAGGTGGGTGGCTGATTCAGACTGTTGACAATGTGTAGGTTGTGTTCAGTTAGCACCTCATGGACTTGGTGCCCCCATTCATCTGTTGTGTCAGAGTGCCATATAGTCAACCTAGCATTTATGTCTGCAGCCTTTAGTAAGTTTCTGTTATTTGCATATTCAACAATGTCTCTGATGTAACTGAGATATGGTTCAATGTTGTGCAAGTACCGCACATATAACGATGCAATAATTCACTTCTTGCCTTTGTGCATTATTTCCACTGTTGCAAGGTGCTTGGTACATAGATTGGCTATCTGTGAAACAGTAAAGTTTCGATTTGTGACAAGGATTGCAGCCTTCGCATCGGATGAACCTGTTATGATGATTTGTTTGTGGTTAAAGCCCACTAGTTTGCCATTCATGGTGTATGGTTCCTACAAGCAGACAACATTCACACGCGCTTCATCCACTAGTTTAGGTAGCTCCATACTAAATAGTGTTTGGTGGTTTGCATTCAGCTGTAAGAGTTTCATGGATGTCTGGTATATACATAGATCCCTCTTCATTCTAATCAAAGTATACTCATCCATAGATCCTCGCAATGTCTTTGTATACATTTTCTAGAATGGGCTTTTCACACCTCTTGTGCAGGCTTTGTATAGTAGTGCAGTCAGTTCTTTAATGTCTGTCATTATATTAACTGATTTCACCAAAATTCAGTCTGCTTAGTCACCAATTCCAGACACAAGTCCCAGTGCTGTTTGAAAGGTGTCTGTTTTCTTGCCTTGAAAGGCATATAATTTCTTCCAGCTTTAAAATGCCACCTGTTCCCCAAGTTCTGTGTTCTTTATCTGGGTCTGATCATTCTCTTGTTGTATGCTCGGGCTGTGAGTGTTTCTGTTCTGTCACAGTGCTTTTCCTATGTCTGTGTTTTGGTTGTATCCTTCGGTGTCTGTGCAAGTTTCGTGAGATGTGTAGTTGTTGGTGCACATTTCACCATTAATTTCATTTTGTTCTTGTTTATGATGTCTATGCTTTCCACAGTCATTAATAACTAATTCTATTCCTAGTTCTTCTATTCTCAACAGTAAGTATGTCTGCATGGTAGCCCACTGGTACGTTTCACATTTTATGAGCTTGGCTACCACGTAGTCCATGGCACCTTGGATACACAGTTGATCGATGCGTTCCATTGTCTAGTAGTAGTAGTAGTAGTAGTAGTAGTAGTAGTAGTAGTAGTATCTTTATTCATCTGTAGATCTCTTTTTACAAGGATACATGACATGTCAAAGTATTTAAAAAAATTTAGATCAATTTAAAATAAGCTAATTCGTATACACATATATTTACAGACATCTAGTTAGAGATAATCATTAGATTTACTCCTGGTATACAATACTTTTTTTCACAAATAACTTATTACATAATGTAATGCCACATTGTTCACTCATATCTCACTATCAGTCACTGCGCGTGCACGCATGCGCACATGCATTATTATTATTTATTTGTATAACATTTTTCATCAAACCCCTATCTCTTTTAGCTAAGTAATCCTTCAATGTATAAAATGTATTGTATAACAGGTACTGTTTAGCTGTCTTTTTAAATACGTGTATTTTGGCAATTTCTTTAATCTCTTTTGGTAATTTATTGTACAGTTTTATTCCTTGGTAGAAAATGCTGTTTTGAGTTTTATGTTTATTTTTCTTGGTAAATGTAAGTTGAGTCTATGTCTTGTTGCACGGTCATGGACAGAGCTGTTTGTGCAGTAATTACCAATGTTATTTTTTATGTCTACAGCTGACTAGTAAATGTATTCACATGGAGCAGTTAAAATCCCCAGTGTTCTGAACAGATCTTTACAATGAGCTCCACTAGTGTTTTAGGTTATTATTCTTATGGCTCTTTTCTGGAGTTTGAAAATTGTGTTCATATTTTGTGCATTTGTTCCCCAAAAAAGAATTCCATAGCTAAGAATTGAGTCTACATATGAATAATATGTAACTAGAAGACACTGCACTTACACACTACTGATGCTGATGACATTCTGTTTGCAAGTACCTTTGTGTGTTCACACCACTTCAACTGAGAATCAATATTCATTCCTAGAAATTGCATTTGTTACACAGTCTATAGAGGTGCCATCTACATTTAATTTAACATTGCCATTTTTCCTCTCAAACTGAAATTCATGGCATTAGTTTTCTTTATGTTCAATGTCAATTTATTGCTTATTGACCAATCATAAACTTCCTTGAGAGCTTCATTCGCTTTCTCAGCAAGGACTACTCTTGTTTTCTCAGTGACTATAATATTGCTGTCATCAGCTAAGAGGATTTTTTCACCGTGAGTAACACTACTGGTAAAGTCATTGATGTATATCAGGAACAGTATTGATCCTAATATGCTGCCTTGCAGAACCCATATATTAATGTATTTTGGTTCTGATAAGTGCTTTACTAAATGTTTAGATTTATTTGAAGTATGTGTTATCTCTACTCTTTGTACCCTATCTGTTAGGTATGACTGAAACCAATCATTAGCTACCCCTCTTATTCCTAATGCTTCTAATTTATTTGATAGAATCTTGTGGTCAACTGTATCAAACGCCTTAGAAAGATCCAAAAATATGCCTGTGACACACTCATCTTTACCAAGAGCATCAAGCACAACTTTTGTGAATTCTACTAGGGCTGACTCCATGTTTTTGCCACTTCAGAAACCAAACTGTGATTTGCTTAAATGATTGTATTTATTCAGGTAATTCATTAGTCTGTCTTTCATAATTGCTTCTATTATTTTTGAGAATGCTGACAGGGAAATGGGCCAGTAAGTTTTGTGAAGGATTCTTTTATTATATTTGTTGAGGGGGCTTGTATGACCCGCCAGGTTAGCCGAGAGCGCTAATGCGCTGCTTCCTGGACTCGAGTAGGCGCTCCGGCCCCAGATCGAATCCACCCAACAGATTAACGATGGAGGCTGGAGTGCCAGCCAGCCTGGATGTGGTTTTTAGGCAGTTTTCCACATCCCACTAGGTTAATACCGTGCTGGTCCCCATGTCCCGCCTCAGTTACATGGCTTGCAGACATCTGAACACATTCACACTATTCCATGGATTACACTAGACGCAGACAGTTGGGGTACACTAATTCCATCCCGATGGGGGGGGGGGGGGGGGGGGGGGGGGGAAGAGCATCCCCATGCCGACCCTGCGTCACTGTGGGAAAACGGCACAAGCAAAGGAAGGAAAGAAAGAAAGAACGAAAGTTGAGGGGCCTTGGTGTAACCCCTATGCATTGTTTCAGTACACACACTGGTACTTCATCTAAGCCTACTGACTTTTTATTTTTAGCTTTTGAATTGTTTTACTGACTTCATTCTCTTCAAATGGTTCAAATGGCTCTGAGCACTACGGGACTTAGTTTCTGAGGTCATCAGTCTCCTAGAACTTAGAACTACTTAAACCTAACTAACCTAAGGACATCACACACATCCATGCCCAAAGCAGGATTCGAACCTGCGACTGTAGCGGTCGCGCATTTCCAGACTGAAGCGCCTAAAACTGCTCGGCCAATCCGGTTGGCCCTTCATTCTCTGTGTTTGGAGGTAACATCATTGTATTTAGTGAAACATTATTTACAGGTGTTGTATTTGTTTGGGGGAATTTTTGCTGTAACTTCTCTGCAATACTTGAAAAATACTCGTTTAAATAGTTTTCTAAATGCTGTGGATCATTTATTACTTTATCCCCCTCCCTTAGCAGTATGTTATTCTGCGTTTGCCTCTCCCCATTTCCTTTTTTATAACATCCCAAACTGCTTTGCTTTTATTCTCTGCATTATATATTATTTTGTCATTAAATGTCTTTTTTGCAGCAATCACCACCTTCCTACCTTCCTATAGATATTTTTGTATCTATGATAGAAATTTAAGAATTCTGGATCATTGTGAATCTTTTTCATGGAACGGGGTGTTTAAGTGTTTGGGAGGACTTCTTAATACCTGCTGTTATCCATCTGCTTTTGTGAGATGTTGATACAGACATGCATACTTTTGGAAATGCCTTTTCAAAGTTCAATTTAAACAATGTGGAGAATTTAGAGGATTTCATATACACTTCATCCCAGCTGTGTTTTTCTAGTTCTTTTGAAAAGTCTTTTATTGTGATTTCTGACAGGCTTCATTTGTAGGCTCGTAGTTTAGGGAATGATTTGATGCCTGACTTTACTGTTGTTATTTGACAGAGATGGTCCGATAGTCCAAGATCTTTTACAGCTACATCACATTTTTCCCTGTCCATATTTGTGGCGATATGGTTAATTACTGATGAAGTCATTGTGGTAACCCCTGTTGCACTATTGACCAATAGGGACATGCCAAAACTTTGAAGGAAGTTTATGAAGGTGTTGCTGGATTCATTTATGATGTTAGTGTTGATGTTAATGCCCACACACAGAATTATGTTGACCTTTGGACTTGAGACTTTATCTAGAACTTCTGTTAACTTATTGAAAAAAGTGTCCACACTACCACTGGGAAATCTATACACACACAAAACGATTAGTTTCTTGGTGATATCAAGCACTGTTAATTCAATAGCTGATCATTCAAAGTGTCTCTCTTCACTTACAGCACTGATGTCATGTCTTGATTTGAACTGCATTTCTGTTCTGATATAAATGCATGATCCTCCACCCCTTGAAGTAGATCTGTAAGTAATGATGATGAACTGCATCACTGGCAACCAGTGACAGAAGGATTTCAGTATCACTGAACATCTCTGTGAGGAATCCCATTTGTTGCCACCATGCAACCGCACAGTGCCATGAGCTAGGCCTGGTAGCTGGAGACTTGTGTTTCCGGTGGTGAATGTCTTCGTATTCACTGTCGTGATATGTGGAATTAAGGTCCTCTTGACATGTCGTGGTCTTAGTAGACATAGTTTTCATAATTGTATTCTGTATTAGCAATCAGTTTTTCAAGTAACTGTTTGTATGTGGGGCATTCTGGACCACCTGCTTTCTTGCAAGTACAGTTTCTGTACATACATGGTATGCAACCAACTGCCTTTTCAGTGCAATCGGTTTGGACGTGTCCCGGTTTGGCGCATTTGTAGCAGACTGCTGCGTCTCGCCTACAGAGCTTAATTGGGTGCCCTAAGTCACGGCAAGTGTAGCATTTCTGCACCCTTATGAAGTTTTTTATCCCAAGTGCTTCGAAATTAGTATATACCTGTTCTCTTTGCATAAGGACAGACCACATTTGATGGCTAACTTCATTAAGGTAGTTCATTATAGGCTTGTTTCTCACTCTTGTTTTAGACTTAAGCTTCTCTTCTTTGTCAACCATTTCCTTGGTGATGTCCTCACTGAGGTTAATCTTGTGCAGTTCCTCCATTAAATCCTTGTCTGAAATGGACGTGGGGTGTTGTATATGGCCGTTGTTGTTGTTGTTTTCAGTCCTGAGACTGGTTTGAAGCAGCTCTCCACACTACTCCATTCTGTGCAAGCTTCTTCATCTCCCAGTACTTACTGCAACCTACATCCTTCTGAATCTGCTTAGTGTATTCATCTCCTAGTCTCCCTCTACGATTTTTACCCTCCACACTGCCCTCCAAAGCTAAATTTGTGATCCCTTGATGCCTCAGAACATGTCCTACAAACCAGTCCCTTCTTCTTGTCAAGTTGTGCCACAGACTCCTCTTCTCCCCAATTCTATTCAATACCTCCTCATTAGTTATGTGATCTACCCATCTAATTTTCAGCATTCTTCAGTAGCACCACATTTCGAAAGCTTCTATTCTCTTCTTATATGGCCATTAGTGGTCTCTTTTTTTGGGCCTCTTCACATTTTATGTTCTTAAGCTGTGATGTTTTCTCTACAGCTTGAATGGCATCCATCTTAATCTTGGTTTAGATAATCTCTGTGTTTGTTGTTAATCTGATCCCCTTTATTTCGATTTTATCCTGATGTACCTTGTATTGTCCTTGTTTCCTGATTGTTCGTTGTTCTTAAAAAGCAGAACTCTTGTTTGCCTTTACTTTCTCAATTTTGCTAACCATGTCTTTTTTTTTTTTTTTTTTTGTTTCATGACACTAGGAGCAGAAGCTACAGCAGCATACGTTGGAACGTTTGGCATTTCCATTCGGAGTTTGTAATTCTCTTCCTTGGGTGCCTTGATTTCCGCTTCTAGTATGGCAATTCTGAACGATGCATCAGGGGCATTGGTGATCCCAGGTTCCTTTCTTTGTCTTTCATTTTCCACTCTTAATTCCTCATTGTTACCTGCGAGCTTGGCCTGACCAAAAGAAAGTGACCAAATTTATTTATTTATTTTGTCTAACAGGTGCTGTAATGGTTGAGGATACCCTTTAAGGTTTTAATTCAGTTTGGAAGTCTGCGAGAATATCATCAACAGTTTCTATTAGTTTTCTCTCTATGCTTGATCATTGCAGCAATGATGGCTCTGCAAATCATAGTCTTCCATTTGATCATAAGCATTTACGGTCACTGTCACCAGTCACATTGCCTAGCAAAGGAAGTTGTGTTTACACTTCATCAAATTTTACTGGATGGCCTTATATACAACCTGATGCTTCCCGTATATTATTATGAAATTTGTATCTAAGCATATCAACGTCTTTGGGAGGGGGGGGGGGGGGAGGGGGAGGCAGTGGGCCATGAATAAAGCAGCAGCTGCTGCTGCTGCTGCTGCTGCTGCTGCTACTACTACTACTACTACTACTACTACTTCACTTTTGTGAAGCTTCATCAAATTTTCACTGTGGTTTTAATTTTGTGAACAATCAGATTTTGGTTAAAAAAGGAAAAAAAATGTCTTGTGTAACAGGCTTTTTATACCTGTATCTGGTAGAATGTCAATTGTTAGTCCATATTTCGTTCAAAAACTCTCTCTCTCTCTCTCTCTCTCTCTCCCCCCCCCCCTCCCCCCCTGCCTGCCCGCCCCCAGACACTGATCCTCTCTACTCTAATATATATCCTCTAAATTATTGTTTTCTATATCATGACCTTGTTTACCTGCTTCCATTAGACATGTCTCATCAAAACTGCACCATCTATCTTACTATCCTCTGTAAATAACTCACAGAACACCACTTGAACTTACCATTACTCTTGTACTTCTCAAATTTTCTAGCAGTTCTATGCTTATTGTTTTCCCACCAATTAGGAAGAAAATCTGTATTCATTAAGACACAAGATCTCCAATCTACCACACTGAAAACTTATTCATTTTTCAATATCCATGTCATATTCACACACCTGTCAAAAGTTCGCAGTTCACCTCCCTCTATGCAAAGAAATGTGGTGACTCCATCCTTGGCAGTATCAATGACAATAACTCTTCACTTGTATGTTCAAAAGTGAGTCCTGTCCCCGACAGCATCTTTTCATCATTAATGAAATTCATGGTATGACACACGACTTTCATTGCCACTTACATCATATACCTGCCCCCTACTGACAATCATCTCACATCCAGCAGCTATGCAACCACCAACAGCTCAAATTTGTTTTATTTCATCTTGTTCACTATCACCTTTACTACTGTATATCCACTCTGACAACAACCCACCACACTCGCTTTGTGAACTGATCAGTTCTGCCTCCAATTTTAGATCGGAAACATAATTTGGGAAGGGCGACTAATCAAAATTTTCCAGTGATTTGCTGCACTGAAAATTCATGTCATTCCATCTGCTTCCTTTCTTATTTACCACAGAATTTTTAATTTTCTCCTCAGATACTTCAAACCTATTGTAATGTTCAGTTCATCTTCTCCATATCTTATCACCTAGGATTGCATCAATGACACATAATCGTTGTCTTTCTCCATCCCTTACACTTCTGTCATTCTGTTTTGTAATAATGAAATCAGTTTTTCTTTTGCTAGTTATTTCTATCCCTGGGCCCTGGAAGTGGTGCAGCCTAGTTTTATGAAATTCTGTTGCTGATTTGACGTCCATAGTTTTCATTACTGTTGTAGTTATTAGTGTGATCATGTTGGAAATTATTCGCTGGCCAATTCTGAGAATTATGTGGTTTGCCCTGGTGCCAATTTTGCACTTGTGTTACCTTATTATCATTGTGCCACTGATTTGAGTCATAATTCCATGAGTCACTATTAGAATGATTTTGATGCGAACCACATCATCTGTACTGAATTATGTGAATTAAATTTTGCTGTCAGCTCTCCAAGATCCCCATCTAAATTGTTTAACTGCTTTGAAATCCGTCGCAATAGTAACATCCTTTAATCCCCAAGTAATTTCTCTACCTAATTTCTGACTCTCAGGTCTGCCAAGGCAGTATGAATTGCATCGACTCAAAGACTGAGCACACTTTCTGTATCCACAGGCAAATCTGGCAATCCACATAATTCAATGATATTGTGATGGTACTTACCTTTTTTTGCTGCACCATGCTGACTGCCTCTAGTCTGCTGGAAACTACTGTCACCACTACTATTGCAGTATCTATGTGAAAAAGCAACACAAGCGGTTGATGTGAAACATTACTGCACAACCACAGCACAATAAACTCTGGCACTAGAAAGTGCTGACTGACAGATGAGTAAAAGACACGAGCTTCAAGAATAGTTGTGTGTTTCCTAAAACTGGAATTTCTTTATATTTTGGAAAGCTTTGTGGCAAAATTTTGTGGACATGAGGAACCTGGGAAATTTTCAAATTATTGTAAATTTCGCTTTTGAATTTGGTGTTGTGGTTAAGGATCACATTGCCATCCACAGCACCCGTAACACATTCAAAACAATTTACTTTTCTGTAAGCTGTAAGTTTTTCGTAGGTGAGTGAGAAAGGGAGCGACTGCTCCTTGTCTCAGTCATCACATGGAGTTATGCAACAACTATGCAGTTTGTCATGGTTATCAGGGAATGTTTTGCCTGAGGAAAGGAAAAAACTTCGCTTCCCTCCATCCCTGTAGCATGATTCAAAAATTTCACTTCCTTTCTTCCTTGTGAAAATGATGTGGAAACTTTACTGTTACAGAAACCTTGTGGATAGTTTGGATGATAATTATATCTCAGAGCTGTGGTTGTGCTTCAGATGACCAGACTCTTATCATTTATTTCTACCACAGAAGCTCCAGTCTTTACAGAACTTGGCCAACTCACAGTCATTACTTCAGTTATGTGGCAAATGTTCTCCCATCCACTCAGCTATTAGCAAACATTATAAGTTTGTTCAAGTTAGAACTTTTAATGCCTTAGTATGTGCATAACGCCATTCCACACTTCTCCGTATAATCTGATTTTTCAGCTAGTTAATGCTGTTTGGATTTGTTCCGAAAAACATTACTGTTGAAATGTTGAAGCCCCACCGTAACTGGTGCTGTCAAGAGTTTCATACCTTTTCCTAACAGAGTAATATTTTGTGCCATATCATCTTGGTATGGTTAACAATGCTGTATTTTGTTTTTAAATCTTTGTTTAACAATAACATAATTAAATTGATACCTTCCAGTGTCGCTTTGCCTTTTCCAGATGCACTTTCATTTGGGATTTTAGAGGAGGACAGATTTATTGATGACATCTTCATGATCTGGACCCACAGTGAAGAAGAACTCCAGAATTTCCTCTCCAACCTCAACTCCTTTGGTTCCATCAGATTCACCTAGTCCTACTCCAAATCCCATGCCACTTTCCTTGACGTTGACCTCCACCTGTCCAATGGCCAGCTTCACACGTCCGTCCACATCAGACCCACCAACAAACAACAGTACCTCCATTATGACAGCTGCCACCCATTCCACATCAAACGGTCCCTTCCGTACAGCCTAGGCCTTCATGGCAAACGAATCGGCTCCAGTCCAGAAGCCCTGGACCATTACACCAACAACCTTTCGCATCCCGCAACTACCCTCCCGACCTGGTACAGAAGCAAATAACTAGAGCCACTTCCTCATCCCCTCAAACCCAGAATCTCCCACAGGAGAACCCCAAAAGTGCCCCATTTGTGACAGGATACTTTCCGGGACTGGATCAGACTCTGAATGTGGCTCTCCAGCAGGGATACGACTTCCTCAAATCCTGCCCTGAAATGAGATCCATCCTGCATGAAATCCTCCCCACTCCACCACGAGTGTCTTTCCGCCTTCCACCTAACCTTCGTAACCTCTTAGTTCATCCCTATGAAATCCCCAAACCACCTTCCCTACCCTCTGGCTCCTACGCTTGTAACTGACCCCAGTGTAAAACCTGTCCCATGCACCCTCCCACCACCACCTACTCCAGTCCTGTAACCCGGTAGGTGTACACAATCAAAGGCAGAGCCACGTGTGAAAGCACCCACGTGATTTACCAACTGACCTGCCTACACTGTAAAGCTTTCTATGTGGGAATGACCAGCAACAAACTGTCCATTCACATGAATGGACACAGGCAGACAGTGTTTGTTGGTAATGAGGATCACCCTGTGGCTAAACATGCCTTGGTGTACGGCCAGCACATCTTGGCACAGTGTTACACCGTCCGGGTTATCTGGATACTTCCCACTAACACCAACCTGTCAGAATTCCGGAGATGGGAACTTGCCCTTCAGTATATCCTCTCTTCTCGATACCCGCCAGGCCTCAACCTCCGCTAATTTCAAGTTGCCGCCCCTCATACCTCACCTGTCATTCAACAACATCTTTGCCTATGTACTTCCGCCTCGACTGACATCTCTGCCCAAACTCTTTGCCTTTACAAATGTCTACTTGTGTCTGTGTATGTGCAGATGGATATGTGTGTGTATGCGAGTGTATACATGTCCTTTTTTCCCCCTAATGTAAGTCTTTCCGCTCCCAGGATTGGAATGACTCCTTACCCTCTCCCTTAAAACCCACATCCTTTCGTCTTTCCCTCTCTTTCCCTCTTTCCTGATGAAGCAACCGTTGGTTACTAAAGCTAGAATTTTGTGTGTATGTTTGTGTGTCTATCAACCTGCCAGCGCTTTCGTTTGGTAAGTCACATCTTCTTTGTTTTTAGAAATATTTTTCCCACATGGAATGTTTCCCTCTATTATCAAAACAAAGATGATGTGACTTACCAAACGAAAGCGCTGGCACGTCGATAGACACACAAACAAACACAAACATACACATAAAATTCAAGCTTTCGCAACAAACTGTTGCCTCATCAGGAAAGAGGGAAGGAGAGGGAAAGACGAAAGGATGATTACACACACACACACACACACACACACACACACACACACATTTTGTTGATTCTCATACACATGTGTTTACCATATCGCATGCGACCACAGACTGCTCACAAAGAGCCTGAAAAATGATGATGTTATACGTGACTTGGTCGATAGTCACCACATTAGCGCCCCCCCCCTCCCTCACTCCTGGACTGTAGAGCACAAACACAAATATGAGGGCATACATGTCAATGAAGCACCCAGGGGCGAGGGAGAGGGTGTTTAAACAGAAACAATTCATTACATTATATTACATTAGTAAATGAAGTCTTCGAGGGAGACGGATGGTCCTGCCCGACCAGGCGAATCCTCATCAGCAGTGGAGGGATTTGGAGAGGGTGCGGTGGATTGTGAGGAGCCAGGATAGCGAACCTGGATGCCTGTAGCGATACCAAGGACTTTCACCGTTGATAGTACCAACAAGCAAGGGGACAGACTGGAGAAGGTGATTGTGGGTCATGTTGTCATTGGGGAAGCTGGCTCATTCTACCTGCAGCATTTTCATACGACTGTGAGTAGGTAACATCACACGTGCAGGGATAGTTGTCACTCACCCGTGGACCGTCGGTAGATACCTCATGCGAGGCAGGTGTAGCAGGAGATGATGACTGTCTGGGTGGGATATCTAGCAGCTCTCCTAGCGACCACGCAGATTTGAGGCAACACACGGATACGGTTTGAGGTGTGTCGTTAATGAGCACTTCGAACGTGTTGTTACGCCGTGAGATGACTCTGTGGGGGCCCGAGTATTGAGGGCTGAGTGACAGTCGAACAGTGTCATCGTGCACCATGACTTGAGTGCAAAACACGAAATCCTTAGGCAGGAATGCAGGGGGTAGTGAGTGCGGCCAAGGAGGGGGCACACAAATGTTAGTGATAAGCTGCTTAACATGCCCAACCAACGTCGAGTCGCAGATTTGATCCGGGGAGAGTGAAGGCTTGACAACTGGGAGTTTGAGGGGTTCTCTGCGTACTACTTCTGCCAGGGACGCGCCAAGGTCCTCTTTGTAGGCAGCCCAAATGCCAAACATTACCCATGGTATGGCGTCGGCCCATTTGCCTCCGTAGCACATCAGTGAAGCTTTAAGCATATGGTGCCAGAGTTCGAGAAGCCCGTTGCTCTGGGGATGGTATGCTGTTGTCCTAAATTGTTTCACCCTGCACAGTTCACAAAGCTGCTGGAAGAGGGCGGATTCGAACTTGTGCCCCTGGTCAATGGTGATAGAAGTTGGGCAGCTGAAGCGTGAGATCTACATTAATGAAAGGGCTCGGGACACCGCATCGGCTGTGATAGTAGTGAGGGGAATTACCTCTACCCAGTGGGTAAACCTGTCAATTGCAGACAGTATGTAATGAAAGGGGTCCAAAGGGGGTAAGGGCACGACAATATTGATGTGTATATGTTGAAACCTTCATTTTGCCACACCGAAAGTACCCATGGGGGGGCTGTGCATGGCATCCTACTTTTGTGTGCTAACGAGTCACATACACTCATGCCCAACTGCGACATTGGTTTATCACCCCGGGCCAAACGAAACGTTCAGATACCAGACGTGCAGTGACGCGTTTGTCAGGGTGTGCATGGCTGTTAATACTATTAAAAATGTCCCAGCAGAGAGGTGCAGGAATCACCTGACATATGCGTCCTGCTGAAATGTCACACCAGATGGGCGACGAGAACCGAGAAAGTGTCCAAAACTCTAGTTTGAGCCCTGTTTTAGCATTGGAGTGCAATGCGCCGAGTTCAGTATCATCTGTTTGCAATTTAGGAAGTTCACTGAGGTCCAGTTGTTAAGATAATACCAACACACAAGATAAAAATCAGCGATAATGATGTCTGCCCCTCTGACGTAACTTATGTCAATCGTAAACTAGCATACGAGGTCCATCTGACGAGAACTTCTTGGGGACAAGTCCTTGCCTGGGTTACGGAAAGCTTATACCAGTGAGGTAGCAACCTTCAATATCGTCTCGTAAATATTTGAAAGCAGCGTAAATAGAAAATAGTTCCCAGTCCAAGGTTGACAATTTACATTGGGAAGCAGACAGTTTGTGGGAGAAAACTCTGAGCACCTGTACAACAGCACCCACGGATTGCTGAAGTACTGCCTCTGCTGCTGTATCACTCATGTCTGTAGTACGCTCGACCGGAGTATCAGAGATGGGATGAGCGAGCGTAATGGCCATCTGTAAGGCTGACTTGTGGTTATTAAATGCACATCACATATCTGGAGTCCACGTGACTGCCTGAGACCCTGAAGTGTTTTTTCCTGTGAGAGCATCTGTCAGTGCGGCTTCTATATCGGCGGCATGAGGAATGTGTTTGCGGTAGTAATCTACAGTTCCTAGGAAGCGGTGGAGGCCCTAAAAGTCTTTAGAGAAAGACACCATACTAATAGCCCCAACCCGTTCGGGTAGGGGGCGGATGCTGTCGGCAGAAACCACATGACCCAGAAAAGTGACGCTAGTGTGACGGAGTTGTGACTTAGCATTGTTCACTATGACACCGTTTGCTTGTAATAGTTGTAACACTGAATGTAAGTGGAGTTCATGTTCCTTGAGTGAAGAAGAGAAAATTAATAAGTCGTCCAGGTACGAATACACAAAGTCCAGTTTTCCCACCAACAAGTCAACCATTGCCACGTATGTACAGTGCTTTTAAGGCCGAACGGCATAAACAGATACTCAAACAATCTGAACAGGGTGATAATGCCGGTTTTTTCAACGTCCTCGGGTGCAATTGACAGTTGGTGGTATGCTTTGTGACAGTTGATTACACTGAAAATTTGCAGCCCATGAAGTTGGGAAGCAAAATCTTGAATATTTGGGACGGGATAATTATCTAAAATTGTTCTGGTGTTAAGCACCCGATGGTCACCGCAGAGGCAGAAAGTGTCATCTTTCTTAGGCACCAAATGAATGGGTGACGACCAATTACTAGAAGAAGGGTGAATAGTCTTACTGTCTAAAATTTCCTGAATAATCGCTTTGGCATATTTAAGTTCTCCCATGTTTAAACGCCTAGCCTTTGTGCACCCCGTAGACCTTCCATGGTATTGATTCTGTGAACAGTACCATTGTTGATTGCAAACACTGACAGGGATGATGGACCCGCACCCAATTAAGTATGACTGACCTGTAATGTACACGCTTCTTTGTCGCCAGCCGGTGAAACAGCAGAAGTGACAGTGATTCCCTGATAGTCCTTGACGTGGAGCTCAGTGGGGTACTCGGTGGTGTCAAGAACACAGCTTCTGTTCGGCAGTAGAAAAGTCACGCAGTGTCGACAGCAGGTATGAGGAGGTGGTGCGGGGGCTGAGGGCATGGCTGTGTGTGACAGCTGGGCAACCTGCTTACGAGCAACCGTGAGCTTGGCTTCTATCGTGATGATGCAGAAGCGAATGGCTTTGTTGTTGTCCCAAAGCGCATCGTTGTGTAATTTAAGAGAGAGCACTGTAACGGCGGCGTCAGCTAGCTTGCACAATAGAGTGGCTCTCTCAGATGGGAGGGAAGAAATATTGGAACCGGCGGTATAGTCTACCGAGTTAAAGATTAGTGTACCTCATTGTAGGTTAGGTGAAAGAGCATGGGCTGAGAGAAAATCTACCCCGAGCATGGTTTCATCCACATTGGCAACAACAAAAGTCCATTGTAAGGGAGTGTTAATGTCCAGCAGTCTAAGACAAATTGGTTATGCCATGAGATTGGATCAAGGAATGAATGGTGGCTCGAAGTGGGGGGCAAGGTTGACACCCAAATTTACTACCTGTGGACAAAGGCATGGCACTGACCTCGGTTCCCATGTTGCTTAGGAATGAAAGGCAAGACAGTGCATTTTTCACGTACAAGCGTCCTGTAGCATGAGGTGAAGAAGTATTAAGAGACATACGTCTGTGTGATGCAGTGCGGCCCGTAGCACCTGAGCGGGGTCACGCTATTAGTTTGGAGTTCTGCAGCGTAACTGGCTCGGATGCAGTAGCGGTGTAGCACTTCATGAGACTGTCAGTAGCGCGAAGCACGCAGCATGGTAGACATGGCTGGCTTGACCATGGTCGAGAAATCAATGAGTCCGGTGTTCGTCGGAGTAACGTCAACAGGCGTAGAATGGACCGGCGCAGAAGAGTCAACTGCAGTTGACTGATGTGCGGAAAACAATGGAGTACAGTTTCCGAGCCCCTCCCCTACAGGTGTATTAAAATTGTTAAAATCACCTAACGTTTGCGGAACACATGTGGCAGACATGGCAGGAACACTCAATTTGTACCGCCCCTGACCCAGGTGGAAAGTTCACACTGGCACTTGGGAAACTTACAAACAGAGTCACTAGTGTTTGAGCACATTGTGTTGACCGTTGCTGAGCACTCTGAGCATGTGGAAAGTTCACATTCGACGTAAAAAATTCACATGTGAAGTTCTGTGCACAAAAAATGTTCTGTTGTAGTAGAGGGGTGTTGGGGGCGCACGACAGCAAGGTCTTCAGCGCCCGTGCAGTATCATAGTGAGACGGGTGTCAAGAAAAGAAACCCTCAGAACATTGACATAAAATGGAACATAAAACACGGGGAACAATCATTGAAAAAATGTGCTCACCCACACCGAAGCGTGGGATGAAGCAGGGCGTCAGCAGTAAAACATGGACAACACAGGAAGAAAATGGTAGAGGGAGCTAAAACAATGTAGCAGATGGAAGTGGCTGGCTGACCGCAAGGAAAAAAAGGGGAGGAGTCAGCCACTCTGCAACACACTAAAACCTCCAGCCTAAAAGTTTAGGCCAGAGTCCAGACACATCACAGAACTTAAAAACCCTAGACACACACGTCTCATCGTCAGCTAAAACACAAGGCAGATCCCCATCAACTTGTGCTTCTGCCCTTGCATCACGGTATAAAAGGCAGTCTGTTAAAATGTGCCGGACAGAGATGTGCACACCACAAGCGTCACAAAACGGAGGATCCTCCCGCCGTAATAAATAGCTATGCGTCACAGGACAGTGCCCAATCCGCAGACGTGTGAGGGCCACCTCTTCCCGCCTGAGCAACCGGCAGGAGGAACGCCACGGCCGAGTGGTTGACTTTACCGACCGCAGTTTATTGGCCGACACCGCCAGCCATTCGTCCTCCCACAACTCCATGCACTTCCTGTGGAGTGCAGCGATGACTGACTGCAAGGGGATAGGACACTGGACCACATCATGCTCTCTGCAGGCCTCCTTGGCAGCCCGATCAGCCTGTTCATTGCCCCATATGCCGACATGACCAGGCACCCAGCAGAAGGATACCTCTTTACCCCGCTGTTGGAGCAAGTACAGTTGGCTATGTATCAGCTGGACCATCTCTTCAGTCGGGTACAGGTTCTGCAGCGATTGTAAGGCACTAAGAGAATCGGAGCAGAGAAGAAATCGATCGCCCCCCGAACACGATGCATCTGCTCCAGTGCCGTCAGGATCGCGTGGAGCTCCGCTGCGAAAACGGTATATTCAGCAGGGAGGCGAATCCGGGCAACATGGTCAGGGAACACCACAGAACAGCCAAGGAAATTCTCCTGTTTGGAGCCATCAGTGTAAACCACAGTGAAACCGTGATGCACATCTAAAATGTTAAAAAAAAGTGACTGGAATGTAAAATCTGGCGTGCCATCCTTCTTAAAACGAGTCAAATCTAAAATAAGTTTGGGTCTCCGGAGGAGCCAAGGTGGAGATCTGCTCCAACCACGACGTAAAACACGAAGACCAGCCATAGACATTGCAGCGAGGCAATCCCGTGCGCGAATCCCATAGGGCTGCGTCGCACGTTGCCGGTTATGAAATAACCGTGCCAGAGGAGGCTGAGCAACGGTATGGTATGCAGGTGTGTACGGTGTGGACAAAGTTTTATACGCCCGGCGTACCGTAAGTAGCCGTCGCCGCATATGAAGTGGCGGTTCACCAGCCTCTGCACAGAGGCTTGGTATGGGGCTAGTTCGGAATGCCCCAGTGGCCAACCGCAGCCCTTCATGGTGGACAACGTCCAAAATCTTTAAGTACGAAGGCCTCGCAGACCCATACACCGTGCACCCATAATCGAGCCGAGATCGCACAAACGCCCTGTAAAACTGGAGCAGACAAGTCCTGTCAGCTCCCCATGTACTGTGGCTAAGACATTTTAAAATGCTTAAAGCCTGAAGCGACCGCCGTTTCAGGTCTTTAAGATGAGGTAACCACGTGAGCCTCGAGTCAAAAATGAGCCCCAGAAATCTCACCGTGTCTTTAAAAGAAAGAATAGTGTCCCTCAAGCGCAACTCAGGAAAGGTTAAAATCGAACGAGAACGGTTAAAAAGAACACATACAGACTTCTCGGTGGAAAACTTAAATCCACTCTTCAGCGCCCAGTCATCCAAACGCCTAATCGTAAGTTGCAACTGACGAGTTGTCGTTGCAAGGCTTGAAGAAGAGCAGAACAAAGAGAAATCATCCACAAACAAAGAACACTGGACAGGACTTTTCACCATGGACGTAATGCGATTAATAGCGATGGCAAACAGAGTCACACTTAAAACGCTACCCTGAGGGACACCGTTCTCCTGCTCAAAGCGATCAGACAGGACGTCACCAATTCGGTATCTAAAATATCGTGGCGAGAGGAAAGACTGAATAAAAAGAGGAAGACAACCACGAAAACCCCATTCGTGAAGCTGCTCCAGGATGAGACGCCGCCAAGTGGTATCGTAGGCCTTATCAATGTCGAAAAATACACCTATAAGGTGATGACGGCGTAGGAAAGCTTGTTGGATAGCCGCCTCCAGGAGGGCAAGGTTATCGAAGGTGGAACGAAACCTCCTGAAACCACACTGATAGCGACTAAGTAGTTGCCGGGATTCTAACATCCAGACAAGGCGGCGGTTGACCATCCGCTCCAAGGTCTTCCCTATGCAACTAGTGAGGGCAATACTACGGTAGCTACTTGGGCTCGAGCGGTCTTTCCCAGGTTTTAAAAAAGGGATTAAAACTGCCTCACGCCACGCGTCAGGAAAGTGACCCGACGCCCAAATGGCATTAAAAAGTGCGAGGAGGATTTCTTTGTTGCGCATTGTGAGGTGCCATAGCATACTGTAATGGATCCTGTCGTGACCAGGGAAAGTGTCACGAGCTCCAGACAATGCAGAATCCAGCTCCCACATAGAAAAAGGGCAGTTGTAAACTTCATGAGAGGTGGGCTGGAAGTTCAGACTACACCTCTCAGCAACCACTCTATGGCGCTGGAAACCTGGATCCTGACTGGTTGTGGCAGTAACTGTCGCAAAATATGCTGCCATAGTCTGGGCAATGTCTCGCGGATCTGTGTGGAGAGTGCCGTTATTCATTACAGCAGCTATGGGGCACCTCCCTCCTCTGCCAGAAATTCTCCTAATGGTCTCCCACACAATGGAACTTTTGGTGGAACGATTAATGGTGTTCAGGAACTTTTGCCACGACCTCTTCTTGCTCTCACGAATAATGCGGCGACATCTTGCCCTCGCCACCCGAAAGGCTGCAAGATTCTCAGCAGTCGGCCGACACTTGAACCGCCGCAGAGCCGCACGCCTGGTCCTGATTGCAGAGCGGCATTCGTCACTCCAATGTTCTGTTGGTATGGGACACTCCCACATGACTGCTGACTCATGTACGATAACGAGAAGTTATTGTTTGTGCCTGATGCCGGCACACGTGGCTGTGGGAATGTAGAAGCACTGTCCTGTTGAGCCGGTATGTTCAGAAACTGTGTCAAACTATTGTGAATACAAGGTGGATAATTGGAAAATGATGCCGAAGCATCCGTTGGAAAACCTAGTTGGCAAGTGTGCGGTGTAGTGGGTGGCAAGCAATCCATTGTGTGCTGCTTGACGGAACAAAAGTTTGTTATAGCACTTGCGAATAAATTCGGGGTCACCAGTATGGGTTTCATGTTGCAGGATTGCTGGATCCAATGATGTACACTGTACAACTTGTAATACACACTATTTTACACATTTTGTTGATTCTGGTACACACGCATTTAGTGTATCGCGTGCAACCACAGACTGCTCACAAAGAGCTTGAAAGACAAAGATGTTATATGTGACTTGGTCAGTAGTCGCCACAACTGCAATGAGCAATGTAATCATGTTGACATTGTGTTCCATGTGAACACATCCCCATTTGGCATCATGTGATGTGATATGACATGGTGCGGCATAAAAAGTGAACTGACTCAAAACTCCAAATGAAAGAGATACTAGTCACAAAGATAATTATTGATCTACAACATATTTATTGTGGAATGATCTGACAAACACATATCGTACATCAACTCAGTATATGGTATTACCATATGCACTCTGTTAATACTGACCACAAACTTCACATATGTATGTTTTGCTAACATCTATCAAAATACAACACAGAAATTTTTCTTGTCAGGGTATCATTATTGAACAAACAGTGCAAGATGTCAATGTAAAAGAAAAAAAAAAAAAAAAAGGATGGAAAAGATTTATCACATGAGAAAAAATAACAGGCATTCAATGCTGGTCATTATTTACTAAAAAGACAGACAGCAAGAGAGAGAGAGAGAGAGAGAGAGAGAGAGTCTGACAAATATACAAATTAATATTACAATTGGCATTAACATAATGTAAAAATACCGCTTGCAAGAAATTTTACTTTCACAGCTCCTGCAGAAGATGTCAACTTGTAAATGAAGAAACCCAGGCCTTCCCCGAACGTGAACCCACAAATCCATGGTAATTATTTTCCAATGTGTGTGGCATACAAGTCAATAATCTGATAGTGAAGTAAGAAAAACTAGAAATTTCTAAAACAGTTCAGGAAAAAAAACAGCTTCTAGTCAGAATACCTTAAGCATATTCACATTCAATAACAAGCAGGAATGTCAGGCCTAGGTACAAATGGTTACATTGCCTTGTACACACCAGTCATTATATCTAAGTCCCATAAGGAAATCACTCTTCCAAATGATCATAAACTTCAGTAGCAGTTACCTGACCACCTGCTTATGAAACCTATGAATATTAATTAATGAATTTTTGAGTTCAGCCAAGTTATATGTGGATATATATCAGAATTCTGTGTAAGTAACCAAGGGGAATGGGTACTGAAACTGGTTTTGTAACCAAAACCATTACCATTATATTCTAATCAGAATCATTACAACTACCATAAACAATTTCCTTTCACATTTATAATTCTCTATTGTCCTTCTGTGCACGAAAGTCCAT
The DNA here is from genome assembly GCF_021461395.2 of Schistocerca americana. Classification (NCBI taxonomy): domain Eukaryota; kingdom Metazoa; phylum Arthropoda; class Insecta; order Orthoptera; family Acrididae; genus Schistocerca; species Schistocerca americana. The sequence continues at coordinate 331,669,392 of NC_060119.1, forward strand.
TTTCACAAATGAGGAACAAAGTTTACAAGGTTTTAGAACTTTCTTCTTTCATTATTTTAAAACTATGTAGCCTAATGTGGCTGAACTGGCATTATCTCAAAGGAACATGATGATTATGAAGATTAAATGAACAGGTCCTATTTTAATACCTGAAAAATTTATAGAAAAAGTAATTTTCAAAATGAAAAAATCATGAGATATTATTTTAGGTTGTCAATTGTTTAGTGTGTGATCATAAGATGGTGTCCAGAATAGTAGGTATTTCTGATTGTTCAATGAAGACAGTTCACCTAGTGCAAGGACACCTTTAACTTAGTGAACAAAACACACCACTTACACATGGTGGTTAAGAGTGTTTTCCTGCATCACACAGATATACAATGTATGTGCTAGCAATATAATCCAAGGAATATTTACGGATCAGGAGAAGTGGAAGACAAAATGTAGCTTTGTAATGCTATTGTCTGCATTAAATGTAAAAATAAATGGCACTCAAATGTTTTCCCATGATCAATATTAAATACAGAACTGTTGGTCTTGGCCAATGGTGCTGGAAGATGTGTATTACAAAATATACACAAACAAGCTCTCACTTTTCTTTCAAAAAAAGTGAGTGACATAGGCAGATTACTTAAGGTGCACAACTGTTGAGCTGATTCAAAATTTATGCAGCAGGATTTTTCTTCATCAGCTCTATGTCTGCCTCCATCATATCCTTAACAAGTTCCTATAAAACAAAATACATTTATTAATCATAATGACACTGATTTATATTTAAATGTAGTTGTGTATGGCATACATTTTCCTAAAAATGAGGAAACTTTGTTTATGCAGCAATCCAACCATTTTTAGCACATTGTACTATGTATAGAAGAAACTGGATACAGCAAAGCAACACATCTAAGTCAATACATTGGTTTATTTTGTCCTAGTGGATAAAACCTATACATCACATAGAATAATGTACACAGCATTTAAGTGCACAGAATCACTTTTATTTCTCACGGCACTAAATACACATTTGTCAACAATAAAGGATACCTACACACCAAGAAACAAAGAGAGAGAACTGTGTACCAAAAGCAACATCAGTTATGCCCACGTAGCCCCTTTCCCCAACAATGTGGAGCACCTTGAATGTACAGGAATTGAAACTTAATTTGCCGGCCAGCTTTTGTGCAGACTGCTGGCTGCAATGTTGCTGCAGATGTTGGCTGGGTGATGTTATAGCTTGCTAGCTGATGGAGTGTATGATAGCTGCAGATGGAGTGGGTGGTAACTGCAAGTGAGGACATCAGAGTTGTCTCCTGGAGTCGTGAGGTTTGAAGCATTGGTGTGTTGTCTGGTAAGTATGACGGTACACAATCCACATTGGTTTGACTCACTCAATAAGAGACCCCTGTAACATTGCCATTCTACAAGATCTCCATGGTGTGGCCTCCTAGCCACATTATCAGAAAGGGGCTGGTGTACAATTGCTGGAGTTACGATCTGATGAGATCGGTGCATAGTATGACACGAATACAGTCGTCCAAAGCTTTGAGGATGAAAACAGGGTGTTCGCCTAGCAAGAACAGGCAGTCATTGGATCTTGACTACACAGTCTCAGAGCTGTTCCACCACCTGAGACAGTTCTGCTGGGGATGGCATTGGTATAAGTGCGAGACAGTGTGCCAGAATCCGTAGCAGTTCTCAATACACCATTTCTGCTAACGATGCTCTGATGTTAGCTTGTATGCCACGTAAAGACTAAAAGGACCAACGGAAGGGCCTCCGTCCATTTCTCATGGTGGTACATGAGAGCTGTCTTTAGGGACAGATGCCACCTGTCTGCATCCTGTTGCTGGCAGATAGTAGCTTTTCATATGATATTGGGAACTGCACAATTTGGGAAAGTCTAAAAACAAAACAAATGCGTCGAACTGTACCAAGTGGTCCAGCACTTGTTGCTTGACCATCTCGGAAAAAATTGATATTCGCTGGGTGAATTCCTTTATGTTTGGTGGATTCGAAACTATTTTTAAAGAATTTTTATTGGTTATCATTTCGAAATAGTGGCCGTTTTTGTTTCAGGCCACAAGCATTCTTTTGAATTTACAAGCACCTATGGTTTTTGACTTATTTGGAAATGGGTTGCCCTAGACTTTCAAAGAAGAAGCAGTTCATTCAGCATACAATGGACTATAAATTAAAACTATGATCACTTATCTGAATGTATTCCTTAATACATTTTAAGTGGCTCAATGTTGTTGGTTCCAAATCAAAAAAACTCAATTTTTGAATAGTATTTTTCCAAAGAAGGAATAATTGCTCAGCCTTAATATTTTTCATGCTATTACACTACACAGTCCCCCCATGAACCATGGACCTTGCCGTTGGTGGGGAGGCTTGCGTGCCTCAACGATACAGATAGCCGTACCGTAGGTGAAACCACAACGGAGGGGTATCTGTTGAGGGGCCAGACAAACGTGTGGTTCCTGAAGAGGGGCAGCAGCCTTTTCAGTAGTTGCAGGGGCAACAGTCTGGATGATTGACTGATCTGGGCTTGTAACATCAACCAAAACAGCCTTGCTGTTGTGGTACTGTGAACAGCTGAAAACAAGGGGAAACTACAGCCATAATTTTTCCTGAGGGCTTGCAGCTTCACTGTATGGTTAAATGATGATGGCGTCCTCTTGGGTAAAATATTCCGGAGGTAAAATAGTCCCCCATTCAGATCTCCGGGCGCGGACTACTCAAGAGGACATCGTTATCAGGAGAAAGAAAACTGGCATTCTACGGGTCGGAGCGTGGAATGTCAGATCCCTTAATCGGGCAGGTAGGTTAGAAAATTTAAAAAGGGAAATGGATAGGTTAAAATTAGATATAGTGGGAATTTGTGAAGTTCAGTGGCAGGAGGAACAAGACTTCTGGTCAGGTGAATACAGGGTTATAAATACAAAATCAAATAGGGGTAATGCAGGAGTAGGTTTAATAATGAATAAAAAAATAGGAGTGCAGGTAAGCTACTACAAACAGCATAGTAAACGTATTATTGTGGCCAAGATAGACACAAAGCCCACGCCTACTACAGTAGTACAAGTTTATATGCAAACTAGCTCTGAAGATGACGAAGAAATTGAAGAAATGTATGATGAGATAAAAGAAATTATTCAGGTAGTGAAGGGACACGAAAATTTAATAGTCATGGGTGACTGGAATTCGAGAGTAGGAAAAAGGAGAGAAGGAAACATAGTAGGTGAATATGGATTGGGGCTAAGAAATGAAAGAGGAAGCCGTCTGTTAGAATTTTGCACAGAGCATATCTTAATCATAGCTAACACTTGGTTCAAGAATCATAAAAGAAGGTTGTATACATGGAAGAATCCAGGAGATACTAAAAGGTATCAGATAGATTATATAATGGTAAGACAGAGATTTAGGAACCAGGTTTTAAATTGTAGGACATTTCCAGGGGCAGATGTGGACTCTGACCACAATCTATTGGTTATGAACTGTAGATTAAAACTGAAGAAATTGCAAAAAGGTGGGAATTTAAGGAGATGGGACCTGGGTAAACTGACTAAACCAGAGGTTGTACAGAGTTTCAGGGAGAGCATAAGGGAACAATTGACAGGAATGGGGGAAAGAAATACAGTAGAAGACGAATGGGTAGCTCTGAGGGATGAAGTAGTGAAGGCAGCAGAGATTCAAGCAGGTAAAAAGACGAGGGCTAGTAGAAATCCTTGGGTAACAGAAGAAATATTGAATTTAATTGATGAAAGGAGAAAATATAAAAATGCGGTAAATGAAGCAGGCAAAAAGGAATACAAACGTCTCAAAAATGACATCGACAGGAAGTGCAAAATGGCTAAGCAGGCATGGCTGGAGGACAAATGTAAGGATGTGGAGGCTTATCTCACTAGGGGTAAGATAGATACAGCCTACAGGAAAATTAAAGAGACCTTTGGAGAAAAGAGAGCCACTTGTATGAATATCAAGAGCTCAGATGAAAACCCAGTTCTAAGCAAAGAGGGGAAAGCAGAAAGGTGGAAGGGGTATATAGAGGGTCTATACAAGGGCGATGTACTTGAGGACAATATTATGGAAATGGAAGAGGATGTAGATGAAGATGAAATGGGAGATACGATACCGCGTGAAGAGTTTGACGGAGCACTGAAAGACCTGAGTCGAAACAAAACCCCGGGAGTAGACAGCATTCCATTAGAACTACTGACGGCCTTGGGAGAGCCAGTCCTGACAAAACTCTACCATCTGGTGAGCAAGATGTATGAGACAGGCAAAATACCCTCAGACTTCAAGAAGAATATAATAATTCAAATCCCAAAGAAAGCAGGTGTTGACAGATGTGAAAATTACCGAACTATCAGTTTAATAAGTCACAGCTGCAAAATACTAACACGAATTATTTACAGACGAATGGAAAAAACTGGTAGAAGCCGACCTCGGGGAAGATCAGTTTGGATTCCATAGAAATGTTGGAACACGTGAGGCAATACTGACCTTACGACTTATCTTAGAAGAAAGATTAAGGAAAGGCAAACCTATATTTCTAGCATTTGTAGACTTAGAGAAACCTTTTGACAATGTTGACTGGAATACTCTCTATCAAATTCTAAAGGTGGCGGGGGTAAAATACAGGGAGCGAAAGGCTATTTACAATTTGTACAGGAACCAGATGGCAGTTATAAGAGTCGAGGGGCATGAAAGGGAAGCAGTGGTTGGGAAGGGAGTGAGACAGGGTTGTAGCCTCTCCCCCATGTTATTCAATCTGTATATTGAGCAAGCAGTAAAGGAAACAAAAGAAAAATTTGGAGTAGGTATTAAAATCCTGGAAGAAGAAATAAAAACTTTGAGGTTCGCCGATGACATTGTAATTCTGTCAGAGACAGCAAAGGACTTGGAAGAGCAGTTGAATGGAATGGACAGTGTCTTGAAAGGAGGATATAAGATGAACATCAACAAAAGCAAAACAAGGATAATGGAATGTAGTCGAATTAAGTCGGGTGAGCTGAGGGAATTAGATTAGGAAATGAGACACTTAAAGTAGTAAAGGAGTTTTGCTATTTGGGGAGCAAAATAACTGATGATGGTCGAAGTAGAGAGGATATAAAATGTAGACTGGCAATGGCAAAGAAAGTGTTTCTGAAGAAGAGAAATTTGTTAACATCGAGTATAGATTTAAGTGTCGGGAAGTCGTTTCTGAAAGTATTTGTATGGAGTGTAGCCATGTATGGAAGTGAAACATGGACAATAAATAGTTTGGACAAGAAGAGAATAGAAGCTTTCTAAATGTGGTGCTACAGAAGAATGTTGGAGATTAGGTGGGTAGATCACGTAACTAATGAGGAGGTATTAAATAGGATTGGGGAGAAGAGACGTTTGTGGCACAACTTGACTAGAAGAAGGGATTGGTTGGTAGGACATGTCCTGAGGCATCAAGGGATCACAAATTTAGCATTGGAGGGCAGCGTGGAGGGTAAAAATCGTAGAGGGAGACCAAGAGATGAATACACTAAGCAGATTCTGAAGGTACTGGGAGATGAAGGAGCTTGCACAGGATAGATTGGCATGGAGAGCTACATCAAACCAGTCTCAGGACTGAAGACCACAACAAGAACAACAACAACACATTAAATAGTATAGTTACTTTTTATAGCTTATCAATGATGAGAAGCTTATACTTGAAAAACACACTATTTTAAAAAACAGATTTTTTTTAAATTTTTTCATTCTTTGGCCTGCAATATCTTTGTCAAGGGACCACACAAAAATCCAAAAATTATGCACTTAATAGACTTCAGTATAAATTAATAGACTTTAGTGTAAGTTTCAACTTTGAGATTCAATGGGAAGTTACAAAAAAATTACAAATATGAGTCAAAAATACATTTCTTAATGTCTGCAATATCTGGACTAATGGATAAAGTGTATCAGCGACATAATTTAAAGATATCTGTAAGCACCTCTTTTTAAAGTGAGCCATCGTGTTATATTACCTTGTTCTCACCTTATTTGATTTTACTACGTTGTTCAGTACATTTTTTACAAGTATCAGAACTTTATCCTTTTCAACTTTTTTTAAACAAGATCCTTGCCCAGTGGGTGGTAAAATGTAACATGCATATCTTGATTTTGACAATCAATATTATCAACTTTGGTGATCCAGCAATGTTCACCACAATTACAAGCTACTATGTCTATATTTTGAAGTGTCATTGGTACAAGTTTTTCACATTTAAGAAGTTCATTATCGAGGGATGCTGATATGAACTTACACTTGAGCAAGTTGTGTGACTGAGGTATAAAACAATGAACAGATTGGGTTCCTTTAATCTAAAGATAAGTGTTGAATTTTTCCTCCACGACATCGATGTACAGTTGTTGCCTTTCCCCACATTTTATAACAACGTAGGTAATCCCTTTCACCTGTTCTTGAACATTTCTTGAGTTGTCAAGATGTGATTCTCATAGGTCCACTGCAAATAAGCTTTTGTGACAGCTCACTTTGTTGTACCCCCAATGCCATCACATCCATTCTCCCCATGACACGATGCAACAAAGCGCCATTCTGCATTATGTCCATGGTCTTCCTTCGAAAGGAGATTTGCAACACCATCAGAAGAGTAGATCAGTTTGTGGAAGGATTGTGCTGTTTTATGTAGTTTGTTAATTGCTGCTGAAAAGTGTGCACAGCTATTCAAGGTAGCCACTTATGACAAAAAATCTGTGACACTCTAGTTTAGCTTGATCTTTATAACAGAACACAAATGGATGAAATGTGGCCTGTTTGTCTACCCAGTAGTGCCCCTGTACTTCATCTTGAACATAAAAGGAATGGTTTTCAGAAAAGTCGGCAAGAATTAAGCATTCATCACCTGCTAAGGTTTGCTTTTTGTCTTTCAGAAATTTACCCTGAGCTTTGGCAATAAAATGAGGCATTTCAGGTTTTCAAGGTTAGCTACCAGCACTTCAAAAACTACTACTCATGGCTTTGTAATTGTCACCGTTTCCATTCTATATTGTCACATATCAAATCGTCGTCTTCTGATTTTTCAAGCATGCCAAGTAAAGCTTGTTTGCCTGGACAGTCTTGACATTTTCCCATGATCAAACAATTGGAGCTGTTGATATTGCAAACTTTAATGTCCAACGTATTTATAGTCAACTCCTAAGACTGACCCCATCTATCATCAACTGTATGATGATTGTCTATTTAAAGGACTAAACTAGTGGGTCATCAGTCCCTCGTTATCATGAGAGAAACATGTCAAAAGTGAAAGAAAGGGTGACTTGGCTGCTCAAACTATATAAGCAAATCAAACAGTTTAAAAGGGCATGGCAGTAGTTGTACCACAATAGGTAAAAGAAAAGAGATAACCCAGGCAGCATCTTGCATAAAGGGGAGGGGAGGGGGGCGGGGCTAAAGGCACAACAGAGTAAGGGGGAAAGAAAGTAATCTGTGGTCACTTGGTGGGTACATGCCACAGGAGAGGGAGGGAGTGGAGGGGGGGAGGCTCTCACCCCACAACCACTCTGGAATTAGAAGAGTCGTATAGGTAAAAGAAAATCCACTCTCCTCAGGAAATGCAACACTCTGGTTATGGCTGTCACATCATCTGCAAGCATCTGAGGTAGTGTGGTAGGAAAGCCAAGAGTGTACCGCGGATTGGCCAGCAGGGCACACTCAACAACAATATGTGCTATCATCAGTGGACTATCACAGCTGCAGTGAAGAGTCTCATGTGGCCAATGCATAGTCAGCACAACACAATGGCATCTTTTGGAGACACCTGGAAAGACGTGTGTCACACTTTAGTGGACCCTTTAATTGCTCTCAACTTGTTATGGGCCATAGTAGCCTGCCATTCCAATTCTCGGATCCTCAAAATATGCACCAAAGTTGTAATTTTAAGTCTGGGCCAGGTATCCCAATGTCAAGTTGACCTCCCGTAATTGTGTCTCTAACCTGGAATGCCTATGTGGCTCATTGTCCACATGCAGGTCACAGTTTTTCCAGAGCTGTAGAGGTCAGCTGTAGGTCCTGTATGTTTGCAACTACAAGATTTTTAAGATAGCACAGGGTTATGGATTTTAAGCAACTCACTGAATCGCTACAGGTCAGAAAGTTCGTCATGGTCTAAGAGTTGACATACTGCAAAGCCTGAGAGATGGCAACCAACTCTACAGTGTATAAATTGCAGGCACCCAGCATAGTGTGCTTCTCATGTCCCCTAGCATGTGCAAAGACATAACTGACCCCGTCGTTGACTTTCGATCCATCTGTGTACATGCGTACCGAATTAGAATAATTGTGGTAGATTGAAAGAAACAAGTGTCAGGAGTATAGGACCAGCATCCCTCTTGGGGCCACAAAAGAAGTCCATCTGTATCACAGGACAGGGGATGTCAAGAGGGATCTCTAGGAACACAGGCTAACAGAGGCTGTTGTGCTTCTCATGTCCCCTAGCATGTGCAAAGACATAACTGACCCCGTCGTTGACTTTCGATCCATCTGTGTACATGCGTACCGAATTAGAATAATTGTGGTAGATTGAAAGAAACAAGTGTCAGGAGTATAGGACCAGCATCCCTCTTGGGGCCACAAAAGAAGTCCATCTGTATCACAGGACAGGGGATGTCAAGAGGGATCTCTAGGAACACAGGCTAACAGAGGCTGTTGGAGGTCCTTCAGTAGAATATAGAGTCGGATCCCAGCTGGTCATCCCAGTTTTGGACAATTCACAAACAGTCTGAACTGCTGGTTGTAAAACAGAATTGATTGACATGGGTGGGTAGGCATCTGACAGATTGCGACTGCAGAACTTGCCAGAAGCTGCTGTCATCTAACCGATCAGGAGCTGTCAACAGGACTCGTACGGAAAGCCCCAGTTGCCAACTGTATGCCAGGGTTGTGAACAGAGTCCAACAGATTCAGTACCGATGGTGCTGCCAACTCATAGTCTACACATCCATAGTCCAAGTGGGATAAAATCAGGGCTGTACAAAATCCCAGAAGAACTGTGCAGTATGCGTCACATGAGGAGTAACTAAGAAAACCGGGAGCATTCAGCTCCTTTATGCGAGTTAGCTGCCTTGAGCTGGCAGATATGCAGCAGCCAAGATAGTTTGTGGTCAAATAAAATATCTAAGAGCTTGAAAGTTTCAACAACTTCAAGTAACTGGTCATCTAGATAAATTTCTGCGTGTAGGTGCACAGTCCACAGTCAACAAAAAATGCATAACTCTTGATTTTGCAGGGGAAAATTGATAGCTGTGATTCAGGGCCCAGTCCCGGATTCTCCAGACAGCTCCCTGAAGCAGGCATTCAGTGGTGTGCAGTGATGCAGAGGCGTAGTACAGGCAAAGGTCATCCACATACAGTAATGGAGAGACTTTGGGGCCCATTGCATTTACGATACCACTGATGGCGATAGCGAATAGCATCACACTCAGAACCAATTGCTGAGGGACTCCCGTTTCCTTTAAATAATGGTTGCTTAAAGCTGAACCTATCCAGATCTGAAAAAAATGGGGAGATATGGAAACTCTGGATAACAATGGGTGAACTGCACTGGAAACCAGACTGGTGCAGTGTACTGTAGTATGCCTTCTGTGGGTCAAAGAACACAGCAATCAGGTGTTGGCGATGCACAGAAGCATTGTGCACTGCAGGTTCCAAAAAAACCAGGTATCTGGTTGGTTGGTTGGAAAAAACTACGTGGTCATCAGTCCCTCCGACCTCAGATTAACTAAAACCGGTAAAATCCCACATTAAAAGAGGGAGCTACAACATCCATAAAATGATAACTATTGACAGGGAAGGAAGGAAAAGGACAGAAGATGAGGTGAGGGAAAGAAAGTGACTAATGATAGGGGCATGAAGGAAGAAGCACAGGAAACGAGAGATGCTCAGGACATAACAGACCCCAAGAGGAAAGGAGTGGGAAGGCCAGGGTGAACCACCAAGCCCAGTTAAAGCCAATCCAGTCGGGGTGAAGGGGGGGAGCATGAACACCTGCCATCCCCTCCACTCGCCGATAAGGTGGAAGGCCCCTCCCTTCAATAAAGCGATAAAAACCCCCATCACAAATAAAATGTAAAACGAGATCTGCCACTGAGGCATCATCAGCCAACACCAGGAGTAGCAATTCTGGAAAGCTAAAAGTCCATCATAAGGTGGCTAAGTTGGGGCAGTCCAATAAGATGTGAGCCACAGTCAACATCAATCCACAACAGCAAGGGGGATCCTCACGACGGAGGAGATAACCGTGAGTCAAAAAAGTATGGCCGATGTGGAGCCAGCAGAGGACAACATAAGCCTTACGAGAGACCCGTAAGGAGGACTGCCATGGAGTTGTAATACCTTTAATTGCCCTGAGCTCGTTCGGCAAAGAAAGAGTGCTCCATTCTGCATCCCAAAGGCCCAAAACCTGATGACGTAATGCCGAGCGAAGGTCTATCTCTGGAATGCCAATAGCAAGAGATGGCCTGTTAGTAGCTAATTTAGCCAGTCAATTGGCAAGTTCGTTGCCATGAATCCCAACATGGCCCGGGGTCCAAATGAAAACCACCAAGCATCCACGTTGAGAGAGAAGAGAAAGGGAGGCCTGGATAGCGATGACTAATGGGTGGCGAGGGAAGCACTGGCCGATATCGTGCAAACTGCTCAATGAGTCACTACAGATAGTGAAGGATAGTCCTGAGCAGGAGCGGATATGGTCCTGTGCGTGCAAGATGGCTACCAATTCTGCAATAAAAGCACTACAGCCATCTGGCAAGGAGCAAAGTTCTGTGCATCGCACATAGGTGTAAGCAACACCAGTGCGGCCATCAACCATGGAGCCATCAGTATAGATCACTTCTGAACCCTGAAAGGAACTGAGGAGACAGGAGAACTGGTGGCGAAGAGCCATCGGAGGGACAAAATCCTTTGAATCGATTGAGAGATTAAGACAGAGTTGCGGCCGAGAGACGCACCATGGAGGGGTGTGTGTGTGAGCGGGGAAGAGGGGTGGTAAAGGCAATTGCTGGAGCTCAGAAAAGAGTGACTGAATGCAGACAGCCATGGTAAGCCCACATCATGGCCGCCGCTGTGGCAGGGTGATCTCCGTGTCTGGATAAAGGAGACCATAATTAGGGTGCTTTGGGCTGCAGCGAATGCGGAGCGCATAAGATATCAGCTGTTGCTGGCACAAAACTCACAGTGGCGGAATCCAAACCCCTGCGAGAAAGTTAAGTACGGGGCTAGCCCAGAAGGCACCAGTCGCAAGTCACACCCCTCAGTGGTGGATCGGATCTAGTATCTGCAGTGTCGAAGGTGATGCAGAACCACAGACAGGACTTCCATAGTCGAAACGAGACTAGACCTGCGCTTGATACAATCGCAGGAGAACATAGTGGTCTGCACCCCAGGCGGTATTGCACAGACACCTCAGAACAATGAGATGGGACCAGCAAGTCCTCTTCAGCCGGCAAAGGTGTGGGAGCCATGTCAACCGGGCATCAAAGACCAGACCCAAGAAGCGATGGGTGACCACCACCGCGAGGAGCTGGCCATTGAGGAACAGTTCCAGATAGGGATGGACTGTATAGCGATGGCAGAAATGCATGACACAAGTCTTGACGCTGAAAACTGAAAGCCATGGGAGAGACTCCATGAGTGGGCCTGACAGATTGCCTCCTGTAGACGACATTCTGCAGCGCCCATTACAGAGGAGGCGAGGTAGATACAAAAATCATCAGCATACAAAGAAGGGGACACTGTCGGCCCAACAGCTGTCACTAGACCATTAATGGCTATGAGAAAGAGAGGGACACTCAGCACGGAACCCTGTGGAACCCCATTTTCTTGCCAATGGGGAGAGCTGTAGGAGGAGCCAACCTGGACCCGAAAAGAGCAACAAGAAAGAAAATTACAGATAAAAACGAGCAGAGCACCACAAAGGCCCAATTCGTGGAGGGTCGTGAGGATGTGGTGGCACCAGGTGGTGTCACAGGCTTTATGTATATCAAAGAAGACTGCAAGGAGATGTTGCCGATGGGCAAAAGCCGACCGGATAGCAGACTCTAGGTGTACCAAGTTATCCATCGCAGAGCGGCCACAGCGAAAACCACTTTGATTCGATGACAAAAGGTCGCAGGATTCAAGGATCCAAAACAGCCGCCAACTCATCATGCGTTCAAGGAGCTTGCAGAGGGTGTTAGTAAGTCTAATTGGACGGTAGCTATCCAACTGAAGAGGCGGCTTCCATGGCTTCAACACCGGAACAACAATGCTTTCCTGCCACTGGGCAGGAAATACACCCTCAACCCACAGACAGTTGAAGAAGGTCAATATATGATGGTGGCCAGCCACCGATAAGCGTTGGAGCATTTGATTATGTATCCGATCCAGTCCAGGAGCTGTGTCAGGACAAAGGGCGAGGGTGCTGGCAAATTCCCACTCGCTAAATGGGGCATTATATGGTTCTGAGCAACGAGAAACACTCTTTCAGGAGAAGAAACGTGGGTGGATGCTGAGCCGATGCCGAAGCGTGAGCAAAGTGTTGAGAAAGATTTTCTGGCACAAAGTCCAGATTGGTAATGACAACACCATTCACAGAAATTCCTGCAACCCCGGTGGGAGGACGGTGGCCAAAAATTCGCCGGAGTTTCGCCCTGACTTGTGAAGAGGGGGTGTGGTGTCCTATGGCAGCTACATATCGTTCCCAGCAAATCCGTTTCTGAAATTTGATTAGGTAGCGGGTTCAGGTGCGGAGTCGCTTAAAGACCAGAAGAAGAGCAGTAGAAGGGTGCCGCCTGAAGTGTTGAAGAGCACGGTGGCAGTCTTTTATGACCGCAGCAATTTCCAGAGTCCACCAAGGGACCATCTTCCAGCAGGGGTAACCTGAAGAAGAAGAAGAAGAAGAAGAAGAAGGGATTGCTGAAACAGCTGCTGAAAGGATGGAGGCAGTCAAGGTCTGAGTAGATTTATCAACACTGTCATGTGGCTATACAGGGGGAATGGGAGCAGCGGAGAAGGCACCCCAATCAGCCTTAGATAGGGCCCACCTGGGAAGGTGACGGAGCGAGAGACACTGAAGGAAGGTCAAAACAATTAGGTAATGGTCGCTGTCCGATAAGTCATCATGGACACCCCATTCAATGGAGGGAAGAAGGCCGGATTGCAGATGGAGAGGTCAGTGGTTGAGAAAGTGCCGTGCGCCACACTAAAGTGTGTGGGAGCACCTGTGTTTAGTAAACAAAGGTCAAGCCCTGCCAGAACAGCTTCAACTGTCCTGCCCAGGGCAGTAGTCATATGACTACCCCAAAGAGGGTTCTGAGCATTAAAGCCCCTAATAACAGGAAGGGATTAGTTGAAGAAGGGTGGTGAGGGCATGGGATGTGGGCAGCTTGTCAGGTGGGAGGTAAAGATTACAGACTGTGACTGGAGTGGCCAGATGGACATTGAAAGCAATGGCTTCCAGAGTGGTATGGAGGGGAACCCATTTACTAACAATGTCCTTGCGGACCATGGTGCAAACACCACCAGAAGCCCGCAAGGGGCCAATTCTGTTCAGACAGGAAGCGTGGAACCCACGAAGGGTCGGTGAGTAAGAATTGACAAAATGGGTCTCCTGGAGCGCAATACAAGCGGCAGAGTAGAAGGAAAGAAGAGGCTGCAACTCCGGAACGTGACGCAAATATCAAATACAATTCCACTGGAGGATTCTCAAGCCAGAGTCCAAAGTGGAAGTGATTGTACCAGAGTCGGTCATGCCACCGAGTCACTATCAGTCACCGATAAGGATGGGGTAATATACATATAGGTGGGGTCAGACACCGTTGGTTCATTGACTGTAGGAGAGGAAGGCCGCACCTCAGGGGGTACCACAGAGGCCTTGCCCTTGTTTCTGCTTCTTCTCTTGGGAAGGAAGAGAAGGGCAGACTTCACCGAGGGCAGGCATGGAATTACACCAGGCATCTTGGCGCCCACCAGCCACGGATCACACTGCCGATGTAGAGCAGTAGATCGTCTTTCAGGGGGGTGCTGGGAAGAGGAGTCCTGGGAGGGAGCTCCAGTACCGGTGGCTGCCGAACGAGGGGAGCACTTCTCCGGTGCAGGAGGGGGAGCAGCACCCGAAGGGGTGGGTATGGGTACTGAGGGGGAGGGGAGTGGAAGAGGGTGGAGGGGGAGGGGGGTGGGAAGAGCAGGGGAGGAGGAGGAGGCTGAAGGCATGGGGTGAATGGGGTGGGGCTGGGAAGAGGAGGGGGTAGGAGGGGCAATGGACATAATTGAAGCAAAAGTAGAGGTCACAGACACGGGATGGAGCCGGTCATATTTTTTACGAGCCTCAGTGAAGGTGACTAATGAGGAGGTATTGAATAGGATTGGGGAGTAGGGAAGTTTGTGGCACAACTTGACTAGAAGAAGGGATCGGTTGGTAGGACATGTTTTGAGGCATCAAGGGATCACAAATTTAGCATTGGAGAGCAGCGTGGAGGGTAAAAATCGTAGAGGGAGATCAAGAGATCAATACACTAAGCAGATTCAGAAGGATGTAGGTTGCAGGGGGTACTGTGAGATGAAGAAGCTTGCACAGGATAGAGTAGCATGGAGAGCTGCATCAAACCAGTCTCAGGACTGAAGACCACAACAACAACAACAACAACAACAAGTGTAGGTGAGCCGATCTAAGGTTCTGGACTCTTGGATTCTTCTGCCTTTCACAAACACTGGGCATGTAGGCGAGTGTGGAGAATGCTGTCCATTACAATTTACACACATTGGTGGGGGAGCACAGGCACTCCCCTCATGGAGGGGTGCCCACAGTTGCCACAGAAGGGATCAGTGGTGCAGCGGGAAGACATTTGTCCAAACCTTAAGCATTTAAAGCATCTCATCGGTGGTGGAATATAAGGTTTTACATCACACCGATACACCATCACCTTGACCTTCTCAGGGAGGACATCCCCCTTGAAGGCCGGGATAAAGGCACCTGTAGCGATGCGATTGTTTGGAGGGCCTCGCTGCACATAGCACGGAGCTCCTCGTCAGTTTGCAGAACAAGATCTCAGTGGAAAATAATGCCCTGTACTGAGTTCAAAGATTGGTGGGGCATGACAGAGATTGGGACGTCACTGAGATGGTTACACGCACGCAGGGCATCAGATTGGGCAGCACAAGATGTCTTGATGAGCAATGCACTGGACCGCATTTTACTCATCGATTCAACTTCGCCATACTTATCTTCAATTGTCCCCACGAAAAACAAAGGCTCAGTCATGGGAAAACTACCGCCATCCGTCCTGGTACAAACAAGGTACCAAGGGAAAGATTTCAACCTAAGCCGGCGAGTTTGCCCCTCCTCCCAGGGGGTGGCCAGGGAGGGAAAGCCGAAGGATCAGAAGAAGGAGTGTCACGTCTGCTACCACTCTTAGAGATGGCCACAGAATGACCAGGATGGTAAAGCTTTTGTCACTTCACGTGCATGGCATCCGCCCTAGTACCACCCACTATGATCAGGGGCTCGCCCCGTGGGCACCACCCAGTCACAACGAGGGCCGTCTGGCACAGCGTCCATTGCCAGGACTTCTGGTGCCCCAAAACAATGAGCATCGACTCCTGGGCATACATGAGGCGTTAACAGCTCAGGTACTAGCAGAGTGATTCCTGTGGTTTCAGGGGGCTCAGCCAAGTGGGTACTAAACAGCCCCACCATACGGACTGGCAACCGTGCTGGTGACCAAGCAGGAGGGGGGGGGGGGGGGGGGGGCAGGGTGCAAAGAGAAGGGGAGGGGAGGGGTAGAGGAACCTGCACCATGGAAGCTGGGTAGGGAGATCATCCGCAAATGGCTCACACTGAACGGAAAATTTTTGGAAATGGAGGTCAAACCCCAAGGGGACCACAAATGCCGAAAAGGAGATGGAAACAGCAAACTAAACAATAGCACAGACCAAAAAAAGCCAGGAGGATAGCCAGGTGGACATAAAGAAGTCCACTAAGAGGGAAAAGTGGGGGCAGGGACAAAGGAGCAAGGAGAGGGAGGAAGAGGAACAGGGATGGGATGGTAACGCAGCCTTCAAACAAAGGAAAGGAGACTGCAATAGCTCAGGGCCCCGTGCACGCCACACACATACCCACAAAAGGACTGTGGGACCCCGGAGGGGAAAGGGGGGGGGGGGCAGGTATCTGTGGTGTGGACTAGACAGCCCGAAGGCCACTTTGTGATCATAATATATGCCATCTGGCTTAAAGACACCAACAAAGACAGCAGTTGACCATTTGTTCGAATAGCTTACACAGCCCATTCGTTAGGGAGATTGGCTAGTAGTTAGTTAAAATATATGCGTCGTTTACCGGTTTCAGGACAGGAATAAAAATACCTTCCCGCTGCTGAAAGGGAAATACTCCCTCCTGCCAAATGCGAATAAAAAGCCAGAAGATGTGTTTCATGCTGTTGGCACGAAGATGTTTGAGCATTTGGTTGTGGATTTTGTCAGGTCCAGGGATCAAAGCACTGCAAAGCTCTTATTCATTAAAATGTGCATGGAAAGACAGTGGGTGGCACTCAATAAGGTGTTTCTGGGCCAGGAAATGAGGACGGTAATTACTGCAAGCGGACACCTCAGTGAAGTGTCCCACAAAACATTCGGCAAGTACCATAGGGTCAGTGCAGATGTTGTCATTGACACGGATGCCAGGAACCACCGTGGGTGGTGGATGGCCACAAATGCAGGACAGTTTAGTCCATACTTGGGACGATGGAATGTGGAATCGCATAGTTGAGGCATACTGCTCACATTCCTGCTTCCTTTTTTTTTTTTTTTTTTTTTTTTTTTTTTTTTTTTTTTTTTTTTTTTTTTAAATCATTTTCACGTGGAGTCTCTCGAATGCTATTACATTATCCATAGAAGGATGGTGCTCATGCTGTTGAAGCACCCTGCGGCATTCCCTGATAGCTGTGGCTATGTCTTCAGACCACCATAGCACCGGCAGTCATCAAGATGAACCGGAGGAGTAGGTTATCATTGCTGCTGCAGCATGAGTAATAGTATCAATAGTATTCTGTAACAATGTCGATATCCATCACACAAATAGCTGTCCGCCCCCGGTAGCTGAGTGGTTAGCGTGACAGACTGTCAATCCTAAGGGCCCGGGTTCGATTCCCGGCTGGGTGGGAGATTTTTCTCCGCTCAGGGACTGGGTGTTGTGTTGTCCTAATCATCATCATTTCATCCCCATCGACGCGCAAGTTGCCGAAGTGGCGTCAAATTCAAAGACTTGCACCACGCGAACGGTCTACCGAACGGGAGGCCCTAGACTCAAGACATTACTATACACAAATAGCTGCAAAAGTGGCTGCAGAGGAGAAAGCCTGCCAATCAGCTTTCTGAAGCGACCATCGTGGAGCATCTTTTAGATGTCTGTGAGTGGAGAGGACGAGAACAATAGGAAAATGGTCGCTGTCACAAAGATTGTGGTGCACCACTGAATCAGGGGTAAGATAGTCAGACTGCAACCTGCAAGATCAATAGCTGAAAATGTTCCATGAGCCACACTGAAATGGGTTGCAGCTCCAGTGTTGAAAAGGCAAACGTCCAATTCTGAAAGGAGGTGCTCTAATACTCAGCCTCTGTGAGACTGTGTCGCCACCCCACAGAGGATTATGGGCATTAAAGTCTCCTAGTAAGAGGAAGGGAGCAGGCAGCTGTGTCAGTAACTCTAACAGCTGTCGGTAATGGAAAGGTCCATCTGGGGGTAGATAAACATTACATATTGTCATCCAAACTGACAGTGCAGTGGTAAGGAGCACCAGCTCACTGAAAATATCAGAGTGTATGAAGGTCCAGACACCACCGAACACTCTCTGAACATTAATGTAATTGGTACAGTAGGGCTGGTTGTTTTTTTGAGCAGGGAGATGTGTTGCTGTAAACTGTGTTTCTTGATACGCTATGCCAATTATAGAGTAAGTAGCGATTGAATGACAGAGTTCGGTAAAACAGCAATAGTAGTAATTACAGTTCCATTGAAGGAGCTCAGTTCCATTGAATGAGCTTTGGTGCCAGGTCTGAGAAAGTGTCAAATGGAAAATATGGATGTGATTACCTTCCTACCAGGTCATGGTCCACCTGACTGCGTGCAATCCGTCATCCATGTGCACAGGCTCGACTGCTGCAGGGTTGGAGCAGAACATCCAAAGCCTCAGAAAGTAGTTTACCTTTCTGGTTATCCTTCTTATGCTTTTGAAACTTCAATTTCTGTGATGATTTCCCCACTTTATCTTCTAGGAATGAAGAGAACTGTACTTTTCTTTGGCCTGCAGCTTGTGGCTGCTGGTCCTTGTCTTGAGAGGGGGCATGTTGACAAATGTCCTTGTCCCTGATGCCAGAGGATGACTGGCATCTCTGGCTGCACCGACAGTGTGAGGATGAAGGAGCTGATGCTCTCTCCTCCACCTAGAGGGCAGGCTGTGGAATAAGAACAGGGCCTTGAGGTGTCATTGCATGAAGTGTGGACTGTGACATTACAGTCGCAAAATTGGAGACCATAATTAGTCAGATGAAGTCTTTAAAACTTTTTCCTTGCATATCGATAAGACAGGCGGTCAAGCATTTTAGACTCCTGAAATTTCTTCTCCCTCTTGAACACTAAGCATTGCAGTGAACAAGGGGGATCCAGTTCTGGACAGTTGACACATTGAGGGGGTTGGTCACAAGGGATGCCCTCGTGGAGCGCCCATCCACATGCTCTACAGATAGCCTCATTAGCACAGTTGAAGCACATGTGTCTGAACCTTTGGCACTTAAAACATCTCATTGGAGGAGGAAAATAAGGTCTGAAATGACACCTACAAACCATGACTTCGACCTTCTCAGGCAACATGTTGCCAGTTAAGGCTAGGATAAAAGCTCCAGTGTCTGCTTTGTTATCCTTGAATACCTCCTGCAAGTGGAGAACAAAACTGACTCCACACTGCGCCAAATTAGTAAGCAGCTCTTCATCAGTTAACACCATGATTTCTATTGAGCTTGTTATGGGAAGAAATGACTGGTATATCTCCTAACTTGACACAGGCCTGAAGCATGTGTGATGTTTTGGTCAGCAAAAGATCCATTTCTCATCCTTTCTATTGCTCCAACCTCCTCAAACCGATCTTCACTATTTTCAACAAAAAACATTGGCTTCATTGAAGCGAAAGAGCCACTGTCAGTGTGGGAACAAACCAAGATCTCGGCAAACTGTCCATTTCCATTTCTCCTTGCCCAGCTCTCGTCTTGAGGCATGGACAATGACAGAAATGCCATTGGATTGTAAGCTTCTACATTAAAATCACTGTTCCTGATTAACGAGATGGCTGTGTTGGCATGGCCACCATTAAGTTCAATACTTTTTCATTGCGGATCATGTGCCCCGATGCCACTCACTCCGATCAGAGGCTCTCCCCCTGAGTACCACCTTGCCAAGGCAAAGGCCACCTGGCAGAGTAGCCATTGGCTGAAGTCCCAGTACCCCAAATTGGACAGGCAGTTACTTCTTGGCTAACACATGGAGGTCACAGCTCAGGCATTGGCAGTGCGATCCCTGCATTGTGAAGGTGCTACCAACAAGAGGGTACATGACAATCCCACCACGATGGACTTGCTACCATGCTGGATTTTGGATGCAGAGGTAGATCCATTTGACTGGTAAATGCAAAAGGTAACAGCACACAATGGAGAGGTAGTGCACCACATTAAGGCGCCTTTCACCAAATGGCCTCCACTTCTGTAAAATTTGGAAAGTGGAGGTCGAATCCAAAAAAGTGACCAGAATACAAAAATCCAACGTGTGTGAGGGGGAAAAAGCATTTTAAAAAAGTGAAAAGAGCAAAAACCTTCAAAAGTCCAAAAACAGTCACCCTCGACAACACGAGGAGAATCATCAACTTTACATTCTGATGATACAAACACCATGGGTGGCAGATGCCGCTACAACAACTTGTAAAATTTCGACCTTTCAATTTTAATGTCAGGGTTTTCTTTTTTGAATTCAGTGAATAGTTCATTTAAATTACAGAATATTAAGCTTTTGTTTCTCTAAACCTAGTACCATTTTCTTTCACACAAATACTAATCTTTTTCGCCAGGCATCAAACAATTGTTATTGTCATCTTCATAAAACCTAATAATCTTTTCAATCCTCATATACATTCTCTGTCTATTCCATTTTCTGCTTGTGACATAAGCATATGTACCTCAGCTATTGTCATCAGTTTTGCTTTCCTGTCAGTTCTGACAAGAACAACTCTGTCACTGAACTGTTCACAGTAGCTCACTCTCTGAACCATCTTCTTATTTGTAACTAATACCACTATTGTTATACCATTTTGTGCTACTGTTGATATTACCCTATATTCAACTGACCAGAAAATACTTATCTTCTTTCAATTTCACCTCAATGACTCCCCATTATATCTAAAACCAGCCTTTGAATTTCCTTTTCAGATTTTCTAGTTTTCCTACAACATTCAAATTTATGATATTCCACACTCTTATTCATATAATGTTATTCTTTTATTTGTTAATCAGTCTTTTTCTCATGGTTACCTCCTCCTTCGCAGTACCCTCCTGGAGGTCCGAATGCGGGACAAATCCAGCATATTTTTCCCAATGGAGAAATCATTATGACACTTTTTCAATTACAGGCCACATGTCCTGTGTATACACCTTTTGTTCTTTAATGCAGTTGTTTCCATTACCTACTGCAACCTCAAGCCATTGAACATTATTGATTTTTGTGCCTTTCAGAACAGTTTCCCACCCAAGGGCAAAAAAGTGACTCAAATTTGTGTCTTCTCCTTCACCCTCTTTGAAAAAGTTGTTGGCAGAATGAAGGTGACTCCTTGTATCAAAAGTCTCCAGCTGCCATCGCTTATACAAACATAAGAAAGTTTGCACTGGAGGGACCCATTCTGGTCTCTTGCATTACATTCCTGACATATTTGTATCATGTCTTCAAATGAGAAATAACATAAGCAAAATTAAGTTAATCTGAGAGTCTGGTCAGGTCAAAAATATTTAGAAATTCTGGCCCAATATACTTAGAAAGCCATATTTGTTCAAACTGAACAAGTACATGATTTCAGGTGTGAATCTTAAACAAGGTATGTCAAGAAAAATGTGGAGGGCCTTCACTATCTCTTCCATACCTGCTGGGACACTAATAACAGAAACAACATTTTTAAAAGAATGATTTTATATATTTCATCACATTTCAGTCTACCCTTTCCACAAGTAAAGATATTAGAAAGGACTAGACTACAACGAAGACTGCATGAACTGTATGTTAGGGAGGAAGGAAAATGCTTTGGTAGGAAAGCAATCAGTCTTTTTTACATGATGTGTTAACTGTAATCATTGCTTATGTAGCAAATGTTAAAATGTACCTGGGAAAATCAAACTTTTTATATAAATTATGGCTCACAAAAAAGGTATTTTAGGAATGTTTTCATTGTAACATATAACTATGACAATATGTAAATTTAACAGCTTTAACCTTAC
The DNA here is from genome assembly GCF_021461395.2 of Schistocerca americana. NCBI lineage: Eukaryota > Metazoa > Arthropoda > Insecta > Orthoptera > Acrididae > Schistocerca > Schistocerca americana. The sequence goes on from NC_060119.1 coordinate 331,690,921, forward strand.
TTTGAAAGTGACTTTTGGCTTCCAACCAAATTTCTCTCGAGCTTTACTAGGGTCACCAAGGAGTAAATCCTGTAGGGAAGAACACAAAACACATCTAAAAGTGTTTAGTTTCAAAGTTTTAATGCACTTCTAAATTAGGACAATATCAGGTATATTTAATAAAATGACAAAACAAAACAATATGTCATAAAGATGATATACTACTTCTCGAAGTAACTTAATCTGTGAAAGGAAACTGATCATCACTTGCCAAGCAAAACAATTCACCATTAACATACAGAAAATAAAGCTGTCATCAAATGGGAGGTTGGCTTAAAGATCATAGCTCTTCAAATATAATAAAAGAAATAATTTGTTATGCATCCAGATTTAGATTAATTTGTAAGTGTTTCAATTATTACACTAAAATTTCAACAAATTTATTTCCACAAAATATTTCATGGTGCCACAGAAAAGTTATTCTTAACCAAAATGTGTGTAAAAGTTTTGATGCTCATATATCTGACAAACTGGAGCTTGGTCTGACAAAGATGCCATTCCCATAATGGCAAATAACATATAGTAATCTGGCTAATTACTGATAATATAAATGGTAATGTGAAATCTCTACATTTCAGTTACTTTCATCTTGATGGAGAGTAAATAATAAATATCCATATTTATAGGAAACTATTACACACTGAAACAAATTGCAAAGGTAGAGCAGACAGAAAAATAGTTAACAAAATTCTGCTTCTAAGACAAAATTTTTATTTTCAGGATACAAAAATGAAAAGAAAAAGTTGTTTGAAAAATATGAATGGTGGTGCAGCTAAGATCAAAGCCTGTTTGGGTCATACAGTCTGGAAGGTGAAATCAAGCCTCATCACTCATAAAAATACACTGTATAATAAAGTTCACCAGCCACAATATTTTTAAAGCTTCTCACAATACTTAACTCTCATTTCTTTATCAAATGGAAGTAATGTCTTTCAGATGAAAGAACTGAAGTACAGAAGGATAAGATGTATGTTTAACACCTGACAGTAGTGAAATCTGCCTGATAAGACATTTCTGCAGTAGCAGTAATTTTCTGCAAAATGTTTGCAACCATTTCTAGAGTTTGAAATGAAGATTTACAGTGACACTTAGAATTAGACACATTGCCTCTGGACCACCATTTTGTTATCACTTTCATGCAACAACTAAGGCTCTGATAATTAACCACACCTCCCCCATTATAAGCAGGAAATAGTAAATACACAGCATGATGCTTACAGAGTGGGGCCACTTAGTCTTACAATAAGGAACAGAGCACGTAGCCCAGGGCATCTTGAGTGACATGCAAGGGAACAAAATCAAAAATCTGTTTTATCCTCTTATTTGTATATATATTTGCAACTCATCAACACTAGAGCTTGTACACCACATATAAAAAAATTATACCAAATGACAAAATTTTGTGCTTCTGTGGCCAAAACCAGTTCAAACTATCACAGAGTTCTTCCATTTTGAATTAATTTAAAGTGGGATTCTTTGTTCTGTTGCTGCTGCTGCTGCTGCTGCTGTTGTTGTTGTCTTCAGTACAAACGGTTTGATGCAGCTCACCTGAATCAGTACAGCCTCATCAGTTATTAGATCTACCCATCTAGTCTCATCCTGCCTTAGCACCACATTTCAAAAGCTTCTATTGTCTTCTATAAGGCAGGGGGAGCTCTGGAAGTGTAGAGAAATCCATCCTCCTAGGGGAAAAATCCTGAGAGCAAATCCTGCTAGCCCAGGAGCAGAAACCTGCGCAGTGCCAGTAATGTCACCAGGGGGCATTTATAAATACCAAAAATCTTACAACCATGCCCCAGAAAAGGATGGAAGCTAGACAGGTTAGTTAAGACATCAGCACATAGAATGTTAGAGGTCTGTCAAAATTGCAGTGTCAGAGTTTGAGGAATATCAAGTAGTTGTCTCGGCATTACAAGAAGCTACATGGTGTCGAGAAGGAATATTACAAGAGAATAAAGCAGTAATTTTTTATGGAGGCTGCAGAGAGAATGGAAGGCATGAACATGGAACAGCATTTGTAGTGAGTGACTGTTTGTTAATCAAAGTGAAGAGTTTCAGTGCAAACAGCAAGACTATGTCATGTCTCACTATAGTAGTAGAAATCAGTATAAAGGCATGGTACCACAAAGGCAATAGTACAAAAGCTGAACCACACATGTATCGGATTTGCTATGAAAGTAGTAGATACATATAAGACAAACAATCAAGACAGAATTACATAGTTTCTTTCATAACATGAGTAACTGCATAAGGCATCTGCATTTCCTGGTTGGAAATTGGTATAAAGGCACCCACTGTCCTGTTGTGTTACTGCACTGTTAGCACTTTGTCCAATCTTTCTTCTTGCTAATTATCTCAGCAATTCTATTTGGCATTGATTTTGTTAGAGTCGGTGATGCTTGCAGCAAAATTGTCAGCCTCTCTTTTTGTGTTGTTCTTTTCAGCTCATATACGACCTCAAATTGACTTCCATTGCGATAACACACCTTACTGGTATTCCACAAAGGTTTTGCATGTGGTTCAAATCCAGGCTACGTGCAGGACAGGCCAAGACATCGATATCTTTATCTTCAAACCAGAAACATACACAGATGCCTTATCTTGATAAAACATTAGACTTTCGTCCCCTAAGTCCTCATACATTCTAATCAACTCTGTCTATAGCATCTTATCGTATGTGTCAGAGATGATTCTAGTGTTCAGCCACGGAACTTGTGAATTACTCTATCATAGGAGGCTGCCCAAATCATAACATTTCCACCATCAAAATTTCTTTGACTTCTTACCTGCTGCTCTGTTCTCAGATCATGCCAATAATATTGAAATCCATTCTGACCACCTAAATTAAACTACTTCTCATCACTAAAGATCACTTTATCTCAATGTGAAGTTCATGATGCATGTTTTTCAATACACTCTATTCCAGCCTATTTACGTTTGGGTGTTAGAGTGGGTTTCCGCAGTCATTTGTTGAATGCAAGATGTTTGTCATGAGACAAAATTAGTCATACACATTTGGCAGTTAGTGGCAACATTAAGTCGGTAACAAGTTGAGAAGAATATCAGTTTGTGGCCCTTGCTTTATGCAAAAGTAACCCTTTCTATGCTTCAGATAATTTTCTACTCTGCCCATATTTTCTGTTCTGTCCATATAATGACACCAATCTAACGAAATTATCAATCACTGTACTTGAACAGCTCAACTTCTTGGCAATTTGATGATTAGAAAGTCCTATTTCATTTTACATACCGATTTTTGCTTTTACATCACATGGTAATTGTTTTTCGAATGGCACTGTCACAATTGTGATTTACCCACACACAATATACACTGTCACTAAAGGTGTCTTTTTTTCTATCTGCAGTAAAAGATACATACACATACTAACACCACACAGTCAGAGTCAACTGCCTTCATACTCAGTTCCACCCTCTACCACATGAATCACTGATGTCTTGTTATATAATATACTACTGACATTGTAGTGCTCCGAGAATTTCTGCGTAAATTCTAGAATCACTCGGCCTTCTACCATCTCGAACACATGATACTTTAAATATAAGTGTGAGAGAGCCTGTCTACTGTGAGTCGACTGTCTGTCTGCGCAGGTCCAAAGTGTGTAATAAGAAGACCATAGATATGGCGGTCAAACGGCACCAACAAGTGTTTACTGGTTGCGCCATGGAAGCCTTAGTGAAAGAACAAGGAGTGTTTGTGTATTCTGTGCTGTTTTATAACTTTGACTGTTGTAGTGGAAAAAAAAAGAACAGTTCAAATATTGTTGATTATTGTTCATTTTGGACATGGAGAGAATAAGATGTGTGTTCAGATTCAGAATGAGAATGGACTTGGGTTTTAAGCCAACCTTTTCTTATGTGTAAATGAACTCTGTTTTTTTAACCTTTGGACATGCGAAGAGACTTACTTGATAGTGTTTGTTGATGTGGTGAATGAGTTTTGTAAAAGTTTGATGTTCAAATATATGTCATGAAATGAAGCAAAAGAAACTGGGTACATCTGCTTATTTTTGTAAGTAGAAAGAGTCTTCAGAAATTCCTGTTCCTAGCAGATATACTTCAGAGAAGAAGAGAAAAGGGAGTTGCAGCAGCAAGCTAACCAGCAAGGAACATTGGCTTACCATCTCAAGTAGGTCGTGTCATTAAAGAAGTGGGAGTTTACACACATACTTCACCACTTTAAGTCATCCAATGTGTTAGAACGTGGTGACCTGTGTGAAAGGACAGAAGAAAACAGGAATTCTGAACTGAAAACAAGATAAGAAGATATCAGGTGTTGTCACAGCAACTGAGCATAACAAGACAAAAGAACAAATTCACAGAATTGGATTCAGTCTGAAGCAGATAATGTTGACAAAAAATCTGCCAGTTAAGACCAAACTTAAAAGTCTGAAAGGGTAGTATTGGTGGTGTTATATGGGACAAAAAAGAGAAGAAAATTAAGGGAACCTGCTGATCTTTGAATGGAAAACCATGAGAAAGATCTATGGACCTATCTGCAAAGAGAACACCTGAAGATGAGGAAAGAACCAGAAACTGTATGACAGCAGAAGGGCCTTCAGCAGATGGGTGTGCATTAGCACTGGATCCAAAGTGCATTAGATCATCTATGGATGAACCTAAAATTTCAAAGAGTGTAACCTAGTCAATATTGTCAAAGTTTTCTCCAGATTTACAAATGCTATAAACATAGGTTTGCCATTCTTTTCATTGCATATACCTACATTTCCTTCCTGAGGTCAATTTCCACCAATTTTTCCATTCATCTGTAAGCAATTTATGCCAGTATATTGCATTCGTGAATTATTAAACAGCCTTCTTTGGAATTTTAATTATTCTCTTGTTCTATCACCATTTATTTTCTTGCACTTCTTTTCAGTCTTTAAATAAAATGTATGACATATTCGTGTGATTCATTTATATGCTTGAAATGAGAACAGAGTAGTACACTGGAGATGAAGAGAGATTTGTGAAAACAGTAATGATACACTTAGAATATTATATTTATTTATAACGGAAACATATTCCTTAAATGAGCATGTGATCATTATGTATTTTTGTAAGTAAAATACTATATTACAATCAGTTCATTGCTGCTGGTCTCAATTTTTCTTTCATATACTGACATCTTAGGGACACTTTCATTCATTTGTGTTTACCATGTCCTTGCTTCTTTTCACATGCAGTTATCCAATATCTGATGAAGGGACTGGGTCACATGTGAAATGCTGACACTTAACAATTCATGATGAATGAAAGCAATCATCACAGGGTCTCAGCTTGGACATTAATTATCTGTTGATATCAGATTCCTGTAATAAAATAGTTGTATCCACTCATATAATTTCCAAATCATTCTTGAATCAGAAACATCAAACGAACAAAAGATCCAGTACAAATTGAATGAATAATCAGACAGACAGAAAGAGAGAGAGAGAGAGAGAGAGAGAGAGAGAGAGAGAGAGAGAGAGAGAGGATGAATAGCATGAAGGAGTACGTCAAAATACACTAAATGGATAAAGGAAATATATGCGTCACACCCACAAATGATAGCCGATTTTGACAATATGCTCAAACGAGGAGAGAGTGGTGTTTGGAATCAGAAGAATTCTAAGCCCTTCAAAGAACACAATGTAGAATATATTAAAGCCATTGTATTCTGTCATACGGCGTATTTTTTACAAATAAAATATTTACAACTGCACCTGAATTATCCAGTATCTGAGACTCCGGAGAAAACAGTGAAGACATGTTTTCCTTCATGAAAGATAGATGGTCTTTTTATGGGGAAATGTTATACTATTAGATAAAGCCTAAATTGTGATTATTATGCTACAAAAAAGGGAAACCACAGTACAAGCACAACCCATTACCTGCATTTTCAAAGATATGCAATTTTAATTTTACATCCAGTATTGTCACCTGTTAGTAGTATGCAGAAGCAGTAAAGCCTTAGCACATCTAAATGCGCATTTTCTCTCACCTTTGTCAAGATGTATTTTGTCAGTTCATGACAGTAAAGATGTGAAGTTGTACTGGACAGGGTCTGTATTTAAAATGTCAGGTAAAAGGAAAGATAGTATACCTGTCGAGGGAAAGGTGTGTACGAAGGTCATATTCATTAGAAACAATTTTAGAAGTTTTGGATCACTGTGACAGAAATGAGGGTATTGTTGACATCCAGAGAGCTCTGGGATGTAGTAAATCTTCTGTGCAAACTATTTGTGAGCATGCAGAATCAATTCATAAAACTTCAATTGGCTTCAGTGACAGTACAGTGATCAAATCTTGCTCAGAGGCAATGGAAAGAATATAAAAAATCTAAACCCTTGGATTGAGCACCACAACAAACAGCACAAGCATCTCTCTAGATCTACTATTCAAATTAAAGCTTGTATGCAGATTTAATGAAAGAAGAATACGACCCAGCACCTTTCTTGGGCAGCTCAGATTGGTTTGATCACTTCAAGCATCATTTTTGATTTCACAACTTTAAAATGAGAAGAGGTGGCTGCAGCAGTTAAGGTTGGAGCTGAGGAAATTATGAAGAGGTTCAAAGAAACTAACAGAAAAAGACTATATGGCAAAGTAGGTTTTCAACCTTGGTGAAACAAACTTATTTTAGAAACAAACACCTAGCCGCACTCATTTCTATACAAGACGAAACAGGACCTGTATTTGTGGCTTCCAAGGACTGTTGCACCCTTCTTTTCACTGGAAATGCTGCATCGGATTACAAATTAAAACCCGTTACAACCTATCACTCTCAAAATCCTAGCGCACTATACTACTGTGATAAGAGCAGGCTGGAATGAGAAAGGTTGGATGACATCTGTTATTTTCAGTGACTATTTGTTAATGAACAGAAAATTGAAGACCTACTGTGAGAAAGAAAAAAATCCTTTCAAAATTCTTCTCCTCCTTGATAATGTTCACAGCCACTCACTTTCCATTACTGGTTCAAATAAAAACAATGAAGTCCAGTTTCTGTCATCAAACACTACATCTGTCCTGCAATCCATGGACCTGGGAGTTACTTCTACATTCATTTCACATCACCGTTTCAACGAGAGAAATTGGAGACTTAGCACGGGCAGATTGGATTCATTAATGTTGATGAAGAGGATGTGCGTGACCGCCTCAGTTCTCTATTTGAGGATCTGAGCAAGGAAGATTTGATACGTTTTTCTTCATGGGTCATACACAACTGTTACTCATTGTCAACAATAAAATCTGCTACAGTTGTAAAAATTATTTCTTTCTAAAATGGAAAGCGCTACCAGGTTTTAGGACATATGTCCCATCATTAGGTGCATCTGCAGAATTTTTAAAAGAACAACAATACCTGTATACATGGTTAAAATAGTAAATCTAAAGAGAACCAGCAGAAATACTTTTAAAAAACCCTAGACACACATTAAAATGTAAGTCCACAAAGGCTGCCTAACTAAGGTTAAAACAGATTACAATATATAAAAATGGTGCATCCCTGGTACATGACATGCAAGAAGAGAATATCATCTTCAATCCTAGGTCTGCCAGAAACCCTCTTACAGAGGACGACCTACATAAAAGGATAAAGGTTCCCATTGGAGGAGCAGAAGAGTGGAAACCATTGTTAGATGGAATAAAATATATAAAGAACTCAAGGTAGCTTTCAGTGAAAATTAAGAAGGAACAGAAGTCAAAGAATGTTAGCCTGTTAGAAAGCTGACCAATAACTAAGAGACTTGTGGAGGCCTTCAGAATGATCAATGCTCCAATGACAATTTTTGAAGAACATGATCCTGAAGATGTAAGGAATACAATAGTGAAGCACAAAGTTGTACATTAACTTAAATGTTATAAAGAGTTGTAACGTAAACTGGCAGTGAAGACTACAAGACTGATGAACATTTCTTTACAAAATGAATGCCAAGCACCTAGTGAGAGCACTTTACCTACAAAGGATTTGAATGTACGGAAATTTGACATGGAAACTGAACTGGCTATAGCACCCATAGACTCTTCCCATGTACATGAAAAACAGCCCATTTAGGACATAGGTGGACTTAATGGAAGTGATTGTAGTGTATTGCTGTGTGTCTGACTATTAAATATTTAAGTGTATAAATCTTGTATTAAAATGTGTTTCAGAAATGTTTATTTTTGGTAAACTCTTCTATTTCAAACTTAATAAGTGGATAGATGACAACCTAATCCCATATTTTATATACAAAATGACTCTCAATTTACATAAATTCAGTGGGCACAGCAATTCTGCGTAACGTAATTATCTTTTACAAAGAGATTTACCTGTACAAGCCTGCCATAAAAAGCCTTAATATAATACAGAAAAAGTTAGTTTACTTCATATTCCACATAAACCAACATTTAATAATTATTAAATTGTCGTATATTACTTACATACATTAACAAACAAGATTAGAGTTCTTTAATGCATGATAAACTTTCGTGGACTGAATATTAATGAAGGGACAAACATGTTTACCACACTTAAGCTTGAGCTTGTAAACATTAGCAGATGGTGCAAGATTACACTGTACCATTAACAAGATGGCTGGGCAGAGCTTTCTGCAAATAAGTACAGAGTAAACAGATATGTTTTGAGACTCATGTTCTGATAAAAAGAATTCTACACAGTGAAGTTAATATTTGCCATAAGATGGCTTGTTCATGACACCTTAATAACTCTCAAATTGTTGAAAATTTTTTCTTCTCTGGCAACTGGGTTATAAGGCAAGATGGCATTGACACTTTTTAATACAAAATTCTTTGGTAATATTATTTTCCTACTACAGGTACAAAAAGTGTTAGAAAGCTACTTCCAAATGACGTCAACATGATGGTATGGTTATAATAGAGGGAAACATTCCACGTAGGAAATATATATCTAAAAACAAAGATGATGTGACTTACCAAATGAAAGTGCTGGTTGGTCTTTAAATATGTCTGCTTGTGTCTGTATGTGTGGATGGATATGTGCGTGTGTGCGAGTGTATACCTGTCCTTTTTTCCCCCTAAGGTAAGTCTTTCCGCTCCCGGGATTGGAATGACTCCTTACCCTCTCCTCTAAAACCCACTTCCTTTCGTCTTCCCCTCTCCTTCCCTCTTTCCTGATGAGGCAACAGTTTGTTGCGAAAGCTTGAATTTTTTGTGTGTATGTTTGTGTTTCTGTCGACCTGCCAACATGATGGTATGTTTTATTACCAATGATGACATTCTGTGTAGTTTCTAAGAAAACATGCTACAATGCTAATAGGAGCTTCATTTTATTCAGGATACAACAAAAAGTTTCTTAACCAATGAAAGACATATGACAACATAATGGCCATGTTTCACGACAACAGATTATCTAGAACAACCTAAGTTTTCAATCCGTTGTTAATATCTATACCAACATTTGAAGCTAACTTCGAAATACTTATTATACAGTAACCTTTGTCATAAACTATTATAATGCAGCAGCACAAATATTGAAAACAGTTCCTGATTTTCTCTCTTTTTAATACCTTGCTGGTTTTATGACAAAGAGGAACATTCCTCTGTGTAAAGTGTATGATCTTTTATATTTACGGTAGGAACAATGATTTAAAGTTGTATATGTGGTGAAAATAATGACTGGAAGAACGCATCAACACACTCATTAAGAACAGAATTCTGTCAAGCGAAGTAACATATAAAAAATGGAAAACTGTTTCATGCAGCTGTTAATATTTTGTTCTTCACTGGAGCATAGCGACTATCTAATCAATTTGCGTGTCAACTGAGTGATGCAGTTAATAACAGCGAACAACATATACAAAATTCAGAGCTAATGCACACGTCCTGGTGGGTAATGAATATTGTGATGAAAGTACTTTGAAATCTATGCCACAACAGTGTGTGCGTAAACACCAACCTAACAATAATGACATCATACAATTTTATGAGACATTTAGAGAGAGTTTCAATAAACATTTTCAGACCTGAAAGGAGACACAACCACTGAATGCCTTTTTTGTGCTTAGTATGTTCAGCAATTTAGACATAACAGCAATGACAAATGGTTGTTCTGACCATGATGTTCAAACTCCAAACCAAACAATCCAAAGTTAGGTATAGTTCACAAAAGAAAAATGTTACAACAGAACCATAAACAACAATTCAGTTGCTGTGTTTTGAGAAAACACTGCAGATATAACTCTGAGACAAGGTTTACCAAACTATGCACAACATTTAAATACATTTTGAAAATTTTTATACCATTTTGAATCGGTTCTACTAAATAAATAAGAATGAAAATTATATGCAAACCTGGCCAATGGATAAGTCTTCAGGATAGAAAATACATAAGGAAAATCTGGGTTTACCACTTCATTGACAGTTCGGTCTCAGCATAAGCTAAGGTTGAGGTTCTCACAGGAACCATCCCAGCAATTAACTTCAACATTTTAGATTTTAGGAAAACTACAGAAAATCTAGATCTGGATGGCCTGATGGTTCTGCCCTTTCAAATGGAAGTACTGTGTAGATAATTCAGAGTAAAAACTGCAATCAACAGGTGAAACTTCATTATCATCAGTATTGTAAAATCCTATAGTATTTTATTTAAAAATTTGAAACATTTACTTTCCATACACGAATAAAACACCAAAAAGAAAAAAAGAGAAGAAAGGGAGGGGGGGGGGGGGGGGGGGGAACAAAACCCATGAGGTGAATGAGAGTGAGCTTGTATACAGCAGTAACTGAGGCAGAAATGACAACAAATTGTCATCATTTGCCACTATATTCGATGATTACTTACTGACAGTTGTAACAAATATTGAACCAACTAATAAACAACAAAATGAAAGACACATTAGATTTACTTCAACAGTCACTATATACACCACTGATAGAAATTTTGTTTAAAAAGAAACACACATAAGGAGAGTAAAGAAATAATATGTTTGTTAATAACTACAAATTCTTCTGACAAAGACAATGTTTCTAGCAAAGCATTAAAATCTTATGCTGATTTGATGTGACCACCCTAAAGCAATCTTTGTTATTAGTCAATGGCAATGTTCATTTCTGACGGGCTTAACTACACCATAGTAACACGCTACTACAAAAGTGGAGGTGAGCAAGTCACCCTCCAATTACACTGACATTTGAATCCATCCAGTCTTTTCCTACCAGAACGTGGCCTAAAACAGAAAACTGTTTCAATTTTCTGCATACAATTTGTAAGTTGCATCCAACTTTGCCTTCCATAACTGATTCTCAAAAGCGAAGCCATACGTGAAATCACAAACGACAGTCTGGCACAGCTAAAAAAGATGTTTATCCTCTTGGTACTTTCCGCATCTTGGCAAGGCCCTTTACTTTGAGAACAATAAAAATTCTATTCAATAAACTAAAACGTTAAGGCATCATAGGTATCACTCTCCCAAAAAGTTAACTTCAAAACAAATAGCAGATGGTCATAAGAACAAAATGAACTACACAATTAAAGCCAAATTCAACAAGTGAAAAGCATAAAGTATTCAGTCCAAAATGCTTTGGTACTGAAGCTGCTACTATTCTTCACCTATGTAAATTGCCGTCCAATGACTTTAAACAACTATGCAAGATGTATAATATCTGCTGATTTCACAAGCATATTGTTGATGATCCCAAACAGAACCACCCCAGACAAAAAACTTATGGTAACTGAATAGAGCTGCAACAACAGGTTTTCATTAGAATGGTAACAGTGCAAAGTCAAAAAATAAAAATGCTAAAATACATTAATTAAAAAATATTACAATGATCATATTATCTGTATTACAGTTCCAAGCTGAACCACTTGACCTAGTCATACAGGAGAGTGAAATGTGTCCTGGATATGACCTGCTTTGTTGTTACTTCACAACAACATTTGATTGAAATCTAACTGGCTCTATTTATATAGCATACATACACTCCTTCCGAGCCCAGTGCACATACTTTTAGCAGTCTCCATATTTGCCGAGAGAGACCATTGCTCTTTTGGAAGGTATGTCCAGCAGAAAAGTTTGCTTCCATAACTCCTCTCATTTGTGTTGTGAATCAAACCCACTCATACAAAGATCCACTGAGGTTCTAATACATGCTTTTCAGAACCAAAGTGTCTGAGGAGTGGCTCTATCTAGGATTTCATGTACTGGAAGTAGTTGGCCTGATATTTTCCTGAACTGTTGTACCAATTTTTTTCATCTTCTAAAGAGAGGAGGAGCAATATGCATGACTGTTGGAAGGTGGAACATACACGTGGACTGAGTACAGCTTGTGATGATTTCGACTGTTGAGTTCAGATAGGTGTCAAGTGTTTGTATACGCCTGCCGTGCAGCCACACAGGTGCTGCACACCTTGCTGTTTTGTGGACAATATCTAAAGCTGAGCAGCACAAGCTGTTTGCAATTGTTATCACAGAGTCTATAAGATGACTTTCCTTATGGATACCAACTAAAATGTTGATAAGACATTGATTGAAGATCAAAGACCTATACAGAATAACTTCCATACATTTTGTGGTAAAGTGCGTGTCATTTATGTTGGCGGCCGAGTTTAGGTTAGTTCTGCGCATCTGACGTCACAAAACACAGTCAGCCAATGAACAGAGAACGACGTTGCCAGATCTCGACTGCAGTGCAGAGCACGGACGAGTGTCTTCAGTTTTAGAAATGTTCAGTCATAAATAAAGTAATAGAACAAAAGCAACATCTTGATAGAAGGCTTTCTTTGATAGAAAGTTTGGAAAAAGCATCTTTTATACCAATTGCTTCATATTCTATTAATTAATTAAACCAAACAAGCAATAAGACTCCTAAATCAGGCGATAACAAGGAAAGGTGTTTGTATCAATCTCACGAACCGCTTTTTCGCAATAAAGAACAGCGGTAATTGTTTATTTCCTATTGTACTTCGACGAAGTGTGAGTAATTCATAGTCATACCAACAGTATTTGTCAGTATTTTGCGTGACATGTTAAAGCACTCATGAAGTTACGTTATGAGACGAGCTATGTTAGCGTAATGGTGAAGGTGTTTGGCTACTAAGCAAAAGGCTATGAGTTCAAGCCTTGTGCAGTGCTTAATATTTTCTTTATTTAAAAACAATATCGAAGTGTCTTACTTCACGAATTTTATTCGTTTGTATGCAATTTTTTTGTAATTTCTAGTGCTTTGTCTCTCCATTTACCCTTTCACTGCTGCAGACACGTGCTCCCTGCATTCTGCGCTGTGCGCGATTTTGTCATCACTGCACTGCTCGCCTGTGCAGACACACGGTGTTCCCACTGCTTTGACACATTTATCATTCGATTTCACAAAACCTATTTGGCCCAAAAATTATATTTTTACACATCTTCTTGACCGATACCTTCCCCCCATAAATGACTTAATTTTGTTTCGATGTTCAACGCAGTTATTGTGCAGCATTAAATGTAATAAACCATTGCACGAAATTTTGAAGAGTTTGCAGAGGTAAAAGTCCATAGCGTATACTTTCCGTATAGTCGATTTTAGTTGCCACAATGTTGAGAATGAAATGTTAACAAGATACCTATATTTCATATAAAATTTACTGTATAACAATATCTCATTTAATTTAAGTACCACATAGGTGTCGTATGTAATATTGAGAAATATTCCGTCTTTCGTGACTGTAATAAGAGTTTTATTTACACAGAGCATGTTTGGCTTTATTTTAAAGCACTTCAATCAATGAAAGGTATAGCACATACACAATGGTACTTATGTTCTCTTTCTTGTTTTTGTTCCACAGTCGCAGTTTTACCAATGGTATTGAAATATATTCCTCTTCTACAACTGTAATAAGCGACTTATTTAGACCAGACGCGTTTCTCTCTTTTGAAGCATCTCCAGTGGACAGTATTTTGTCTCCTCCATCGCCAAGTCACCTTTCATAGTTTTGTGCTGCGGTAACAGAATATTCAACGTTTGTGTCGGCTGAACAGTGTTTTAGCAAATAAATGCTGTCTGTGTGTGCCACACACAAAAATTATATTTGACATAGCTCAGAGCACTTCACTGATAGATGGTATATTCAAGTCCTAATGTTTTTGCAAGTCCACAGTTTTGTTTAATGTATTTTGTCTACCTCCTTTTGATTGATTGAAGTGCTTTAAAATAAAGCCAAACGTGCCCAGTGTAAATAAAACTTTTGTTACAGTCGCGAAAGATGGAATATTTCTCAATATTACATACGACACCTATGTGGTACTTAAATTAAATGAGATATTGTTATACAGTGAACTTATATGAAATTTAGGTATCTTGTCCACATTTCATTCTTAACATTGTGGCAACTAAAATCGACTATACGGAAAGTATACGCTACGGACTTTTACCTCTGCAAACTCTTCAAAATTTCTTGCAATGGTTTACTATATTTAATGCTGCACAATAACTGCATTGAACATCAAAACAAAATTAAGTCATTTATGGGTGGAAGGTATCAGTCAAGAAGATGTGTAAAAATATAATTTTTGGGCCAAATAGTTTTTGTGGAATCGAATGATATGAGTGTCCAAGCATTGGAAAACACCATGTGTCTGCACAGGCGAGCAGTGCAGTAACAAAATCGCGCACAGCGCGGAATGCAGGCACGTCTCTGTAGCAGCGAAAGGGTTAATGCGGCCGTGGTGGCTTTACTTCATGAACTGCTCCCCTAAACGTAAGCTTGCGAACTATGCTATACTATGGCGCTGCTTCTCTTGGCGCGTGCGTCGTGTGCAACTGGCAACGCAGCAATCTCCCGCGTCTGGGCGGGCATGCGCGAGCCGCCAAGATAAAAGAATTGAACTATATGATAATGTTAAGAAAAGTATCTTAGAAATTCAGTGGTTAGTAAGTCCACTTGCTATTAAATAAAATGAAATGTTTACGTTCCCAGAGTTCAGAGATCACCACTTAATAATGTTTTCACGGGCTCTTCTATACACGTCATCTGCCTGCTATGTCCATGTTGTCAGCTTAGTCAAACTGTACTGTTGTGGTTTCTGGCCTGTCAGCAACTTACATGTACAGAATGGAGCTTAGAGGCAAGCCTTTCTTCAAATGTCTCACTTTTCCGTTATCGTTGCACACAATCTCTTGAAATAGTATGATGATCAATTTTCAAAAACAGTAAAAAGCAGCAATCAGTCATCGTTTCCATTCTAGATTTATTAGAGCAGATCCAGATTTAAGTAAGTAACTAGCAATTATCAAAACAGTATTTTGGATTTGTTATACATGCTATAGTACATCTACACCTGTTGTTCCGGCTCTTGCCACGGTTAATTAAAGACAAAGGAATAGGTCAGGAAGTTACTGACCAGTTCTACTCCAGAGTGAATGCTACGAATTCTTGAAAAGGGAAGCCAATTTGATGACGTATGTTGACCAGCATATGATTCAATAACTGGGCCAATACCTTATTCGATATAATGTGCAAAAATCTTTAGTCCATGGTTACACATTGCACCATATGGTGCCATTAGATCTACCATGCTGACAATGTTTCAAGGCCTGCTTAAAATTTCCCTTTCATTTAGATGGCAACACACATCTTTGGAGCTATTTCTCACATGGCAGCCAGCTTCGTCAGCTCGATATGATAACAGTACGTTCACTGATCTTCTCATTTATTCTTGCTATAAATACTTTTTCCCAGAATTTATA
Source organism: Schistocerca americana (assembly GCF_021461395.2). Classification (NCBI taxonomy): domain Eukaryota; kingdom Metazoa; phylum Arthropoda; class Insecta; order Orthoptera; family Acrididae; genus Schistocerca; species Schistocerca americana. Next base: position 331,706,650 of record NC_060119.1, read on the forward strand.
GCATTCCTTCTGGAGTAGAACTGCTCAATAACTTTGTGCCCTATTCCTTTGCTTTCCAGGCTTAAGACAGCTAAGATCTTTGTCTTTCCAAATAAGTTAGAAATTGGGTCACTATTACACATATCAGAGAAGAAATTAGCAATTAATCTCATTTTACGGGAATCAGTATTAATGTGAAATTCCATATTCTGTCAACTCATGAAGCTTTATTAGTCCTCATTTATTTTCATACCTTGATGCTCTACTTCATTAGAAAGCAGAAATGCTTCAAAAAAACTTACTTTTGAAGTTACTCAACTTGTGTTTTACCTCTATGGGTTCATGAAAGATTTGCCTACATGTAAAACTCCTTGGAGTTTGTCAATACATGAACAAAATTATCTAGAAGCTCAGTTCAGAATGTTATACTTATAAGTATTCCTCATAGTGCTGGCATAAAGATCAGGGCACTGACTTACACGCATGATTTCATTCCCTGATTTATGGAATTATTGACTGGGATAGTGCAGGTGAAGTATAGAAAGTATTTATTCAGTTAAAATGAGTAGTAAGAGGATTGTGTGATGTAGATGACTGTATTTGAAGATAAAAATAAGTTTCAGTGCAATTGTGATTTACACAATCACAATACATGGTTCAAAAATAGGTTCAATGCAGATAGTTCTCCCTCACTTACAGATCATAGTGGGGTTCTATACTTCAGCAGAAAGTTCATCAACAAGGTCCCATTGGAAAAACCAAGGACTGGATAATACCTAAAAGTCTAAAAACTTTTAAAATGTGCTTTATTAATTTAACTATCCACACTCAATCGCTGAGGATCTTGTTATATGGTATACATGAAACTATATTCACCGTTACAAGCATCATTAGTGGGTTTTTTGATAAATATCAATGAGGTCATAAAAATATTACATTAGCAATGAGACATAAACAGCAATTACTTAATATTTAGCAAGGAAATCAGCAGCTGTTTGAATGCAGTGCATTGTTAACATATCTTGCAAGTTTAGTTTCTAACACCAGCTTCTCTTTTGTTAATGAATACATAGACTAAAGATCCTCCTTCACAATGGGCCTTACAGAACACAGTGAGTGAATGAATGAATGAATGAATGAATGAACCAAAGTCATTACAATGACATGTCTTCACATATTCTTCACTGTAAAAATGAAGTCCTTTTACACAAACAGTTTTCCACTGACATAAACAAATACACTCATTCTCTCTCTCTCTCTCTCTCTCTCTCTCTCTCTCTCTCTCTCTCTCACTCTCTCTAAACAACCTTTCCGGACCACAATCCAAGATTAAAAAAAAGACCCACCATGAAGGAATTATCCAAATGGGACAGAAATCAATAGATGTGATGCACATGTATGCACAGACAAATGAATCCAAGATTAAAAAAAAGACCCACCATGAAGGAATTATCCAAATGGGACAGAAATCAATAGATGTGATGCACATGTATGCACAGACAAATGATTACAATTTCAGAAAAATTCGACGATTTGTTAAAGAGAAAGAGTTCCACAAATTGAGCAAGTCAATAATGTGTTGACCCACCTCTGGGCCTTATGCAAGAAGTTATCCAGCTTGGCACTGACTGATAAAATTGTTGGATATCCTCCTGAGGGATATCATGCTAAATTATTTCCAGTTGGTGCTTTATATCAACAAAATCCCTGCCCATAATACTCCAAATGATCTCAATTGAGGAGAGATCCAGAGGCCTTGCTGGCCGAGGTAGGGATTGACAAGCAGTAGAAACTCTCACCATGTACAGGAGGGTATTATTTTACTGAAATGTAAGCCCAGGATGGCTTCCCATGAAGCGCAACTAAAGGGACGAAGAATATTGTTGACATACTGCTGTGCTGCAAGGATGTGGATGACAATCGAAAGGGTCCTGCTATGAAAAGAAATTGCACCCTGGACTATCACTCTTGGTTGTCATCCCTGGAATTTCACTAACTGGAATACAATTGTCTTCAGTGGTGTCCCATTTTGATCTTAGCCCCCACAACCACCGAAGACATGTCTGGAGATGCTCCAAGCAGTGGTAGCTTACCAAACTGTCAATACAGCTAGACAACCACGAGTGATGGTCTAGGATAACATTTCTTCTTAGCAGGACCTCTTTGGTTGTCATCTGTGGCATCTTTACGGCCTTTACGGTACAGTGGTATGTCAACAATATTCTATGCCCTTCTTTGTTTGTAAGCTACCCTGGGCATACATTTCAGCCCATCCACACATGGTGAGAGTTTCTACCAATGGCTTTTGTTCTTAGCTAACTATGTTGGCCAACAAGGTCACTGGATCTCTCCCCAACTGAAAACGTTTGGAGCATTATGGGGAGGGTCCTCCAATCATCTCAGAATTCTGACAATTTAATGCGCCAACTGGACAGCAGTTGTCACGATATCCTCCAGGAGGACATCTTCCAGCTCTATTAATCAATGCCAAGTCAAATAACTGCTTCGATATGGGCCAGAAGTGGACTAACACATTATTGACTTGCTCAATTTGTGGAGCTCTTTTTCTTGAATAAATCACGCAGTTTTCTGTAATTGTAATCGTCTATTTGTATGTACATGTACACCACTTCAACCAGTTTCCATCATCGCATTCAGATAGTTCCTTCGTAGTGCACCTCATTTTTTAGTGTACTTTAACAAAAATAGCTACAATGCTCGAAATTGCCTGTTACTTTGTCAATGGTAGGACTGTGGGGTTATTTCTTAACCAAAATAATTTTGTATTTTTGCAGAGACGGATTTGTGCTAAGCATCAGATATCGAAATATAAACTAGGTCAACAAATTTAATGGTCTTTTACATCTACCATTCCTCCAATCGTGAAAGTGAAGTAGGAGGAGTTAGGCGATACGTATTAAAAAGTCTGTATGAAAGGAAGGCTGTGAGAGCACTACATAACTTGACCAACTCTTCGAACTGTATGAAATTTTTTTGGTATCTGGCAATACATAACTGAGCAAAAACAGAAGCGTCATGTACCTTCATTTATTCACATAAATATTGTAGCTTCATTTTGTTTTTGTATTGGCTGCACTCCTGTTTCCTAAAACGCTGTTAGGGAACCAAAGTCTTTCAGCTATGCTGCTCAGATCTGCATTTATGTGATCATTTTGCTTCTTTAGATGAGTGTTCAACTTTACATTTCTGAGCATAAAGAAGCAGCTGCCACTCTTTACAGAATGCTGAAATCTTGTTAGGGTCCAATTTTATATCAGTCTGTTATAAATAAGTTTTGCATTTACAAAAGTCTAAATTTACGGCTGTACAGCAGGAACACCATCATACACACTACGCTAATGTTCATTCTCCACCCACAATAACATCTCGAGTTCTGCATGTTATCATATCCAGTATGAAATCAGGATAATGTACAGTCTCAGTATTTTGTCTAGTGGGTTAAAACAATACAGAATGAAAACTTTACCAAATGTTACAGCCATGAACTATTGGAATCGTTGAATCCAATACTCCATTCTTGTCGCTTATTGGCTAACCTCTTCATTCCCGCATAACTGCTAAATTCCACATTGTTGTTGATCTGATTTATGTTCTCATATGTAGGCCTGTCTCTGCAATTCATTCATTCACTATCGCTTCAAATATAGTTTCAGCAATGACTCATGACACAAAATGTGCCCAAACATTGATTCATTCTTTATTAGGCACTTTTATGTTTACCTTCAGTAGGATGTTTTCCTACCTTATCCAACCAGGTCAATTGATCTTCAACAGACTCCTGTAGCAACAAATTTCAAATGCTTCACATTGTATCATTTCTGTGCTCCTCACTGATTGTTCTATTTTTTTACACTCTGGTCACAACCCACACAAAGTTTTCCATGAATCTTTTGCTGGAATCAAGTTTATATTTTTTGAGGCAGCTGCTTCTTTTAACAGAAAGATTTATGTAATATCTATTTTACTGTCAAGATAGCACAACTTGTCCACTTCTTTAAAATTTAACCATCCTGTCTGTTCACCTACTGTAGTTTTGTCTCCTTCCCCCCCCCCCCCCCCCCATGCCTGTATTACAGTCCCAACTAGAACATCTTTTGGGTCATTAAGCACCAGACTCAATTCCTATTCACTTTTGGGGACCATTGTTATGTCATCAGCAAACTGTAACATGCTGATCTTCTGTCTGTGACAGACAATTCCCAATTAAAGATAATCCTTCCCTTTCTTCACTGCTTATAAAAAAAAAAAAAAAAGAAATATCAGTGATGGCAGTGAGCAACTCTGGCACAATTTTCATTATTTTTGGTTCTTGTACCATTGCAGTGTCTTTCACATAAAGCTTTTAGAAACAAGTATTTAATCTCCTCAATCGTCTTCTTCTGCATGTACTTACTTTTCATTGGTCTAACTTCTTCTGAAACGTTGTGATTTCTTTTGTCACAGATGGCTTTGGTCATCAAGCAGCCGTTATAGTTCACCACAATGAGTAAGTTGATCATCACTGGGTGATCAGGGCAATCTGTATTTTTAGTTTCTTCAACTTGTCTAGGTTCTAATGTTGCTGTTTCTTCTTCAACATCTCAAATTTCAACTGACATTTCATTAGCACTAAGTAAAGGTCAGCATTATAAGCACTTGACAGCTCTTGCAGACTATCCAGAATTTTTGTTTTACTAAAATACAGTCAATCTGAAGTCTTTGTTGACTGCCAGGCATGTATACTACCTACTGAACGGGTTCTTGAAACGTGTATTTGCAGTGACTAATTGATGGGCAGCACAGCAGTTTGACAAGAGTGAGGAGGCAAGAAGCTGTGTTAGGTCAGATGAAACAAATGAAAGAAACAGGGAGGTTGGGAGTGGAAGGAAGGCTAATGTCTGGAACAGAGAGGAGGGGGGGGGGGGGGGCGGAGGGGCATAGAATGTGGCACCAGAAATCCCTCCCTGACAAAGGTGGAGGATGTTAAATGGGTCACAAAATGATGATGTGATGGAGTAGGTTTGGGGGAGATCAGATAGAACAATAGAACAGAGGATGAGGGAGACAGTGGAGAGAACAGTGTAGGTGCAGATTAATGAAGTGAATATTGAGATATGAGGACATGAGTGTAGGTGGGTGTGGGAGATGGACTAGCAAAGATTGAAGCCAGGGAAACACAGAATGTGTTGTAAGGACAATTCTTATCCATGCAATTCAGATAAGCTGCCATTAGTGGAGAAAGAGAGTGATGATTCAGACAGAGTAGGTTCTGAAGCAGTTGTTGCAACTTATCACATGCTCAGTAACAAACTCTGCTACACGGTTATCAACTTTGCTCTTGGTTACAGCCTGACAAGGCCATTTGTTTGGTTGGACAGCTGGATTGTGTCCACATAGCAGGCTGTGCAAAGGTTACTGTTGCTGACAATAAAAGTAAATATCAGCTAAACCACATTTTACACAATCACAATACAGGCTTTTTTTCCTTTGTAGATTTGCCTCCTTGTCTAGGATATAGGGCGGAATTGTCCTCTGCTGCAAACACTTTCAAAAAGCTCTCACATAGGATGAAGCAAGAAATTGGGAATCCCAATCAATTCAAAAGAAAATTTAAAAAAATGTCTCAATCAGTCCTAAATTGAAGGAATATAAATTTTTGTTAGTTATATGGTAAGCTGATACCTTCATTGTAAAGCTGCATGACAAGTAGTAGTTTATAGTAAATAGGCGTCTTTGTTTACAAGAGTATACAAGTTAACTATTTTCTTTCAAAAACCACCAATGTAATCAAGTAAATATTAAGCTACAAACATGTAAGCAGCAGCTATTTAATATAAATAGGGAAGTAGCAGTTGCACTGAAAGTAGTAACTCTCCATTTTACTAGGTGAAATTTATGGGCATAAGAATATAGTATTAAGTTGTATCGCATAGTTCAATGTTAATGCAGCATAGAGATTAAATTTTTATGATTCACTTGTCTTTTTTTAATGTATGCCTGAAGCTTCTCTCTTGATGGAATCTACAGAACAGAATGAGTGAGTAAGTTAATGCAGTGTTGCTATATGACTGAATGACTTCCATAGATAGTCTTGCCTCTGTTGAGGTAAGTTGTACTTGTGATGGGACTGAAATATGATGTGCTAGCTGGGGTGCATAGGACAGGTCTTGCACTTGAGAGAGGGATACGGCAAATGTGGCATGGGGGGGGGGGGGGTTCAAATCACATAAGAATGGTCTAGGATATTTCACTGACTAGGAATGGTGGGAAGGATGTCCCATATTTCAGGTAACAATGAAAGGAAGTCAAAGTATTGGTGGAAATGTTAAAAATGCAACATTCAAAAGTGTTGACTTACCACTTCTGTAGGGCGGAAGTATTTTGGATTAACTTTCACTCTTATAACACCAGTGTCCTTCTCGCGGCCTACTTCATTTTCTCCTTTTCCTTCCCAAACAATTTCTTTACCAACATGATTGAAAGCAGCTTCTACAAATTCTCTGACACTGTGTGTCTCCCCAGTAGCAATTACATAGTCCTCAGGTTCATTTTGTTGTAACATAAGCCACATAGCCTGTAAAAAGGGTCAAACACAGAAATATAATGAACTGTGTAAAAATGAAAGACTATTAACACACTTCTTAAATCAATACAAGTTCCTCTCATTACAAAGAGTTGCAACAAATCAGTAAGATTTAAGTCAAATGCATCCTACAAACTCAAGGAAAATTTGTATACTATTACAGCACCCATTAGACACATTTTAAATTTTTGCAACAATTCTCAGTAGGTATATATGGCAACTGGGAGGAAGGAACTATAAGGAAGAGGAAACACAACCAACTTGCACACTGGATGAGAAGAGATTGTTTACCGATGGGTGCTGTGGAACGAATGGCGAACAGAGGAAGAAGATACAAGATGGTGGATAGTATAAGGATAGAAAGCAATTATGAGAAAACTAAGAGGGTAGCAAATGACAGGACTGCAAGGAGAGCTGCATGTGAAGACCCACCCTAGGGCAGAAGACTGATGGTGATCTGGCAACTAACTGTAAAGCTTACCTCCACATAATCTTTCGCATGGCCCCAATCTCTCTTTGAATCAAGATTTCCCAGTTCAACACACTCCATCTGCCCAAGATGAATTTTTGCAACTGAACGTGTAATTTTTCTTGTCACAAAATTTTCACCTCTTCTCGGGCTCTCATGATTGAACAATATGCCATTACATGCAAACATTTTATAAGCTTCCCTGTAGTTCACAACAATCCAGTAGCCATACAGCTTAGCACATGCTGGGAACATAAGATGACATCAGCTGACATTGTTGAGCTAAGGATTTACATCAAATATCACACTAGAAATTGTGGAAAACACAAACCACTCTAGAACTTACCATATGGAGATCTAGGATAAAAAGGTGTTGTTTCTTTTTGTGGAATTTCATGTACCTTTCCATACAGTTCTGAAGTTGAAGCCTGATAAAACCTGACAGCCTTTTCTAACCCACATGTCCGGATTGCATCAAGAAGACGCAATGTTCCTAAAGCATCAACTTCAGCTGTGTACTCACTCAGATCAAATGAGACCTGGAGAAAAAAAAACAAGTCTGTAAGCTCATTAAAAAAGCACATACATGTTCTCAATTCACAACACACAGTTTGTATTAGTAAAGTACCTTCACATGACTCTGTGCAGCTAGGTTATAGATTTCACTTGGTCTCACAGAACTAATTATTTTCACAAGGCAACTGCTATCAGTCATATCTCCATAATGTAATTTCATTTTTCCTTGTTTGTGAGATTTTGGATCCGCATACAAATGTTGTATTCGGGCAGTATTGAATGTACTTGCCCGACGAATAATCCCATGTACTTCATAATTCTTGGCAAGCAGAAATTCAGCAAGGTATGACCCATCCTACAAATAAAACAATCCTTAATAACTATGAATAAAATGGAATATGAAGAGCATCAGAATTTTATATAATAATAAGGGATCACAAATACAGGGTGACCTGGAGGAATTCAGTATTCAGGGATATGAAATGTTTTTGCAAACTGCAAATATGATATTACATTAGCTGCATGGTTTATTAGAGACACATGAAAATTTGTGCCGGACCAGGATCTGAACCCAGATTTCCCACTTATTGTGAAGAGTTGTCTTAATCATTTTGATTATTCGTGCACACTTTTTAACTGGTCCAAGCTTCCATGTGTCATAGTATCTACATTCCACAATGCTCTCCTGCACTAGGAGAGAGAATGTTTTTCTTGTCAGTAAGCCTTGCTTTTGCATGAAATACAGTTAGTGCAGTATCTGTATTTAACAGTGCAGGTCTAGTTCAATGCATGTCTGAAGGACATTTGAATCGAACTATACAGACACTGCACTAACTGTACTCACGGATATGACAGAAACAACTGAGTGAAGCAAAAAAGGCTACTAATCATAGCCTCTAAAATGCATACCTTAGGAACTATGAGAACTACCACATCTTCAGTTCTGTGAAACCTCTCGTACTTCAAGCTCTTTGCTTTCCATATTTTGGGCAGAGATAGTAAGGTACAAACCAAGAAAACATGGGCTCTAAAATGGATATGTTAAGAGTTGTCAGCACTTGTTCAGTAGAAGAGGTGTGCTTCACAGTAGCAAAGATGAACAAGTGCTCTGAGCTCGTAAGATGATATGCATTTTTGAGTTGATGTTTATTGGCCTTTTCTGCTTTGATTGATCTTTCCTGTCTTACCTCTGAATATTGACCACAATTCATGGGACACCCTGTATAATCTCTAATAAATACACCACCTGATCGAAAGTATCCAGACACTCATTTTTGGACATACCATTTGCCTTTATGATAGTTTGAACTCTGCTGATGGAACTGTCAAGGAGGTGTCTCAATGCCTTTGGGGGCATGCAGACCATTCTTCCTCAAGAGCCAAAGCCAGAGAATGTAGTGCTGTTGGGCACTGGGATCTGGAGCAAAGTAGACATTCTTACTTACCTGTGTTCCATTGCATTCAGATCAGGACACTGGGCAGGCCAATCAATTCAAGAATGTTATTCTCTGCGAACCATTGCCTCACAGATGCTGTTTTATGACAAGGTGCATTTACAAGCTGATACAAACAAACATCATCTCTGAACTTTTACTCAGTGGTAAACAATACACAGTGCTGCAAAATGTGTTCCTATCCTTCCACATTTTGCATCCTTAAGTACAGTAAGGGGGTCACACCCTACCCACAAAAAGCACCCTCATACCATAACACTACCTCAATCTTATCTCACTGGCAGCACTACATGTTATGCAAGTCAAAATTCTCCACGCAAACACCAACTCCAAATCCTTCCATTGGATTGCCATATGGTACAGCATGATTCATCACTTCAGACCACTCATTTCCGATGATCCTCTGTTCAGTGGCACTGCTCTTTACACTTCCTAAGTAACGCTTAGGACTGACTACAGAAATGTGTGGCTTATTAGAAGCTGGTAGAGTATTATCGTACACCATTCTTTTTAATTCCCTATGCACAGTCACTATACTATCTGCACTGCTGGTAATACTTTGGACCTCATGAATGATTCATTCTCTTGATTTCATGTGATTTTTTACAACCATCCCTCACAATGCACAACAGGACCTCCCCATCAGTATGTAAGATCTATCTGGTCTTGGTTTAGCTGTGGTTGTTCCTTTGTGCTTCCATGACACAATTATATCACCAAAAGTCAACTTGGATAGTTTTAGAAGGATTGAAATGCCCCTGATGGATTTGATACTCATGTAACGTCCAGTCACTGAGCTCTCCTGACCAACATATTCTGCTGTTACTGCTTCTCTACTGACAACACAATACCCCCTGCCTCCTTTTACACTGCCAGGTTCAGCTTTCATAACATCTTGAGGTCAATTCCCCATTGCACAATTGTGTCTTGACACTTTCGATCAGATTGAGTATAAACTAAATATTTTCTTTTAGTAGTGGCTTATGCAGCATAATTTACTTTTGTAATGGCTACAGCAGACATCATCCCTTCCTCCAACTTAATAATCAAGCGAAAACTTGAATCAAAAATTATGAAATATAACAACTATTCACTGAGATCCAGAATGGGCTATAATTATTGTATTACAATGCAGCTTTGTAGATGTGCTAATGCATTAATGCAGAACAGATTTATGCTGGAAAACAAATTAGTTTCAATTTGGCCACCAGGTGCAGATCTGGCACTGTACACTGCTTGTTTGATGGTATGACATCCACAGTCATTTTACAAGCCATAATCTGTGTGAACAGTACATGTGCCAACAAGAGAGACCACGTGCTGTTGGTGAAACTGTTTTATGTGAACTGCAGCAATTGCAGCACTACATTGAGAGAGAATCTCCAGCTGAAAGGTCTGAGGAGAGACCCAATGCCTCAAATGGGTTAAAGAAGATTATAATGAAATTTGAAAACACAAGTGAGCTTGGTGTGGCACCTGGAAGAGGAAGATGTCCTATCCTGCTGGAAGTTATTGACGAGGTTGCTGTTGCTGTAACTGGCCATGCAGCATGTAGCCTGGGTAGTGCTAGTGCTTGTGCAGTGGTCACAAGATTTGTTCACCCCATGATCAACAGTACGGAAATTTTTTGAGTTCCATATTACACCGGTACCCATACAAGATCCAAACAAACTGAAACCTCATGATCAGTAGCAATACTCTTAAATTTGCTCTTTGGTTTTGGCACAGATCAGAGTTGATAACATGTGGCTGGGCAACATTCTGCAGAATGACCAGCCACATTTTACTCTGTAGGATGCAGTGCATACATAGAACTGCCAAATCTGAGGTATTGTCAAACCACGTGTTAAGCAAGAAGAGCCACTGCACTCACCATATGTCACTGTCCTTCTTTGAAGACATTACACCAACAGGGCCGGTCATTATACCATAATGTCTGCATGTCATTGGGACCTTCTTGTATAGCATGTCATTCCCGCTTTGGAAGAGTGCAGCTCTGTGGAAACCACTATTTTCATGCAACACCTCATGTTGCTCACCCACTGAAAGATCTGCTTAATGCCACCTTCCATAAAAACGTTATGTCCAGAGATTTTTTAGATGCATGGCCTCCCAGATCACCTGATCTCAATCCATGTGACTTTTGGTTCTGGGGATAGCTAAAAGAACATGTTTACCAGGCCAGTATACAGGAAAATGTTGCTTGGATTCCACCAGAACTGCTGTGAGCAACAGTCGATCACATCATTTTATGAATGCAGCATTTCACTGATATCTCTGGTGCTCATATTGAACAAATTGTATAAGCAGTGGTTAATAATGAAATCAACATTTTGCCTTTCTCACTGCCTTCTACCTATGTCTTGTTCCTAATCCATTACATTTGGAAACATTTCTGTACGTCTGTCCCGCATTCACAATGCCATATCTGCAGCTGGTGTCCAAAACTGGAATTATTTTTTCCAGCATAAATCTGTTCTGCTTTAACACAGAATACCTATGAAGTTTCACTGTCATGTGATGATCATATCCCATACTGAGCCTCTGTGAGTAGCTCCACCTCAATTATAACCAACCGGTACGAGAAAAAACATAAATTTATGTGACTGCTATTAGTACAAACTAAATTAGAAATAAGCTACAACCAAATCTTCACAAGGCATTATTAGGCATCAGAAAATCAAAGATTAGAACCCTTAATTTTTGAATAGATTGCCCATCAGCTATAATGATTCTTTTCACTTTAAAACATCTCATATCATATATATATTACATCCTTAACATTTTTCTTTGCATACTAGAAATAAATCTCTTTTTATATTGCATAAAACCTGAGGAGATGTACACAAAGGCAAGCTGCATATAAAGAACTACCTGAATGCTGTTTGCAGTGTGAGTCATCAGCAACTGACTCATAGATGGGCCTACTACCCAGTAGTGCACAGTTTTCACTTTCACTTTAATGAAAATACCAATGCTTCCTGATTATACTCCACAAGAAATCAGAAGTATTGAAAAGTTATTGTGATGTTTGATCAATTAATCACTGCCCACAAGTCAGAAATTGGTGAAAACTGGACCCAAGGTTCACAAACGTTAGTTGATCGTATTCTAACTATGCTTCATAGTCAGTAGGTTGCAGATCAGTTAATCAGAGAGGTAAAAGGGTGGATTCAAGCATTCTCATGACTGTGGTGTGTTCTTAAAACATTTTGGTGACATCATGGTGCACTGTTGTACTGAGGGTACAAGCTGACTGCAGCATAACACACAAGACGGTAAAAAAAAATGGAATAACAATGCCGTGGGCGGAGCTTGTGTAGTATGCATTTCTGCTGCTAGGGGTGAATAGCGAAACTCACCCCCAGTTCAGTGCCACTTGTGTTGTTGACCTGGCTTATGGTGTTCATCTATAGTGACTGTTATTGCTAGGGCTGTTTTGTTCTTGTTTTGTTTTTATGATGGCAGATTTAAGTGAACAACAGGCAGCTGTGAAATTTTCTTTTCTATTCGGTAAAAATGCTGCTGCAACTATTTTAATGTTGAAAATACCTTACCAAGATGACACTATGGGAAAAACTCAAGTGTACAGTGGTTTGCTCGCTATAAAAATGGCGACATGTCAACTGATGACAAACATCATTCTGGACATCCATCAACTGCCTGAATCGACAAACATATTGAAAAAAATTCAAGAGCTTGTGCTCACAGACCATCAACAGAAAATTGACCAACTGCCAGAGATTGTACAACAGTGTTCGTCAAAAAATACCCAATTGGTGCCAGACAGGAGAGCAGTTCTTCCACCATGACAATGCACCTGTACACACAGCCATCTCTGTTTGACAGTTTTTAGCTAAAAATAGCACAGTTCCGCCGCCCCGTGCACCTCACTCACTTGAACTGGCTCCGTGCGACTTTTTCTTATTTCCGCACATCAAAGGGAGCATGAAAGGACACCGATTTGACAACACTGAAGAAGTCAAGAAAAAAACAAGGATGGAGCTGTCAGCCATCTCTAAAGATGGCTACAAAAAAAAGTTTCAAGCAGTGGGATAAATGTATTAATTGTAATGGAGAGTATTTTGAAGGGGATAAGGTTGTGTGTTTGTTTTGTTTTAGTGCACAAAAACAACTAGTGTCATACATGCCCATGTCAAAATTGTAAAACATGAAGACAAAGAGAGGAATTAAAAATGACTACATGCCAATCACAATCGGCGGAAGAGAAGGCAGCTAAAAACAGGGAGATGGAGAAAGGTCTATAAAATACACCATACAGAAACGGAGGTCCAGAACAAGAAAATAAATGGCCTTCGCCATATTGCTACGATGGATAAAAAGTACAACGCGGTCAACAGCCTATGTGTCGTTCGCTAAAACTGCCGATAACTCAGACGGCAAACACAAATGGGAATGTAACTGATTAAAAAAATGGCATCCCATAAGGAAATAGTGGACAGTCAAAAGTTGGGTGCAATGTGCACGAAGTAGTGGGGGAGCACCACTCAACAAGTGGCAATGGCTAAAGAGACTGTGCCCAATACACAACCTAGTTAAAATGATCTCCCCATGCCCAGAGGGTTGAGAGGAGGTAATCCAAGCTGCTGGGAGAGGCCTAATAACCCGGAGCTTGTTCCCACAAAGGGAGGACCAGTGGTGATACCAAAGTGACACCACCTGCTGACAGACAGCAACATGGAGATCATTGGAGGGAATATAAGAACTAGTGGACTGAGGTATGAGGACTGCAGCCTTGGTAGCAACATCAATGGCCTCGTTTCCTGTCAAACTAACGTGACCGTGACCAGGAACCTACATAAATATCACAGTGGTTCCATCAAGAGTGAGCAAGTGACATCTTTCCTGGACCCATTGCACTAAGGAATGAATGAAGTGCAGCACACAGAGGCTTTGAAAGGTGCTGAGAGAGTCTGAGAGAAGATGACACAATTGAAAAGCCCATGCCACCAGATGTACTGCATGGCCTGATACAGAGCGAAGAGCTCTGCTGTAAATACTGAGCAGTTTTCTGGAAGCCAATACAAAAAATGTTGGCACCAATGAGGAAGGCACACCCAACACCATGGTCAGTCTGCAAGCCATTGGTGTACACAAAGTTTATCGCGAAATTCCATGTGAAGGTCATGAAAGTGAAAGCAATAGAGAAAGGCTAGAGTAGGGTCCTTAGGAAGTGAATGGAGGCCAACATTAACACAGGCCACTGAACAAAGCCAAGGTGGTGCAGAGTGCGTGAAGTTAAGCTGCCGGAGCAAGAGCCAAAAGCGAACTCCAGGAGGTAACAGAGCAGAGGGATGTGCCCCATACTGGCGATCAAAGGAGTCATTGAAGAAGGAGGCATAGGATGGGTGGCCACACGTGGCAGACGGCATGCATATCTGCTGAGGAGAGAGTCATGGCAGTAGGACAGAGGTAGTTCGGCAGCTTCTGCAACAAATTCTCAACCGAGCTAGTGTAAAAGGTGCTAGCAGCCAAACGGATGCCACCAAGGTGGATAGTATTGAGAAGGCGTAAGAGGGACTGAAGTGCAGATGCATAAACAAAACATCCATAGTCGAGTTTTGAACAGACAAGGAACCAGTACAAATGGAAGAGGGTGGTTCGACCTGCACCGCGGGAAGTACCATTGAGGACATGTGGGACACTGAGGGACAGCATACAGCGCTCTGCCAGGTAAGACGTGGGAGGACCAAGAAATTTTCCTATCGAGCATGAGCTCCATAAATTTCAGTTTCAACAAACAAAAGAGCGACAGGACCAAGATGTAAGGACAGTGGAAGAAACAAATTGCGCCACCAGAAATTTATACAAACAGTTTTGTCAGTGGAAAAATGACAGCCATTGTCAATGCTCCCTGAGTAGCTGGAGAGAGGCCATTAGAGGGTTAATGGCAATAGCACAGAGGACGATGCTCAGGTCGCAACCATGAGGCATACCGTTTTCCTAGATAAAGGTGTCCAACAAGGCAGATCTCACATGCTCCATGAAAACTCGGTCTTTTAAAAATTCTTGAAGGAAGCAGGGCAGGCAGCCATGGAAGCTCCACTTGTGGAGAGTATCGAGAATACCAGTCCTTCGGCAGGTGTAGTAGGCTCTCTCCAAATCGAAAAATGCAGCCACAGTCTGGGATTTCCACAGAAAACCATTCATGACAAGGGTGGACAAAGTGATAAGGTTTTCAACTGCAGAATGGAGCACTCGAAATCCACACTGTGCAGTAGTTAGTAAATTGCAAGACTCAAGCCACCATACCAAATGGGCATGAATAAAACAGTCCATCACCTTGCAAACACAGCTGGTAAGAGCAATGGGGCGGTAACTAGAAGGAAAGTGTTTGTCCTTACCAGGCTTAGGTATGGGTATGACAGTGGCTTCACACCAGCATCTGGAAAACAGGCCCTCTGCCCAGAAGTGGTTGTAGCTATTAAAAAGAAAGTGCTTGCTCACAAGAGAAAGGTGCTGTAACATCTGAATGTGAGCACTGTATGTCCCTGGGGTGGAGGATCGGGACGAAGTGAGAGCCTGATCTAGCTCCCTCATAGTAAAGGCAGCATTGTAGCACTCGTGGTTCTATTCCGAGAAGAGAAGGGTATTGCCGAGCCTCCTCCAGTTGTTTCCGATGGAGGAAGGTAGGGTGATAGTATGAGGAGCTCAAAATCTCCACAAAATGCCACCCCAAGGTGTTGTAGATAGCAATAGGGTCTGCAACTGTCAGGGCAGAAATTGGGAAATGGATTTTGGTCCCAGAGAGCTGTCGGATGTTGGCCCACATGATGGAAAAAGCAGTGGAACTGTTAAAAGATCTAGTGCATGAAAGGCAGCTAGCTTTTTTGCTATCCTGAAGAATGTGATGACACTGCGCACGCATCTGTTTATAATGAATGCAGTTTGCCATCATAGGATGATGGTTAAAAATGCGGAGAGCATGTCTCCGCACGGGATTTGTGTCACGGCATGCCTCAGTCCACCAAGGGACCAGTACAGCACGGTAAAGAGGAATTACAAGGAATGGAAGAGTATGTGGCAGTAAGGATAACATTTGTAAGATATTCCACCTAGTCATCACAACTGGGAAAATGTTCGCTGAAGGTCGCCAGGGAGAGTAAAGCCTCCAGTCAGCCTTAGTAAGCTGCCATTTGGGTGTGTATGGATGATTTGAGGCGAGGGGCATTCAACATTAAGGTCATCAGTGCCCTGGCAAGAAGGCAGCAAGCCAATCTCATGGGTGGGGATGAATGCTGTCCCCACATGTGGAGCAGTTGGTAATGTAGTAAAGTCTGCCATCCTTCCCCACCAATTTAGGGATGTGGCCTGACAGTTCACAAATTTCATCACTCTTTTAACATTGGAATCAGTATCTGCAAGAGTGATGGGCAAATCTCAACTGAGACTGAGGTCCACTCTAATATCAATATATATATGACACACGTTGCCAAAATATGCTGAACTGAAAATGACACACCACAAACTTCACAAAGTGTGGCATTCTCCCAATGAAGGAGGAAGCCATGTGTTAAGGGGCTATGTCCAATGCAGAACCTCCATCCAGCAGTGAGACTGACAAAGTCCGCCATGCCTATGTGGTCAATTTGAGCGGCCGCAGTTTGTTTTCTGTCACCTACAACCATTCAGTCTCACACTGACGCATGATGCGTCTGTCAGAAAATGAGATGATGGTGTGCAACAGGATGGGACATTGATGGACAGCATCACACCGACATGCTTCCTTGGTGGCTTTGTCAGCCATGCTATTTCCCTGTATCCCAATGTGGCTAGGTACCCAGTGAAAGATCACCACGTTGCCATGGTGTTTGAGCCGCTGTAAGGAGTCAGGGTTGAGCTGAATCATCTGGCCTACTGGATACACTTGGTGGTGTGCTTGCAGTGCACTACACGAATCAGAACAGGCAAGATACCTTGTACAGTGATGTTTCTGAATCCTCTACAGTGCCATCATAATGCCATGTAATTCCGCATCATAACTTGTAAATTGTTCAGGAAGATGATGATGGTCATGATGATGGTTTGTGGGGCACTCAACATTGTGGTCACCAGTGCCAATACAAGTTCCCAATCTTTCCAGTTCAAAGTGTTCCAGAAGACACACTGTAAAAGAATTATCAGGGAAAAAGCAGAACAACTGAGGACATTCTCTTGCAGGGATCCATCTGTGTAAGCAATGATAAAACTGTGGTATGTACTTAAAATGGACAAAAACAAAGTTGTAAAAACATAATCTGGAGTACAAGTTTTCTTGTACTGTGTCAAGCTTAAAATCACTTTGGGCCTCTGAAGACACCAAGGCTGTATATTTTGATGCCTGATAGATCCGGATCCTCAAGACAGCCTGTAGCAAATATCCCATATGGCTTGGTCACATGGGACTGATCCAAAGGTGGGTTGAACCACTGCATTAAATGCCAATGACTGAGGTGATGCTGAGATTTTCAGTGCCTTATGAGCCAAAAGGATATGTCACTGAATCCAGAGTGGTGGTTCACCAGCCTCTGAAGACAGACTTGGAATTGGGCTGGCCTGAAACACTCCAGTCGATATCCAAATGCCCTCATGGTGGACAGCGTCTACCATCTCTAAGTACATTAAGGCTGATCCATAGACCACACTACCATAATCTATGCATGATTGAACAAATGCTCTGTAAAACTGCAGGGGGTTGGGCCTGTCAGCTCCCCATGTTTTTCTGCTAAGGCATTTCAAAATATTCAATGACGGGAAGCCCTTTGTTCATAGGTATTTCAGGTGTGGGAACCAAGTCAATTTTGAGGTAAATAATAAACACAAAAAAATGGACAGTTTCTCGAAAACGTAAAATATTGTCCTCCATTGTGAGCACTCATTGGTTAAAACTTTGACAAGCACAGCTGAAATTGACACATGTAGTCTTCTCGGGTGAGAACCAAAAACCAATTGTCCTGGCCCAGGTTTCCAGCCTCCTAATGGTCAGCTGTAGCTGCCTTGTCGCCGTTCTAAGATCAGAGGAAGAGTAGAAGATTGCGAGACATTGCCAATGTGACATCGAAAATGTCAGCCCTTAAGAAAGGACTGGATAAGAAGTGGCAGTCATCGACATAGTCCCCATTCATGAAGCTGGCAATGGATGTTGTACCTCCAAGTAGTGTCATATGCTTTTATGAGGTCAAAAAACACACAAGCCGAATGGTTTCAGCATTAGAAGGACTCCTGCATCACCAACTCCAGTAGAATTAAGTTGTCAAGGGTGGAACAGTAGCACCTGAAACTGCACTGGGAGTGGCACATAGGTAATCTCGTGATTCAAGCAGCCAAACGAGGCGGCAGCTGATCATGCGTTCAAGAGTCTTCCACGTACAACTGGTAAGGGCTACACTCCAGTAACTGTTAGTGGTGATACAGTCCTTGCCTGGTTTCCAGAATGGAATTAATATTGCCTCCTTCCAAGTCACGCGATATGGTCCATAAAACCAGATCTGATTGAAACAAAAGAGGAGCTGTCCTTTTGCTTCAGGGCACAGATGATGAAGCATAGCATAATGGATCTCATTGGGTCCTGGAGCAATGTCTCTGGCTGCAGAAAAAAGCTGATTCCAGCTCCCACATAGCGAATGCAAGCTTGTATAGTTTCTCATTATGCGAGAAGAAATTGAACTTTCTCATCTCGGCAGTCCTACGGAACACCTCAAAAGCAGGAGTTTGTCTGGATGATGTAGTGACAGTAAAAAAGTGTTCAGCTAAAATCTGAACCATGTGTTCTGTCGTGTCCATCAAGACCCCATTACTTGACAAGGTCGTAAGGTGACTTGTGCAGCCCTTGCCTGAAATCCATCTTATTAAGTCAGAAACTTGCACAGTGGAAGTGGGCCGATTAATGGAAGACGTGAATTCCTTCCGGGAAGCCCTCTCCCATTCTTTTATCACTCACCTCGCATGTGCTCTCACAGATCTGAAGGCTTGAAGATTTTCTGTAGCTGGACAGTGTTTGAAGTTCGTAGAGCTGTTGTCTGGCCATGCCAATCGACAGTTGTCATTCCATCAAGGTACAGGCCATTGTCTGAAGTGGTTTCTAGACTGGGAGATGGACTCTGCAGCAGCCTGTTGGATCTCACAAGTGATATGGGCCTCCGTCTCCTGTGCACAAACCTTTTGTTCAAAAATAGCCTACCAACTGTACTTCAACCAATCTGCGCTTTGTAACATCCACTTGCGTGATCTCCTGTTGGCCACTGTCCTAGTTGGCAGATGGATCCACACTAGGAAGTGGTCACTAGAATGTGAATCTGTAGCCATGTTCCACTGAGCTGAGTCTGCAGTAGCTGGGGAACAAAAATGAAGGTCGGTGGCTGAAAAAGACCCTGTACCTGTGAAAAAGTGTGTCACCCAACCCGCGTTCAGAAGGCAGATATTCCCAGAATGGATGAGTCGCTCAATCATCCAACACCTGGACGAAGTGGTAGTGGAGCCTCACAGAACATTGTGTGCATTGAAGTCCCCCCACAAGGAGGAATTGGCGTGGGAGCGCCCAGACGAGTTCTGTCAGAACGTCTGCATCCTCATTAGGTGGAAGATACAAAGAACACCGTGTGATATTAAAGAGTGCTAGAACTTTCATGGCAACTGCTTGTGTGGTCATGGTAAGAGGGACACGAGAGGAGTGGAATCTGTCAACAATGGAAACAGCCAACAAGAGCATGTGCTCGTACTTGAATCTGTGGTCGGAGTTTGTGTGGAGGCATCACTTTTGGCAATTGACGTCTTAAGGACTGATGCAAAAGAAGTAGTAAAAACTGGAGGTTGCATAGCTTTGAAAGGTTTTGTAGTTTCACCATAGGGTATGCATCTCTTGACTTCCAAATCCTGAATTTTCCTTTCTTCATCGTAAACTGCACACTTTCTACCCCACACTGGTAATCCCCAGAGCAGTTTACACATTTCGGAGGAAGTGTACAAGCACTGCCTGATTCATGAGCTGAGCCTCCACAATTGCCACACGTAGCCCTCCCATTAGATCTCATAGTGGTACAGCCAAATCTTTGACATTTGAGAAGCATCACATTGGGTTAGGAACAAATGGACAAACCTTAAGATGGATATAGCCTGCAAGGATATGTTCAGGTAATTTCGGAGTACTAAACGTTAGAATAAATGTTGCCAATTTTTCCAATTTGCCACTGACTCTCCTCATATAGTTCTGCACTTCCATGATGGCCATATTTTTCCATCCTTCGCATAACTCTGCAGGTTCCACCTCCATTATATCGGAGCAAGTACTAAAGTTAAGGGTGTTATGCAACTCAGCCTCGACTGGGTAGTCACCTAAGGCCTCACATCCCAAAAGCTTATGATGTTTGGTTTGAATCAGCAATTTCAACTACAAGCATTCCATTACGAAGTAGTTTGACACTTTTTAGAGGTCCAGCAATACCTTTCAAAGCCTTGTGAATATAGAAAGGTGAGAACTTCTCAAAGGTTCCCCCTGTTCTCTTGATTACAATGAAAGTGTTATGGCGCGCTAATGCCCTGTTACTATGATTCTGAGACTTCTTTTCGGGAGGACTGAACAACTGAGGTCTCTTTGATGAGTGGGTTTAGGTACTACCTGACAGTACACCCGTCCTGTCAAGAGTAGTAGTTTGATGAGACCATTCTATAGGGATCCTATGAGACACTAGGGACACCTCGGTCGACCCAGGCAGAGCCCTGCATGCCTGAGCAAGCCTTATACAACTAGGGTGTGGCAGGTGCCCCAGAGGTTGCCGGCTAGAGACAGTTTTACCTCAACAGCCATTCACATCATCATCACGTAGCACACCTTGAGATTGAGGAGTTTTTTTTATAGAGATGTGTACCTTCCTCGTGGTCCAGGTGGTGAATCCAAGGCCCCCATCCTCCGAAACACTCAACATTCCACTGCTGCACTGCACGGTAGTCACTGAAGGATGGCCAGAGCTTACAGTGACAGAGGGCTGGCGGCACCTACCAGTCCCCATCTCAGGAGCCTGTCGCCAAGCCCATACTCGGCAAATGAGTGGTGAGCCCCTGAGGAGGAGGAGGAGGAGGAGGAGGAGGGGGGGAGGGGGGAAATGGGGGGATGAAGGTGGGGTAGGAGTCAGCAAATGGATAGCACACACAGGAAATGGTGGCTCGAGTATGTGTCAGAGAGAACAGTCCACTCAAGACAATGGGCAAGCTTGGCAGTGCAGAAGGATAGGCCCACATGGGAACAGATGGGTGTGGAGACAAAGGAATGTGGGTGCTCCTACATTAAAGCAGAAGAGGTTAAGTTGATTAAGAAGGTCAGCCAAGAGGGCACCTCTCGGACAGGTTTGAGAGAACCCCAAAGGGGAAGGGGAAGATTGTTTGGCAAACAAGTTGAAAATATATAGCTTTCAAAAAATTACTCTTTTTTTTTTTTTTTTTTTTTTTTTTTGATAACAAGACAATGTGGAGTTGCCAGCCGCAGCCACTCATTCGAGTCTCTGCCAGTATACCTGCTTCCTACACCAAGTCCGTCCACCAGACTTGTTGCCACTGTGTAGCATGCCTGCCAGTCCATTACAACAGCAGCCAGACTGCTGCCAGGAGGAAGTGGGTCAGACCCAGGACACAGCAGCCATCTTCTGATAATGCTGTGGGTGGCTTTCTCGCCACTCACCTTGGTCAGCTGGGTGCGATCATTCATCAAAGAGGGGCTGCCTCTGCAAGATTCCAGTACGTGCCACTAACATTAGTGCTGTGTTTCAAGGAACACAGACATGGGCCCAGCGCAGAGTGCAGGCATCAGCAAAGCAGGGTACCAGGACTTGTTGCAGACAGCTGGATGGACACTAGCCACTAACTGACGGGCTACGGGCCCATTCCTGAGAGGGTACGGCTGTGAACATGCAGTAGCCATCAGAAAGATCGCGGGAGGCCCACATCGGCACGGCACGTCACAGACGGTAATTGCCGCAAGTAGAGTCCCGTCCACCAGAGGGCACGCGAGAATTCGGACGCGACCTCTGCCGACGGAACAACAACAACAACTCAGGCAGCAAGGGCCATGCCCAGTCAGTTCACATCGGGCACGCCTAGGACACAGTCACGGTCTACACTAAGTGAAGTGCGACGTAAAACGTGATCAGTGTTACCACAGGACATCTCCCCACCACACTGCAGAACAATGTATTATTTGTTTAGTTAACACAGTCATGATCATATGTAAGTTGTTACTTTACCTGTGGATGAGCGGTTTCGATCTACAACAGAGATCATCAGATGTACATTATTTGGTGGTAGTAGGAATCCCTGGCTCTACTGAGAACGGCTTTCATAAATGTACAAGCCATACTTTCACAAGAAGATACCAAGACGTTAGTGCAAGAAATAAAACACAAAATATTGATGATTACTTAAATAGACAGAGGACACTGCCTAACGTAGCACTGTCCGTGCAGGCGAGAAGGTTTGTGTGCTCCGGATCTGGAGGGCTATGCCAGCAGTAGCGTAACTACCAGCAGGGTCACCCAAACCGGACAGGCCAAAGGGGAGGAGCCAGACAAAGTGTGTCCCACAATGACCTATCGCTCCCCTTTCCTATCCCAAACCTGTGCTCACCATTTCCTTTTCCTGTCATTCCCTGGTATTCATACAAAAGGGCAGAAAGACCTCTATAGGCATGGAAAAGCCAATCTTTCTACGGCAGAAAATCCCGAATGAAAAATCCTGGTACTCCTGGTTGGGGGTTGGCGGTGGGCTACCAATCCGCCCAGGAAAAAATAATCACTGGTACGAACATCACAGAACGGCCTCGGATAGGACTGACCTCTGTAAAAGAACCTAAGCAAGAACAAGGACTATGGAACGAAATACAACTAGGGACCTGGAATGTCACAAGCCTATTCCAGCCTGCAGCAGCAAAATGCGTAGTAAAGGAAGCAGATAAGTATCAAGTAGATCTACTGGCTCTGCAAGAGACAAGGTGGGCAGAAACCACAGCTACAGATATGGAAAATTATGTCATATTCCATGGAGCCTCACAAGCAAGCCACTCACTAGGAACTGGTTCTGTAGTGAAGAAATCACTTTGTACCACTCTCATAACCCCAGAATCTCATTCCTAACCATAGACACAGGAAAACACAAACTCACATATATAAATTGTTATTCCCCAACCGAAGAAAGCGATGACATCAAAGATGATGTTTTCTACGAGGGATTAGAAATGGTTTTAGACAATGTACCAAGTGAACATTACAAAATTATCCTCGGAGATTTTAATGCGAAAATAGGGAAAGAAGCAGCCTTCATGGGGACCATTGGAAAGCACAGTTTACATAATGTGAGCAGTGATAACGGCACTAGGCTGGTTAGCTTTGTGACTGCAAAAGGCTTGTTTATCACTAGTACTGATTTCGACAGGAAGGGAATATATAAAGAAACCTGGGTGTCTCCAGATGGGAAGACAGTGAATCAAATTGACCACCTACTTGTAGAGATGAGAATAAAGAAGAGGATACAAAATGTCAAAACGGCAAGAGGTGCGGAATGTGGATCAAACCACTTCCTTGTGAGGAGAAGGATGAAAACAATATGGAGAGCCAGGAAGTGCGAAAGAACGCAAAGAGTCACTTAATACAACCAGGAGAGTCTGATTAAAGATAATATAAGAAGAACTTATCAAGATAGCACTGACAAACCGTTTTGAGGCTTTGAATGAAGAGGAAGGAGATACTGTGGTAGATCATAACTGGAAGGTGATTGCAGAGACCATTAAAGAAACAGCCCAAGAAGTAATCCCAAAGCAAACTAAGGGAAAAAGAGTGTGGTTCGATGAGGAGTTGAGGAAGCTATCAGGGAGAGACAACAAGCCAAACTACTGTGAATACAAAGTAATATGCTGGAAGAAGGAAAATCAAAGTTCAAAGAAATACAGCGGCAGACACAAGGTCACATTGAGGGAAGCAAAGAGAAAATATGTAAAAAGCATAATGGAGGAAGCTCAATAAGACTTCCATGGAAATAGGTATAAAGAGCTTTATAGAAAAGTGAAAATTTTAAAGAAGGTACATACCATCATCACAAATTCATAAAAGATGCCAGCAGAAGAATGTTAACAGAAGATCAAAAAATTGGGAGAAGATGGGTGGAATACTTCAGAGAATTACTAAACTCTGATGAACCGACCACACTACTAGAGTTTGATGACCCAGTAACAGTGGACCCTGAATATCCTTCACCCACCATTGAAAAGATAAGGAACCAGATTAAAAACCTTAAGAATGGTAAAAGTCCAGGAGAGGATGGAATTCCCACTGAACTTCTCAACTAAAGCTATGATCGTGTAAGACATTAATAACATTCTCAAACCTGGAGCACTCGAAAACAAGACCTTAACTGACTGCTTACATTTGAAAGGAAGGTCCTCAGGAAAATATTTGGACCAGTCCAATATCAGCCTACTGGAGAATGGAGAAGACGCCTTAACACAGAATTAGAATAGCTGTACAAGGAGCCTAATATCTTAGGAGTGATGAGAAGCGAAAGACTGCAATGGACTGGACATTTAGTTAGAATGGAGGCAACAAGGTGACCTAAAATTGCAATGGACCGTATCCCATCAGGCAGCAGACCAGTGGGAAGACCTAGAAAGAGGTGGATTGATGGAGTGAAAGAACACTTGTTGCAGCTGGGAGTCACGGAAAACTGGAGACAGATAGCAGAAGACAGAGACAGATGGTGCACAGTCCACTGGGCCTGATCGCATGAATGATGACTTAAATAGAACAGGCATTACTCATATGCTACTAAAACTGGGTGGTAGTCGCACAGAGGGCAGACATTATGCCGTCACACAGATGGCTAGATTCTACGCATAGATTGGTGATACTGTGGGTGGACAATCTCCACATACATCAAGGTCAAGAGATTGGAGAGAGAGTTAAATGCACAAAAGATCCATGGAAGTGACAAGGATGGAGGGGTTGGTGAGTTTGCAGCACTATAATATGACTTTGGTGAGACAATGTGCATAACAGTGCAATGTACTGTCAACTTGTGTGCACTTCGTGACTGATGGAAAAAAATATGCAACAAAAATGGACACACATGTTAAGCGACAGATGCTGCAGCTGACAATAGTTACGTACTTGTAACCAAGGAACATTCCTTTAATTGATGTAACTGTATCTGTGACTTTAAGATGGTCATTTGACTTAAGCTGGTTGTTGATAAATAAATACACATTGCAGAAGCTTTTGGTGGTTTCATGATACCATTCTTTAAATAAAAAAATTGATCTTGTATAAACTATTGGGGAGTCATTAGCCAAGTTATACCAGCCGGACACGGGATGCAGATAACATCTTTGATTCACAGAGGTTCTTCATCCTACCTTGGCTCCAACCAACACAATCACAGTCATTTTTTGTATCACTGCTTCTCCTTGAAGAAAAAGGAGTCATATTTTTAGAAGATTTTAGTGGTAGTTGCCATTTCTAAGAAATAAGTAGATTCTCTCAATAATGATTGCATCAGAAATCAGATTCTGGAATACTGATCTCCAGCACACAATGAATCTAGCAATTACTGTCTCTTTTCCCTCTGATTTTTTCTTCTGAAGGAATAATTTGCTTATGAAGTTTTAGATACTTCAAAATAAAATCAATAGCAAAAATAGAACTTCAATAATGCATTAATTCAAAAGAATATTCTGTAAGAACATGTATGGATTTCTAATTACTTTGTGGTCTCTGCCTTTGATAGTGACTTCGCTCTAGTGGACTGTACACATCTCAGTAGATGGTTGGGGTGGCTGTTTCACAATGTGCATCTTGCACTCAGCTGTCACACCAATGAGCACTACTACAAAATATGACGACATTCCAATTTCATGACTCACTGAACTATTCTATTTACCCTAGCGATGAGGGTGCTTTCATTTTCAAACAGCATCTCATTAATGTACACTGTAACAATGGCTGCTCAACTTCAATGTAAACATATTTCTTTTCTGTTTTGTCATGCCTAGCTAATATTGAGTGAATTGTCAGTGGGCAATAAACTGCTTCACATGTGAATGAGTAAAGCTTCACCAAAAGACAGGAAATCGTTAATGGAAAATAATATGGTTAAATAGACAGTATTTACATTGTTCACTATGTCTGTGGTTTTTTTATGTTTGATTTGGGTGATTCTGCGGCAGTAATGATGCCGGGGCTGACCGATTGAGCCACCACATCAATGGCACCCAGAAGAGTGATGCTGTGGCGTTGAAGTCACCCAATAACAGAAAAGGTGGCGGCAATTGGGCTATCAGCGCAGCCAGGACATGCTGCGGGACATCACCATCTGGTGGAAGATAGAGACTGCAGACAGTAACAGCCTGAGGCATCCACACCCGAACAGCGATAGCCTCTAAAGCTATTAGTAGAGGGACAGACTCACTGTAAAGGGAGTCAAGGACATAGATGCAGACACCACCAGATACCCACTCATAAGCTGCCCGGTTCTTATAATAACCCCAATAGCCACGGAGGGCAGGGGTTCGCATCGCCGGAAACCAAGTTTCCTGAAGAGCAATGCAGGGGAAAGGGTGAAGGCTGAGAAGTTGCCGGAGTTCAGCAAGATGGTGGAAAAAACCGCTGCAGTTCCACTGGAGGATGACATTGTCCATGGCCGAGAAAGGCGTGAAGGGACCGAGGAGGCAGATTACGCCACTGGGTCACCTGCTGCCACCAATTGAGTACCTGTGCAAGTGACATCCATTGTGTCTGAGAGTCCAGCGAGATCTAGGTCCTCAGCAGACGCCTGAATCTCTACCTCACCCTCAGAGCTTGTAGGTTGTAGTGGTGTGGATGCCACTGCAACTTCCTTCTTCTTAGAGGTCTTCTTGTTGGACTTTTCTCACTTCTCCTTGGGTTTCACTGGCTGGGAGGGCTTCACTGATTCAGTCTCCAGGATGGAGGAGGATCATGAATCCCTACGATCAGCTGCTTGTGGGCACTTATGCCACTGCCGAGCGTCATCCTTCCCACTTGTGGAAACCTGGAAAGGGAGGGACTCAAGGGACCCCGTGCGAGAGAGAGGAGCCGAAGAAGTTGGACGCTTCTCCAGCTTAGAAGCGGGGATAGACGACCCCGATGGGTGCTGGGGCGGGGGGGGGGGGGGGGGGGGGGAGTGTTGCTCACGATTAGGTGGCGCAGGAGCAACAGGGTGGGTAGTGCCCCCCACGGGCAAGGGGGCATGTGGAGTTGTACGGCTCGGTGAGCCGACTGGAATTCGCTGAACTGATGGGGCTATCATGGCTGTCGTAGTGGTGCCATAAGAGGAAGTCATTCGCACAGGATGGAGTCTTTCATATTTCCTCTTAGCCTCAGTATAGGTCAGTCGGTCCAGGGTCTTATATTCCATGATTTTCCACTCTTTCTGTAAGATCCAGCAGTTTGGCGAGCAAGGGGAATGATGCTCTCTGCAGTTGACACAGATGGAAGGCGGAGCACATGGAGTATTGGGATGTGATGGGCATCCACAATGTCGACATGTGAGGCTGGAAGTACAGCGGGAATACATATGGCCGAACTTCCAGCACTTAAAGCACCACATCGGGGCAGGGATATAGGGCTTGACATCACAGTGGTAGACCATCATGTTGACCTTCTCCGGTAATGTATCACCCTCGAAGGCCAAGATGAAAGCACCGGTGGCAATCTGATTATCCTTCGGACCCCGATGAACGCGCCGGATGAAATGAACACCTTGACACTCTAAATTGGCATGCAGCTCGTCATCAGACTGCAAAAGACGGTCCCTATGGAAAATAATACCCTGGACCATATTTAAACCCCTATGGGGTGTGATGGTAACAAACATCCCCCAACTTGTCACAAGCAAGTAACCTTCGTGACTGGGCAGAGGATGCCGTTTTTATCAATACTGACCCAGAGCCCATTTTGGACAAGCCCTCCACCTTCTCAAACTTGTCCTCTAAATGCTCTATGAAGAACTGAGGCTTCGTTGACACGAAAGACTCTAATCAGCTCTCGGACAAACTAGGAACTGGGGCAAATAAGTGTCACTGCCACGATGTGGCCAGGGAGGGTAACAATTTGGGATTGTATTTCTGAGTGTTGAATTGAACCCAAGAACTCTTAGGGACTGCTGGCGGCTGGCCACCAGCAAGAGATAATGTACCACACTTCATTTTGGGTCATCTGCCCTGATGCCACCCACTCCAACCAAGGGTCCTTCCCACAGGTGCCACACAGCCTCAGCAAGGGCCACCTGGCAGGAGTCCCGATGCCCCAGGGAGATAGGCATCTACTCCTTAGCATACGTGGGGAGTTGATGGCACAGGCATCAGCAGAGCGATCCCTGTGTTGTCAGGGGGCTACAACCAACAGGGTACATGGCAGCCTCACCACAACAGACTGGCTACTGTGCTGGATATTAGGTGGCAAGTGATCCATGGTCATCGTCAGTGCAGAAAGCAACACTGCAGAGTGCATGGCGGAAATCACACCCAGGAATGTATCCTCACCCAAGAGATGGAGAGCGAGCGGGACTGCAATGCAAAGATGAATGAGCTGGCTAAAGGTCTCAACGTGTGATGGACACAATGCACCAGGTAAGGTGCCCTTCCCCAGTTGGCTCGCTCTTTGGAATAATTTTGAAATATGGTGGTCAAACCCAAGAGGGGACCCTCACATAAGGGCCGAAATGTTTGAGACTCCTTTTAGTCACCTCTTACAACAGGCAGGAATACCACGGGCCTATTCTTACCCCCGAACCCACAGGGGGTTACGAATATGTGGTGCATGGTCTCTGTGTCGAGCAGTGATTCCCTCGAGTGTTTCATGTATCATGCATCAACGAGTACTACAATTAGTTGATGCATACTTTGTGTGGTAAGCTTTTGTGTGTATGTATCACGCATCAACGACTACTACAGTTAGTTGACGCATACTTTGTGTGGTAAGCTTTTGTGTGTATCAATAAAACATCTTTGTAACAGAAGGAAGGTTTTTCAATTACAGAGAAAGAAACAAAGGTAAGCAAGGTCTTTGCTTAACATGATTTACACAAGATTGTTGCGTTAGCTAAAGCTATGAACCCATTCTAGGCAATTAAAATGCATACTACTAAACATTGTTGTCAAAGCAGGTACATAAGATCTCCAAATGCTGTATGATCAAAGTGTCCCAAACTCACCCATCTCAAACAGCTATTAAAATGCTTAATGTGAAAAAGCAAAATGGAAAAGTCAGTGTACGCAAAAGTAAAGACAATGGCTTATGTGCGCCATCCCATACTTCATCTGAAAGACTAGCCACGTTTATCAGCTGCGAAACAGAAAGATCTGCTGGCAATGTTGCCATTTCTTCCTCAACAGCATAGGGAGTTCTACACTAAACTTTGCAACATTGATCCCAAGAATGGAGTTGTATGAGAAACAGAAGTCAATATTTAGAGATTTTTTCCTTGAATTTAATTTTGTTATTCGCTTGTACAAATTTAAACGATATGAGAAAGATTTTTACTGTCTACACTTCAAGTAGTTAAGACATTACTGCTGTATTTCTGAATGTGTATTATCACATATAAAATGTAGTTCCTCAGTATTCATTCCTATTTCCAGAAAGCATCAACTTCATTATTCCTGCATGTTGATTTGGGCTCTCTGGACTCCAGTGAGCATACTGTGTTGCTTAGTGTAATGACATTCACCTTTCAATTTAGTGCGTGGGACAGTTTCTGGTTGGTTGGTTGATTTGGTGGAAGGGACCAAACAGCAAGGTCATCAATCCCACTGGGTTAGGGATGGATGGGGAGGGAAGTCGGCTGTGCCCTTTCAAAGGAACCGTCCCGGCATTTGCCTGAAGCGATTAAGGAAAATCAGAGAAATCCTAAATCAGGATGGCTGGATGCAGGTTTGAACTGTTGTCCTCCCAAATGCAAGTCCAGTGTGCTAAAATAGTTTCTGGTCTAGTGAACAATATGGCCCCACTTCGAAGTGTGATGTAAGGTACATAGATTGTATCTGTAATGTTAGCATTTGTACACTCTACTTGTATTAAATAAATGCCGTCGTGCGTTTTGCTATAATAGGTTGTTGAATTCATTTGTGTGTCCTGGATTGGTTTCTGGTTTTTACTAGACCAATAAAGTTGTAAGTGGAGATAGTGTGCCACTGAGAAAAATGACATGAATCATTTTGTATATCAAATCTACACAGGTCTTGTGGAGAGCCATATAAAATCGTTTGTTCAAATTTGATAGTGGTCTCCCTGTCATGAAAGACTGTTATGTAGCATAGCACACGATCTAAGTCATGCAGGAAGTTTCCAATATAATTGTGAGTTGGTGATACCAATGAATGTAACTACAATATAAAGGTTGTGGTAATAGTTTGATCTATAACGCAGCCCAAGGTATACATTCATTTAATGCACTTTTTGTTGTAAATAACTAAAATTGTGATACACATGCACAATAAATTCATAAAATATTTATTACATAGTAGAGAATCTTTCACAAATTTTTATTTGTCCATTTGAATGGCTGATTTCTAATTTGTGCTTTTTCCACCCAAAGCCCAAGTCTCAGAATTTTATGAAACAGCCATTTCTAACACAGAGGAAAATGCTGACCAGAATGCCCCCTTGATGCAGGAAAATTTGTATCAGGTTTCTAATTCTTATGTGTAACTTTTAACTATTCTCTCATAACTACCACTGACATCACGAGCTTCATTTGCCATCAGATCCATCAAGTCACCATCTGTAACCTTAGACAGGAGCCCTCGCAGGAATCTATCATACATAGCCGCCAGATAAAATCTGTCATCACTATTTTGAACAAAACATTACTCCGTCCTGTTCTCCATTCTCAACTGGGTATGAAAATGGGTATGGTGGCATAATAACTTTAGTTTTCATTTTATTGTAATGAAGTGTATTACCTATATCATAATGGCCAACATGATGTAAGAAAACTAGGGAACATTTTAGTCACTGATGCATGTGAAAGATTTAGTTTCAGCTTAAGTTAAGAGAGGAAAGTCACAAACTCAGTGATAGTGTGTCAAGGATACAAATATGATTGCAGACATTTAACTCTCAAGACATCATGATAACTAATAAAAACCTAATTCTGAAGGGTCTCCAATTTGATGTACGAGCAACCTGATGCAAGAAAAGTAGCCATCTGAAGCACAGGGAACCCAGTCAGTTGGTTGCTTGAGAAAGAAAGTGTTTTAATGCCTTTAGCAATTATGAAAAGGGTAGATTGCTACTCACCATAAACATAACATGTTGATTTGCAGACAGGCACACTGAGCTTTTGGCCAAGGCCATCTTCAGGAAAGAAAGGAACAAAACAGCGCGCGCACGCGCACATGCACAAGCAGGCACACCTCATGCACACATGACTGCTATCTCCACCCAACTGTTGTGCGTATGCGTGCATGTGGGTGTTTTGACTTTATGGGAGCTCAAAGCCAAGGTTATCGGCAATCAGTGCCCAGACATATTGTAAAAGAAATGAATGTGGATCAAATCACTAAAATTGTTGCACACATTGGGATGGAACCTACAGAACGATACTCATGCACACACTGCCAACTCACTCACACAATCACGTTCTCACATGCCTTAAGACAATGGAGAAAGGGTGAAAGGTGCTATTCCAGCAATTAAAACACAAGTAAAATGACAGAGGAGCTTAAACAAGAGCATTGGCAAATGTGACTAGCTGACCACTTACCAAAAAAAACACTGGTGAGCCAGTCACCCTGGCAGCAAATTAAGATCATCTCCCTAAAATCTAGGGAAAAATGTTGGACAATTCACAAAACTTCAAAACTCTTACCACATTCATTGGGAAGTCACTTAAAACAGAGTGTAGGTCTGCTGACAAATCTGCTGTTATCCTCTGGTCTGAAAATGACACAGGGATGCAGTTACCCATATGCCATAAGCACCACACACTGAGGCATCCTCTCACCAGAGCAAGCAAGAAGCCACGCATCATAGGGCTGTAGCCTATGTGAAAATAAGTAAGGCGGACCTTGTCCCATCGACGTGGTTTGAAGGAGGTATGCCACAACCGTGTTGTGTGCTTTACTAGACAGAGCTTATTGTCTGTCACTTCCAGCCACTCATCTTCCCATTGACACATGACTCTGCACATCAACAGTGAGGAGACAGCATGCAGGAGGACAGCACCCTGAACTAACTGAGGTTTGTGACTCACCTCTTCGGATGCTACATCTGCACCTTTCATTCCCTGCAATATCCATGTGCCCTGGCATCTACACACACACACACACACACACACACACACACACCTGCAGAAACTGAAAAACCTGTCTTTGAAGCCCACTCCTCAAACTTTTGCAATGTAAGTTAGAACTTGCGAGCCACTGTTGCAACACTGGACGAGGAACAGAAAACAGCAAATCAGCCACAAATAAGGAGCATCGTTCAGGACTCTGTACCACACATGTAATACTTTTTATGGTTATGGCAATGACTGTAACCTTTACAACACTGCTCTGATGGACACCACTCTCCTGCACAAAATGATGTGACAATGCGTCAACAATGAAGAATCTAAAAAACTGCTTACACAAAAAGACCATATGAAGACGGAGAGGTGGCCACTAAAGTCCCACTGATAGAGCTGCAAGAGAGTACTGAGTCTCCAAATGGTATTGTACACCTTACTGACGTTAAAGAAAATACCAAGACAATGATGCTTACATAAGAAAGCCTGCTGAAGAGCCGCCTCTAGCAAGGTTAGGTTGCCCTGAACCCACACTGAGAACAACTAAGAAGTTGCCTGGTCTCTAGCACCCAGACCAGATGACTGTCCAGCATCTTTCCTACACAGCTCGTTAAGGCAATAAGCCAGTAACTGCTGGGACACGTGCGGTCCTTTCCTGGTTTGAAGAGAGGGCTCAAAATTGTCTCTCTCCATGAGCTGGGAAAGTGACCTACCTGCTATATAAAATTAAAACACTAGAGGAGGATTTTCTTTGATGCTGTAGGCAGATGTCGAAACATATAATACCAGATTTTGTTGTGATGAGATGCAGTATTTTGAGTCTCAGACAGTTCCGATTCTAGCTCCCACATGGAGTAACAGGAGCTGTAGAAGCCAGATCTGTTGGATCTGAAGTCCCATTTGCCCCTCTCTGCAGTCACACTGTAGTGGCAAAATGTTGGATTTTGCCTGGCATTGGCAGTAGTTTTTGCAAAATGCTCTGCCATTGTCTGGGCGGTGTTTCCAAACGTTGTTTGAAGACACTCCTGTACAGTACAGGAGCATCTGACACTTTGAAATACGTTTCCCCCAAACACAAGAACACGGGTTGTCCTTGTACTAATAGTTTCAGTTCCTTCATGTGTGTCCTGAACCCATTAATGCTTCGCTGTAATATGGGAGCCATCTACCATAGGGGTTGCACTTTTAGTCTGTCTTTCTGCTGCAGAAGTGAGCTTGAGTGGAGGCTCATTCATGGGGCAAGATCTGTGCCCTACACCAAAATCGAGGTCCATCAGCTCTGTAGATCAGTCATGAGAGATGCCATACAGAGTGATGTCGACATTGACAGACTGCTTGCTTTTCATCTCCATTGTAAGCTGATTTTTCATCTCAGATTTTGGGTTTTTGACTGGGGAGGTTTTGGGGCCACAACTGCAGAGCCGGTAGTGGTTGCATTGGACAACCAGTCTGAACCTGTGGAGGAGCAGGGAGCTTTGCAATGTTGACAACCACAACCTTGTCTGTTGGTCTGGGAAGAAATACAGGCTTCGGAAGAACTGCAGCAGCACAAGTGCACTGACAAACACCGATGCTACTGCTAACACTAGCTACCTCAATTTGTGGAAGAGCGTCAGTCACCTGAGCTCCCTGTTTAAGAGCAGATGCAAAGGAGGTAGCGAACTTTTGGGCCTGCATGTCCCTATAGATCCTTTTGGCCTCAGCACACCAGATATGCTTACAAGGGAACCTCCCCATTGCACCCCTCTCAGATTTAGTTATAAGTTGGCACAGTGGATAGGCCTTAAAAAACTGAACACAGATCAATTGAGAAAACAGGAAGAAGTTGTGTGGAGCTATGAAAAAAATAAGCAAAATATACAAACTGAGTAGTCCATGTGCAAGATACGCAACATCAAGGATAGTGTAAGCTCAGGAGCGTCGTGGTCCTGTGGTTAGCGTCCCAGTGATGCCCTCTAAAACTTTTTGTACGTAGAAAGATGAAACTTTCTCAAAATTGTGAGAGTGTCTCAATTGGATGGTGGTATGAGCTGGGAAATGCATGGTTCAACGTTGTGACTAAGTTGCCTTTGGTTAGAGGGATTAGTGGCAAAGAAGTGTTTCCATTGCAGGGATCGGGAGAGTAGGTCTCTGAAAAGTCCAACATTGTTTAATGAGTGCAGGGCTGAAGATGAGGCTTTTCATCATGGAATACCACCACATACTGGAACAACTGGACTGAACCACATCCTTCGTCAGTTTTGATTATCTATTATCATGCCCTGAAATGAGGCACATCCTACTCAAGATCCTTTCCAAATTTCCTAAAGTGTTATTCCGTTTCTCACTCAACCTCCACAATATCCTACTCCACCCTATGCCACTCCCAATACCAGCCTCTTGCCACAGCGAGCATACCCCTGTGGAAAACCCAGGGGCAAGACCTGCCCAATCTACCCATCTAGCATTTCCTATTCCAGTCCTGTCACAGGTTTACCCTACTCCATCAGAGGCCAGGCCACCTGTGAAAGCAGCCATGACATATACCAGCTCCGCTGAAATTATTGCACAGCTTTTTATATTGGTATGACTACAACCAGCTGTCCACCAGTATGAATGGCCTTCGCCAAACTCAGACAAAGAGCAAGATGGACCACTTCGTGACACAACATGTAGCTGAATATAACATGCTTGATTTCAATGGCTGCTTCACAACCCAAACCATCTGGATCCTCCCCTCCACCAGCAGTTTTTCTGAACTGTGAGGATGGGAGTTATCCTTACAACCCATCCTCCACTCCCAAAATCATCCTGGCTTCAACCTACAATAACCTACTGTCCCCACATCCTCCACCCTATTATTTCTGCACATCTGTCGTGTAAAGTCCTCCCAATTCAAATCCTTTCATCTGCATTGTGTGCTGTTCTGTTCCAAAGCACCTACCAGTCTTTTACCCTTTCTGCTCCCCTCCACCCCACCCCCCCTTGGCCTCCAATGCTGCAAAATGTAGCCTTGTCCTGCCACCTTCTAGTTCCTCCACTTTCCACCAAACAGTGCTCATCTTTCACCTCATCTGTATTTTGCTACCCCTTTCCCTTCCCTGCCCCACTCCACTGCTGCTTTCATTCAACCCAAAAGTTGCAGTCTGGTCAGAGCGGCCAGAGATAGTGATCACGTGTGTGTGAGGTGTGCCTGCTTGTGTGAATGTATGTGTGTTTCCCTTTCTTTTCTGAAGAAGGCTTTGGCCAAAAGCTCACTGTGTAACAGTCTTTTCGTCGTGCCTGTCTGGAACTCAAAGTTCACCTCTATAATGGGGAACAATCTATCCTTTCCGTAATTGCTAATCTGGACTTTCCATTGTTTAACAGTGCATTTATGAAGTGATGTGGTGTGTTATCTTGTAAATGATTTTAGTTTCCTACTCACTGAAACAGTGACCAACATCTCACAACACAGCTGATACCTGACAATGATTTCATCAATGAAATTCATGAAGAAAGCCTGCATACACATACATTCCATGCAAGTCAAAAAGTGAAGCAAATAATGGAAGAGCAGAGAACAAAAAGAAAGGGAGGAGGAGGATATTGGTGTTTAACGTCCCGCCGACAACGAGGTCATTGGAGACGGAGCACAAGCTTGGATTAGGGAAGGATGGGGATGGAAGGCAGCCGTGCCCTTTCAAAGGAACCATCCCGGCATTTGCCTGGCGTGATCTAGGGAAATCACGGAAAACCTAAACCAGGATGGCCGGACGCAGGATTGAACCTTCGTCCTCCCGAATGCGAGTCCAGTGTGCTAACCACTGCGCCGTAAAAGAAAGGGATTAGGGTAATTGGTGAAGCTTTAACCCAAATTTACACAAAATTACAAATAAACCCATATGTAAAATTTATTGAAAACAAATGATTTGAAACAAAGATAACAATCGAAAATAAATTCCCGGTAAGGTAAATAAAGAGATATCTATGAACAACTCTAAGGACATAATTTCCATGTAAACATTGTTCTTGTATAGAATACATGTGACATGTTTAGCACTGCGTGCCAAACCAGTACCACAACCTGAATCCCTACCTTTCTCTGTCAGTGTATTACTCACTGGGCAGTCCAAATGTACCTCAAGTACAGGCTCAAAGCTATAGTATTTTCATCTTGGCAAATTTCCTAAGCCTGAGATTAAGTCAACTCTCTAACTGTTAAATCCATTTTTCTAGAGATGTTAAACCCACAGCGGTGTGCAAACGACCTTGGAATTTTAATGATACACGGAGAATAAATTACAGTAATTTTTGATTGACTTCATGCTGTCTACAATTGTTGATTTTTGTACTATGGTACTGTACAATATCAGCCTTAAGCCATTTTTATGTACCTAGATACACTCTGTTAACAAAACTGCGCAATATTTGCCACTGCAGATATTTTGATGATCAAATGACTTACAAATGTAGCTAGGTACTTGAAAATGGCTCAAGGCAGAAATTGCAAAATAGTCTGAGAATAAACTAGAAGTGGCAGGCAGCACATAGGTATTAACGAATTCATAGAAAACCATCAAACAGTGACAAGTTGGAGCATTAAGTTGACCCATCAGATGTGCTTAAATTTCATGTTTGTAGCACACTGCCCACAGAAGGAAAGGAGTCTCACCTCAGCACGATTTTCATAATGTGTCACTAATGTTCATCACAGTCTATACCATTCTAAACAGTAAATAAGCAACATCTCACTGCCATTGGATTTTCATTAACAACTCAGTCTACACTGAATTTCGAAAACCACTTTTAAAATGGGTTTGTGCTAACTGTGACCTTTCAATAAATATCTCTGACAATGGAGCCTTCATAATGTCACTGACAAAAGTAGAAGACTTCAAATCAAACAAACCAGAGGGCAATGAAATGAAAAAATAGGATTGGGGACAGTGAGGCTGGATCATAGAAGGCTTAGGAAAGTCTAAGAGATGTGAGAAGATTGGTACAAGAATAAAAACAGGATAGGCAAGCAGTGCAGAAGTCACATTACAGTAATAGATGCTGACTAAAGATTAATCACATTAAGATCAGCTCCATACAAATACCAATCAATCCCTCATCATCATGTGTTCTAATGTATAAAATGATTAGTGTCTAAGTGCACATTTACTAAAGTATTCACACATAGAATGAAAATGTTATTAGTTGATCAGAAAGAATGGGAACACAAGTCACTGGAATATATGCATATTACATTTAACTCAATACAATGAAAGTTGAAATGGAAGAAGCCATTACAAATCAATTAATTGTATTCCTTTAAGTGTGCAATTAAGAAAAGTTAGTCAATCTAACATGGACAGAAACAAAGAGTCTTCTTTCATGGGGCA
Organism: Schistocerca americana; assembly: GCF_021461395.2. Lineage (NCBI taxonomy): Eukaryota > Metazoa > Arthropoda > Insecta > Orthoptera > Acrididae > Schistocerca > Schistocerca americana. The sequence continues at coordinate 331,744,276 of NC_060119.1, forward strand.
ATAGAACAAAAATTTTAGTAAATTAAACTCTTATCAACAAAGTTAGTAAAGAGGGGAGTTGACACTTATGTAAATGAGCTAGAAAGAAATTTAAATCAAGCAACAAAAAACACTGTGCAACAGTTGAGAGGCTTGGGAGGAGTGGAGCTCAAATCCCAGTTTCTCTCTCCTTATGTAGGTCCTTGACAGCTGCCCAAATTACTTCACACAAATATAAACACATCAACCCTGCCCAAAGAGGATGTTATGTGGACTGAACAAGTTTGCATTTGAAGTAAGCATGGTTACTGATAGGTGACATCAGGTAGACAGGCGAAGGTTGTGAATAGGACAAGTGAGTAATGAGAGAAGAAGATGGGAGAATAGCTGTCAAGAGCTAATGTGTTTGGGGATGTAGTTGTGGCAAGAGTGGAGGAGTTGGCAATAAAAGTAGTCATGTAGGTGTACGAGATTCTATAGGACAGTTTGCTTGGGGGATAGGTGGAGTGGAAGGGTGGTGATGGACTCAACAAATGTTCCTTTTTATTCCTCAATTTACAATGCACTCAGAATATTCTGCATTTACTCTTCATCTACTCTCTTCACAGCAACTAATGGCAGAATGATATTGTTTAATTAATTTTCCAGTGCTGCTACTTCCAAATGATCCAAGTCAGCTGTGTAACTATTTTCCAAGTCCCCGGAAGTGCTCCTACACGCTATTCTGTGCGCTCGAGAAAAAAGTATTCCATAGCACAAAAATTTCTTTACATTACAACTGATACAGCCATGCTCAGCTTTGAAGCTCATTTTAACATGCTGTGCAACAGATTGGGGGAAAACTTAACTGCTGTAACAGCAAGCGAACAGAATTCTGCAGAGTGAGCAAGCGAAGATAATAGCCAGCACAAATCAAACAGATATAAAGGAAGTTTGCCTAAAAACGTTTTAGACTGAAGAAAACTCACTATTCTCTCATTAGCTCTGAAAAGAGATAGCTGCACTCGCGAGACCCTCTGCATAAAAAGAAACGGGTTTTTGTTTTGTGACACCTATTATTTTGTGCACAGACAGATTTTTCTATTTCAACGGCTCTCCAAAAAAACATCAGTGTATAATCAGGTGTACATTATCCTAAAATATGAATTATATTGTTTTTTTTTTTTATTGTGCTTGGAATGTCTTGCAGCATAGTCCTGTTGTCATTCTCTAACAGGACATCTATTAATTTCGTGCCATTTCCGATCCAGGACGTTCAAACCGACATCATGACGAAATTTCAATAAATGTTGTTTCTTACAATTAAAACACTATGGTACCTGTCCTGTAATGCCGGTTATCAGCGCAACTTTTCGCTGACAAGCAGCTGCTGCTGAATCGCCAGAGTCCATGTCGCTCTCTTTGGTTTTTAAACAACACTATCCAGCATTCGACGTGGATTTGTCATACCTTTGTCGCCTATCTATTATCTTGTTGCCACGAAGCATCACCCGCCCGCAAGTCAGAGAAAACCACAAACATATATTTGTTTACGTATGTGTGATGCTTTGCTCCAGAAAGACTTACTACACACCCTCTACGCGAGAACTTACACGACACACTATCCCCACCACGTTGTCCCGCGACCAATGAAAATAAAAACTGGACGGCCATCCGAAAGCGCCGTTTCACCCGTGTGCTTATAAAAACAGCTGATTTTTGTTTACTGCTTTAAGTACTGCCGCTTCTTTGAAAATCTGCCTATTTGTGTGAGAAAAGTGTTTCCTCTGAAAATTATATTAATTGCAATAATTGTATTTGTTTGTGAAAATTATGTTCAGTGCTTTTTTCGTGTTACTGTTTTAAAAAGTGAAATTAGAAAACTATTCGTGAATGAACTGAAATGTGAAGAGTTTCGTTCTGAAATGTTTGGTGTAGTTGAACGTTGGCGCTATTGTAAAAAAAACAAGCCCTATTTCGTGAATGCTATCAAAGGGGCGCTAAATAAATTACCTGAAGTGCAATTATATACACAGAGTGTAAACGCATTTATGGAAAATTGGTATTTTTCGTAGCAATGTTTGATACGGTTTTCACACACTGCGTATCTGTCGGTACCGGTTTGAAATACGCGATCGACGGTTTAACATCTGCGTGTGCTTGTAGTCTGAATAAGGGAAGTAGGCTTGTCTCAGCTTGATGTAATAATTTATTAAAGAAACCCTGCGGTCGGAACAGACAATAATACACTGCAATCGATAACTCGTGCGAAGGCGTGAGAAAAGTTCAGTACGGTAAATTTTTCCGTATCTAACACACTTGGATTCACGCTTTCGCTAAGGAGTAGAACGTGGAACAGAAATCAACAATCAAAGAGTAAATCACAGAACAAATGTCGCTTGTGTATAGCGTCTCTTGCGTCCAGCGGGAAAGTTTCGCGGCACCGTACTTTCAGACACTCGCGTGTGTCATGGCGCTGGACGATGACAGAAGACGCCACATATCTGTTGTGCTTTGATGCATTGATATGTTTGGTAAAAAATTATTCTGGTATAAAATATAAGCCTTAGTCACGTAAACTGGACCTTTTATAAGTGCACTCCTTTTCCCTTGTGATTTTCTTGCTGATTCCAGGAAGATAATAGGGAACGTTAATCAAAGAAAGTGGAGTCTGTCTAAAATGATGAAAGCTACTGATGTAGTTACAAAACAGGTGAGTTAGAAGAAAGCCAGTGGACAGTTTAACGTTCCGAAACAACTCATAATTGTATCCAGCAAGAAGTACAGTGCACCTGATGAAGCAACAAAAACAAAAGTTAGACAGAGACGTTTGGCTGAAGATTTTGAAGAAGAGCTGGTTTAGTGTTGGCTTGCTATGGAAGCTTCTTCCTTTATGTTTAATCGCAATGACTTGTGAAGAAGATCTATAAACTATCAGAGAGAAATAACACTGAACAAACAGCCATTCAAAGACGAAAATGTAGGCTAGTTCTTACATGGTACAAAACCAAACTACCAGAATAAATCCAACAAGAACATCCTATAACAGGGCTCTTGGATTCAAACAAAAACAAAGAAATCTGGAAGTTACCTACTTTGAAACTAGATTATGTTTTATCCGATTTAATACCTTCTAATTTTGTTTGGTGTTATTTTGATTAGTTGTACATGGGATCCGATTTTGGTAGCTACTTTTTGAACTATCTAAGTGTAAAGTTTTTTCTTAATAATTTTTCGTTTATTTCCTACTACTAAACTGTAAATGACACACAACATAATAAATATTACATGCTTTTAAAGCACAATCTTTTACTATTTTCTATTTTTTGAATAAAGAACGAAATGAGAATCCGCTTTTAGGCACTTTCCTTAGCAAATGTCACTGCTGCTCGTTCATCAACAACAATTTAAGCTTGCTGCCTACGAAAATTAATAAAAAAAGCAGGATACTTACAACTAGCTTTGAAACTGCGATCTTCGACACTGTAAACTGACGCTTCTAACCACACGACCAGATGGAACTATGGACATGGTGGATTAAAGGTTTTTTTTTCGTACTAGGATCTCCAGATGTCTTTGTCGATGAGTCGATAGTTGATATTTAATTATAAGAAATCCTACCAAGGGTAACATATTTGTTATAAATCTTCAGTGCGCCAAAGAGTAAGAAAACAAGCTCTAACTTTTCATTGGCCACTTCGTTACAACTGGGACAACATGGTGGGGATAGTGTTGTTTCTGTTCTCGCCGTCCCTAGTGCTTAGTAGCGCAACTTTTGTCGCGCCACAAAAAGTTCAACTTGGTTGTGCTTTGTTTTTTTATACCACCACTGCTCCCTGGCGGCAGTGTTGCGAAACGTGAGCATTCTGTTATTGTTATCCTGCAGTAACTGCTGCTGTACTGCATTCGATTCCAGTGTGTTTTTATTTTATTCCTGAAAAAAAAAATAAAAACAATGGTCGGCAGGTACATTTTAGCAGCTTCTAGAACAACAAGAACAGCAACTATGATTTTCTGCAGCAGTGTATGTGTGTGTGTGTGTGTGTGTGTGTGTGTGTGTGTGTGTGTGTGTGTGTGTGTCTTGCTTGCCAATGATATTTACATGTCAGCTGTTGTCAATTTGCCACTGCAGACAGCACTTTCGTCTCTGAGAGTTATTTCTTTTATAAATGTGTTTGTTTTCACTGATTTATTCCTGTGCAAAATCTATTTTCGTATCCAACATTTGGGTTTCGTCTTCCTTCCATTTAACTGTTGCCACAGCTCTAAGGCCATAATGGTGGACCATGACGTCATTACAGCAGGCCACAAACTGTGGCGCTACAGTAGATGTGTGTGTGAACCTGGCTTCAGTTCTGCGATATTTCGACACTGTGCCATGTAAAATCGAACCCATAGGAAGCGAGAACGCTCCCTGCGTCACAAGTAGAAAGCAAGGTACCATACTGTATTTGTCATGTTCAGCAGAAACCCGTATTTGGTGGTTTTTATGTTGAACGTGAAACCCTAGGAATAAATGTCTCGAGAACGAATCGCTATTGAATGATTGAGGGGGAGGTTATGAGAAATCGCTGTTCGTGCGATTTGTTGTAACAAAATGATGGGAAACTTCAAATTGGTTGTTATAACTCTCATGTTATGGAGGAAAGCTGTTTTAAGGCAACGACCCATTGAAGGAAGTTTCATGAAAACGTGTCATTCTTGCTAGGATTTGTTAGAATTAAATATCAATAACATTTCGGTGATTAAAGCTTTTACAACACTGTAATACAAATTCGAGGAGGGATGAAGACGGACGTTTAGCATAGCGCAGTTGTTTGAAGTATTACCACCTGAAGCTGAGGTGTGGGTGCCATTTTTTTTTTAACTTTCGCGTTTTCTATAATTTTGTGGGAGTTTCCTACGAACTTAATAGAATTAATTTCTCTAATTCTTCATGTTATGTAAATGCAAGAGTGCTCTCTGCCAGGGATGAGTTTGTTCGATTTGGTGAACATTTTTAAGCTGATTTCCATCCTGGGTGGAAATGTATCTCATTTTTTATCTTATTATTACACGTCCAGGGATGTTGAAGTTTTTTATTTATGTATGTCACAGACAGAACAACATGACTAGTATTAGAAATTCTATGCGATTCCATTTTCGTGAACAAACTGTATGGTTTGTGAACCAAATAAAGCCGACATCCGCCTCTGGATAGCCCTGAGTGTGCAAAATAACGTTAACAAGCTCGTGGCATGTGCCGACAGTGTTGCGTGACGTGATGTGGGTTATCTCACCTGCATGCACGCCTATGTTTTCTCGTGTCGTGTGCCGATGTCTTTAGGGTATATTTATGCTCCAGCCACGCTGCTGGCACCTCGCTGCTCACAGCTGGCGCATTCCTGTTTGCATGGAGTCTTGTTGCGTTCTTGCTGAGCCTCGCTGCTGGTACATCAATATTCGCTAGTCGCCCAGCACCGTGAAATAAACCTGGTGTAAACAAACATAGACGTGATGATTCATCAGTAGCCATAGCATACGTACACTGGTGTTGTTACACTCTTGGTAATAGGTCATACTTATATATTAGATATATTATTACTAAGTTACATCAAATGAAACTTTAAGATTTCAAGCGTATTAGTAGCCATCAATGTTTTTCTTAATCAAGTTTTAGCTATGTAATTTTTATTTCGAAACGTGTGAACAGTCACAGCCCCTGCAGTGTTGCACCTTGATTGTCATGCTGTTAATGAACAGTATGAAAATGACTGAGGCTGCTTCCTGTTCTGTAGTGAAACACGTGTGTGGAACACTGTTAAAAATGCCGAGAAATAGATTGTTCTCATTGTTATTCACAAATTCACAGAGATAGTCGGCTTTGAAGTTTTCGAAGACGTGTGGTAGAAGCAGTTGAGGCATAAATACACATTGGACGTATAGCGGAATCGGTAACGCAATAGATTGTATGTTGTATGGCAGTTCGTGGTTCGCTGGTTCAAATATCGTCTGTATCATTGTTATTTCTCCTTCAATTTGAAATATCTACATCTCGCAATTGTAAAACTGATGATCATTTTTTATAAATAATGCACGACCTCTAATTAAATACTGCACACGAAATTCCTATATTTATTCCACCTATAAATTCTTAATTATCGATATTTTATGAAAGACTTTTAATAAAAGTTGGTTAAATTAAGGATAAATAACAGTTTAATTTTTAAGGCAAAGATGAAAAACCAAAAGCTCTTTTATTTGGATTATGTCCATCGTTTTATACCACAGATGTTCATAAGTGTTGTAGAAACGTGGAAAACAATCATTTTCACAGCACCAAGCACATTGTAGAAATGCTACATTTTTATTTTTGCCACTGTACCAATGCAATATGAACCCAAGAGAACCGATTTGGAGCCAAGTTAAGGGGTATGGATCGAGAAATAACAAGATTGTTAAGCTGCCCGACATACTAGAACTAACGCACTCTGGTTTTTCATGGGTCAGTGTCGATGTCTGGTGGGATATGGAACGGCTCGTCATAAAAGAAGAGGAGAAAATGCGGCCCCTTGTTGGTTTCGTGGATTCTGTTGTTGATAGGCTCATTATCAATGTAGCAGGTGTATTTTCAAAACTGTATTTCTCCGATTCGGAGAAGGAAGGAGCTAAGAGATTATCAGAAAACTGACTAATTAACACCTTCAGAGACTGCAGTATTCAACAGTACGGTGAAATCCCTGCAGTATTCTTTTGCAGCACACTCAGAAAAATTACTCTGTGTTTAAGTTAGAAATTTTCATCAGTCTTGTTTGTAATTAGAACACTATGTCAGGTGAGAACAAGAGCATTTTATGCTTGCCGTCTGGTCACCTAAGAAGCTGGAAGCAGTGCTGGAGGTTTGCCGAATATTATTTCATTCTCTTTAAAAATTAAATGACATTTGAAGCTATATTGTTTGTTTGCTCATCTCTTTTTATACCTGAACTGCAACTGCTCAAATCATTACAGGTTAGTTGGACTGTTGGCTGGGCGCGCTATCCCATGTTTAATGCGCCGGTAAAGCTGTTGTCTAGCATCATCACTCAGTCTATGTGCACATAACACAGCATAAAACGTATATGTATGACTGTTTTTGACTATACTGGTCACAGATTGGCTTCCACTCCACGTGAAACAAAATCCAATGAGATTGAAGCAGATGTGGAAGAATACATGCCATAGTGTTTAGATTATGTTTATTCTTATGATGTACAGATTATGAGCTTTGGAGTAAAAATTAATTCACAATGGGCATTATGGAACATCAAAGCATTCCACGGCGCATTCTGAACTTGACATTCAAACACAAAACTTCAAGACATTATTAACGTCAACGTCAAGGACTCTGAGAAAGGAAGTTTTGACATTGACTTTGGTGGGGAAAAAGTGGTGCCATCTGCAAACATTGAGAGAAACCATACACTTTCATCGATCACTTGCAGTATAGTGGTGGATAGCATGATTTTCTGCATTATTTGTCCTTATTTTATTGTTTGCTGTCTTTTTGTGGCACATTGTGATAGCTGCAGAAGGACAGGTATATTTTTCCTAGGAGTGTTGTTCTACAGAAGATGCTAAATATATGAAAGCAAGAACTGCTCTAGGTTTTGCATTATCTGGAAAAAGAAAATCTCTACATTGTCCATACATAGAAATGTAAATAGAAGAAACAATTAGACTAAATAAACTTCTTTAACAGTGAAAAATTCGACTCTATAAAAAGAGAAAATAAGTTTTTTTGTTTTATTAGGTACTAGTAAAAAAAATACAATATTTGGATGACATTATACTAATTGTTCCATTTCCCAGCAGAGTTGAAAATTTATCATACATCCTTTCAAGAACATCTATGATGAATTTGGATTTGGTCCTTAAAAATTTCTACTGCAATACTTAGCTAATTAATTATGATACTACAGCCTGATATTTTGTATTACAGATGGTATATCAGGATTCTAATCAATGTTACTGACATAACTCTGTTTGCTGATGACACAAATGTTGCAGTACTATACTTGAAATCAGCCATGTGTTAACAACAGCTCCAAGTATAGTTTCCAAAGACATACAAAACTGGGTTAAAATGAAAATCTTTCAAAAACTAATTATATTTATTACACAAAAGTCACACAATGACTGCAGCCTCAGAATTCAAAGTAGGTGGTTAGGAATGGTAACTGTCATCAAATTTTTAGATGTGCTTATCGTCGAAAATTTGGACCAATAAGTCTGCATCTTTCATTTCACTACAATCTAAACACCCTTTCTATTACTTTACATGTAATTTGCACCATATATATAGTAGACAGTGTAGCAGAATTGTCTACTTCCTATATATCCATCTTCTATCACCTATGGCCTCAACTTTTGGGATCATAAGAAAAACCTGAAAACTAACTATGCTATAAAAACGAGTATCAGAATAAATACTAATGGTTCAAAGCTAACACCCTTAAAATATTTATTTCAAAAGTTAAATATTCTACCCTTTCCATACTTCTATATTCAAAAAAGTATAATTAAGAAAGAAAGGTACATTGACAGTTTCAAAACCATCCAAATTATCATTCTCACAACACTAGAATGTGCAATGTCATTCATAAAGCGTAAACAAGGCTTTAGTATAAACCAAAATGGGTACAAAATTGCAAAACAATTGAAATTAGCAGAGTTCAGATTTCATAAGTAGCAGCTTTATACTGCAAATGAGTATATGTAGTAAACGTCTGGCAAATAACTAGATTCATTTATTGTATGCAAACTGTGCCTTTCATTAAGTGCTTACTTTAATATGATTGAATATCTTTCACAAATGTGTCATAGCTCAGAATTTATTTCTGTGTAAATGTCACCTATATGTATTATGTATAACACAATTTTCTGTGATTTTAAAATTTTGTATGTGGCTGGAGCAACAAACATAGGATGAAATGTTCATGTCTAAATAATAAACTGATTGGATGTTTATTATTCCTACAAGAAGATTTCTGTAATTCATTGCATTTGTATGTGCAAATTTCACTGTTATTATGTGCAGTATACTACCCATCCATGTATTTTTATGCTAGTATTTTCAGACAAAATCCACGCACTATATACTTTTCCTGGTAATATACATCTATATCCACACACATATTTCGCAAGTCACCATATAGTGTATGACTGAGGGTAGCCAGTAGCGCAAATGCTGATTTACTTTCCTCTTCCAGTAGCCAATAGAGTGTGGGAAAAACGACTGTCTATCTGACTCCATATAAGCCCTAATTTCTCTTATCTTTGAGTTTCTTAGATGAAATGTAAGTTAACAGTAGGAGAAACGTTCTGCAGTTAACTTCAGATACCGTTTCTCTCATTTTTCTCAATAGTATTTCGTGAAAAGAACGTCATCTTTCCCTCAGAGGTTCCCTTTTGAGATAAGAAAAACATCTTCATAATACTGGCATGCTGATCGAACCTACTGGTAACAAATCTGAAGTCCACCTCTGAATTGCTCCAATGTCTTCTTTCTATCTGACCTTTTGGGGTCCCTAACACTTGACACGTACTCAAGAATGGGTCACACTAGTGTTCTATACATGGTCTCCTTTATAGATGAACTACACTTTACTAAACCCCCCCCCCCCCCCCCCCCCCAAAAAAATGATGTCGACCATTTGCCTTCCCTACTACCATCCTTTCTAGCCCACTCTATTTCGCATCACTTTGGAACATTAGGCCTAGACATTTAATCGATGTGACTGTGTCAGGCAGCAGAGTACTAATGCTGTATTCGAGCATTATGGGATCGTTTTTCCTACTCACCTGCATTAACGTACATTTTTCTACATTTAGACCAAGCTACAATTCATCACACTAACTAGAAATCCTGTCTAAGTCATCTTGTCTCTTCCTACAGCCACTCAACAATGACATCTTCCCCTACACCACAAAATGGTAGTCATATAAACTACATGATTCGTGAGGTCAAGCACTGTATAAATTGTGTATTATATGGAGAAAACAGTCAATGAGTGTGATTTGCCAACTGTTAAATTATAAATTATTTATTGCAAATGCCTACTCAGTAGATATAATAAGATTCAAAAATGCTGGAATAGTAGTAAGTCTGCAGTTGATATTTACACGTCAGATGTTGATTAGTTTGCCATAGGAAAGAACTTATTTCGTATATAAATGTGTTTGTGTGTACTTATTTATCCCTGAGTGAAATATTTTTTTCCAATCCAACATTGGGTTTCTTCCTCCTTGTATGTATCTCTTGATGCAGCTCTAATGGTATGACCCTGCACAATACCATTAAAGCCAGGTTCACATACACAACAAAATTGTTGCCACAGTTAGTGGCATACTGCAGTTGCAATGTGTTTGCATATGTGAACACCCAGTTCTTAGTGGTACAACTTAAGAGACGCAGCTTTTGTCAGTCAACAAAAAGTTCAACTTGGTTGTACTGTGTACTGTCATTTTCCTTCCACCACTGTTCCCTGGTGGCGGGATTTCGAAACATGAGCATTTGTGGCATTTATCTTGGAGTAATTGCTGCTGTGCTCTATTATGTTTACTGAGTTTTCATGTTATTACTGAAAAACCTGGAAAAAATGGTCGACAGATACACTTTTGCAGCTTCTCAAATCACCTGATGCTAATTTAAAATGTAGCCTATTTCGTAATACCTTTGTGAGTATATTTGAAACCAGTGTCTCTAAGAAAATAGTGAAATGTAATTGTAAGAAACCAACTAAAAAGTCATGGTTTACTAAAGGGATAAAAAAATTGTAAACAGAAAAGCGAAACGTTTCTTATAGCTAGATGGAGCAATTATCCCCAAACAGTTAAGCATTATAAAAACTATTGCACACTATTAAGAAAAGTTATTAAAAAGTACAGAAATATGTGCATTATTTAATTAATTATTTAGAGTCTATTCCACATTACTTATGAAGGTTTCATTCGTTTCAGAGTATTTCTCGAACAAAAAAAGAAGAAAAACGTAACTGAGGTCCAGTTTCTATGTAGTTTAGACGTAGGTTTACATAAAAATTTAAGATGTTTACGTAAGTATTAAGTGTAGAATCTAGGTCGGTTTTGTTACGCATATATTTAGTAGTGTCATGCTTGGGGAATTAAAGGTTTTATTTAAGTACTATCTTTTATTTCTTTTTAAAATGCATGAAGTCCACATCGCGCATATGTGATCTTAGGTTTAATTTTTCCGGTATACAGGTTTTGAGTTTTAACGTTATTTTAAGAGTATTACGTTACTATATTAATAGTTTACACATATATTAGTGTTCCATGTATCCTTAGTGACTCTTGTAATCTGTAGTTAATAGAATATTAGTGTCATAATTTAGATAACTTTTGTAAAAATATCGTGAACAACGATGAATGAGAAATGTTTGAGGTGGCACAGAAAATAGTTCTGGCGTTCTATGCAGCTGTTGTGACAGAATGTTACATTAGGGTGAATGTAGTGGCATGGGAATTGGGGAACTAAATGAATCTCTTCCACAGTTTTGCAGAGTATTTTCAATGGATAGGAAAATAGCTGAACAGGAAGGGGAGATTAAGGCCTGTAAGGCTGAATTGGGTAGTGCTTGGAAGCAATTGATGCGGTTAAGGGGAGAGAATGTTGGAGATAGGTGGGATGTAGTAGCAAGGAACAGGAGCCACAGACAGAGAACAGCATCTGACACTTTCATTAGCGGTACTCACAATAGATTTGCCTTACTGCCTGAGTTAACTAAGGAAGAGGCTCTGGTAGATGTAAGTGAAGTTAACACTCAAGAGACTTTCACCAGGAAACAAACTGATTCAAAAAAAGTAGAAAGTAGGAGGAAAGTTCCATTGTTGGATAATAGCCCTGGAAGAAGTGTTTGCCAGATCTTGCAGGAAAAATTAGGCGACAGGCAGCAGGTCACATGTTTTTTCAAGCCCAGTGCTTGTTTTAGCCAAGTGATAGAGGATGGAGGATCATTGTGCAAAGGTTTTTCAAAGCAGGATCATGTTGTGATGGTGGATGGAGTGAGAAACTGTATTTATAGGGATCAGGGTTAGAATACTGAGAGTGATATGGTAAACATAGCACCTACAACGAACCATACAAATGTTGGCTTGGTTCCTGTTTTTTTTTACGGTATGATATTACTATTGGTGGTTGGAACTTCACAAATCATGGCCTGCACCTCAGAAGGAAAGGAAAGGATAAATTGGCTGGGATGATAGCAAAATCTTTAAAAGCGGCGACACTGAAATTCATGGGAGTACCTCTTTCTTATGCTAATGATTCAATATCGAATGAAATTAAGCTTAATGAGAAACTCAGACAGGCAGGTACTAGAGATGTTCAAGTATCACAAGATTCTGATAAAAGTGCAATGAAAAATGATGTCTGTATGTCACAAGCTTCCGATAAAAATACAGTGAAAAATAATATTCGTATATTGCATCAGAATATCAGCGAATTAACAGACAAAGTAGATGAGCTTCTTGTTTGTTTAGAATATTTAGAAACTGAGGATGAAACAGAGGCACTATGCCTATCTGAACATCATAGAGTCACAGACACGGAAAGGGTAAATGTAGGTGGATAGAAGCTTCCAGCACATGTAAGTAGAGACACTATGGAGAGAGGAATAGTTGCCATGTATGTTCACATTTATCATAGTGTAATAAATTTAGAAACTAAAAATTTTGTGCAGAGCAATGTACACAAGCGTGTGAGCTTAAGTTAAATAATTGTTCTTTTATAATTGTAGCTGTGTGTAGATCTCCTTTCGGAAATTTATAGCTATTTTTGATAAACCTGTGTTCTTTGTTGTGCTATCTGTCAGAGAGAGGCAAGCAAATTAATTTTGTGGGGATTTCAAAGTAGATTTTCTGAAAGAAACCGATAGAAAGCTTGACCTTGAAGTATTATTTGATGCCAATTACTAATTTTCCTGCATGGGTGGTACAGAAAATCAGCACACTGATAGATAATGATTTTGTAGACCAAGATAAATTTAATAAAATATAAACTTTTCCTGTTAAGAATGGCTATCTGATCGTGATGTATAGATAATTACAGTATATGATATAGCTCCACATACTAACACAAAACAGTCCTCCAAAATAGTGTGTATAATTAACGATTTAACAACTGCAAATCTTGGGGAAAGCTTGCAACAGTTAGACTGGGACGAGGTGTACAGAGAACCTGATGCTAATTTAAAATTTAACCTATTTCATGATACCTTTGCGGGTAAATTTGGAAACAGTTTCGCTAAGAAATAGTGAATCATATTTGTAAGGAACCGTATAAAAAGCCATGGCTTACAAAAGGGATAAAAATATCTTGAAAATAGAAAAGGTAAACGTATCTTATAGCTAGGAGGAGGAATGATCCAGAAACAAACATTATTGAAATTACTGCACTGTTGCAAGAAAATCGAGAAGTGTGTGCATTATGGCTGAGATTAGCACCTCTGACAGTAGAATTAAAAAAAAGATTGGAATGTTATTAAAATGGAATCGGGGTCACTGAGAGTACAGGAAGATTGTGTTTCTATCAAACTCAATGAAAAGTTTGCTAACAAAAAGTCAGAAGTAGAAAATATTTCAATAATCATTTTTATTTGTTGTAGAAAAAATAGGATCCAGCTATTCATTACAAAATGCTGAGCTGTATATGGAAGAGGCAATAGGTATGCAATTTGATAAAATTGAAATTAAACCCACCTCTCCTACTGAAATTAGGAAAATAATAAATTCACTCAAAAGTGAAGCTCACATGCAATTGATTGCAGTTTCAACACAGTTCTAGAAGCTTGTTCCCAACATATAAGTAGGATTCGCAGCCACATATGTAGTAGCTCACTGAAATAGAGCATTTTTCCAGGTAGATCTAAATATGCTATTGTTGAACCATTGCATAAAAAGTGGATAGGTGTGATGCTAAAGATTGCTGCCCAATCTCACTTGTGACAGCTTTAACCAAAATTCTTGAAAAAGTAATGTATTCAAGAGTAGCTTCACATGTTTGTAAAATTGAAACGCTAACAAAATGTCAGTTTGTTTTTCAGAAACGCTTTTCAACACAAAATGCTATATGTGCTTTCACTGATCAAATAATAAATGCTCTAATTAACTGAACATCATCCATTGGGATATTTTGTGATCTGTCAAAGGCTTTTGATTGTGTGAATCACGAAATTCTTCTAGATAAGCTTAAGTATTGTGGTATGAGTAGGACAGTGCACAAGTGGTTTAAATCATATTCAACCAGAAGAATGCAGAAAGTTGAAATTAACAGTACAGATAGTCTGCAAAAATCAGCAGAGTTCTCTAATTGAAGGTGTATCAAGAATGATGTTCCACAGGGTTCAGTCTTGGGTCCCTTATTGTTCTTAATATATATTAATAACTTGCTGCTCTATGTTGATGAAGATGCAAGGCTAGCTATTTTTGCTGATGATATAAGTGTAGCAATCATAAAAAATGCGTAATGAAAACTTATGTTAAACTGATATTTTCCACCACATTACAAAATGTCTTATTCATGAACTATGGAACAAGTACTAATGTAATACAATGTAATGTAGAAGAACAGCAACCTATGTTTAATTTTCAGCAGCAGTGAGTGGGCACACTTTTGTATGAATGTGTGTGTGTGTGTGTGTGTGTGTGTGTGTGTGTGTGTGTGTGTGTGTTGACACAAATAAATGACCCATCTCTCAATCTTTAACGATTTTTGGATGAATAAATAAATATACTTAACATATGTAACAAAAAAAGTAAATTGTATAAACTTCATGATCTGTGAGACCAAGCATCTTATAAACTGTGGATTGTATGCAAAAAAATAGCTGCCAAGTTTGGTGTGGTAACTGTTAAACTAAAAGTTAGATATCTGAAGTGCCTATATCAGCTAATACAATAAGATTCTAAAATCTTGGAAGCGTCTCATGAAGATACTTATATGCCAGCTGTTGGTTAGTTTCCACTCCAGACAGCATTTTCGTCTCCTAGCGTCATTTCTTTTATAAATCAGTTTGTGGCCTCTGATTTTTCCCTGTGCCAAATCTATTTTTGGATCCAAAATTTGTCTTTCTTGTATTTAACTTTTTTCACAGCTCCGATACCATAACCTACACTGTACCATCCATTCCCACTGAAATGATTTCAATTGACACAATATTGAAAACAGTGTAACTATGTAGAATTTGTGGTGTTCTGTGTGAGCAGTAGCTTGCGAAGCTATTACACAAGAGCCACTAGCCGTGGCGCCACATACGTTGTGAGTGTGAACCCAGCTTAATATCCGCTCATATGATTCCAATTGCTGCCATATTGGAAACTGTGAAACCACATAGAATTTTTAGCATCCTGTATTAATGGTAGTGGGGTGCCATTAAGGAAAGATACAAGCTGTGGCATCACATTAGTTATGTGTGTGAACCACTGAGCACAATACTAAACTGGAGAGACTACTATATGAAGAAAAGCTATGACACTTGAGGTCACAGTCGCCATGTTAAACCGGGACAATGTGTCACATGTTCTGCTAAACAGAAAAAATACAGTTATCATTTATGTACACCATATAACGTTGTGTGTGTTTAGTTTATAGCTCACTGTTAACTATTGCCTTATACCGTCTAACCATTCCCTGCAAGTGCAATTTCACAGTTATTCTGCTGTGTTCACATACGTATTTTCTATGCTGCCCCTAAAGCTGCTGACAAATTATGATTCTCAAAAATCTTACCTCTGTGCAAAAGATTTTTGCGTTTTATTTCCTGAATGGGGGAACTGTATACAAAATGACCAAAACATTGACATGAAAAAGTTCTTATTATAGTTACCCCATCACATATGTGGAGAACTTTCACACAATAACACACATGATTGAAAGTGTAACGATAAAAGATCTGTACACACCATTAGAAAAAAACTGCTAAACCATTGCTTTGTTGCTAATTTCAGCTGCTGACAGGGGAAATACCTTTAATGTTAACAGGAATCGTTTAACAGACTATGTTAACAATTAACAGGCAAGAATTTTGGGGAAGGCATGAGGTGGTCAAATTAGTAACATGTCAACATCAAATTTTAATTTTAATTTATTGTTTTTCTTCATACTATATATATCCACATGTCATACACTGGCAAAAGTAATTAGCTTCCCCAACCTTTGCCTCATACCAGAATAGTTACCTTGTGCAGCAGCTGTTGGTTTTTTTGTGCATGCCTTTAATCTAATCTGAAGGTGTGCAGTAGCAATATATTGTATTAACTGTGACTCAAACATGTCTTCACAGTCTGTGGCAGCCTAGAATACGTGCTTTGCCACATACATTGGTTGTTCACCAAAGAAACAACGAATAGAATTAATAAGTCTGTCACAAGAATGGTTTAAGTTTAAGGTAAATCTTACTAGAGCAGAAGCATTTTTCTGTATGTTGCACTATTTCAAACACTGCTACAGATGGATGAAGCGAACCACCTCTGTCAACCTTCATAGTAAAGGCAGCTGGATTTGCCGCAGGAGTCTTACAGTAAGTGTGATCAGTTGGTTACATGCAAGGTATAGTAATAAGTTCCTTGCACTCAGCAAATCTAAAAATGTTAGATGTTCTTGTGAGAGTTTGTATGTTAAAAAATACTTTTGACATTCAGTATCCCAAAACACAAACTCTCGTGAGAGGTTTCTAACACCATGTATCCACATCAAAAATCCCAGCACAAATGTTTTTCATGAATGTACTAATGCAGACACACCATCAACCCTTAATGTTTGAAGAAATTTTTCTGTGTGACAAAGAAATTCCGTCCAATAATCTACATTTTCAGATCGCAATGGTTGTCTAAAGCCCTTAGCTTGAACATTCCTAGAGTTACACATCAAAAAGTTTGTCAATAATTCTCATAAATTGTACAGTGGCACAAGCCTCCTGAAAATCTAGGTGCTGGGAACTCTCTAGAAATTAAATGGCATCAGCAACACTGGAACTTATTGTCTGGACTCCTAAAGAGATGTTCCTTTTCTTATTGTAGAAATTCACATGTGAACCAGAGAATAAATTGGAAATTTTTAAAGTTTCACACTCTTGTAAATAATGCAAAGTCTCACTTCACATCCAGCTTAACAGTCAATAATTTTCTTTTCAGCTAAGGTATTACTAAATAATTTCAGCACATGACATGGATCAAGAATTGTGTGAACATTAGGGAAATTGTGTGGATGCTTGAAGAAAGGGTCAAAATTATCCAGATTCAATGAGCACTGAAGACTTTTCAGTGTGTGAATGTTGACAAACTCTCACAATTTCAGTCATTATCTCTGATGATAGTTTATGCACAAAGAAATATGCAATTAGTCACTTAAAACTTTCAGTGCATGACACTATCTGAAAAAGTAAAGCTTCAGTAGCCTGTTGTTCTCAATCTGTATTCACAATGTTGCCAAGATCAACATAGCCTGCAAACACTTTTTTGTACTTGTTCCACGCAAGCTGTTTCCTAATTGACATACTATCAAAAATAATGCACACTCTTTAGGATATTGTTTGTCATGGGTATATTGTTTTAGATAGCGAATAACCGATCGCATTCTTACAGCTTGTTCATTTTCTAAATAGCCACACATAAATTCTAATCTATGCTCTAATGACCGATTAGGAGGAAAACAATGAGAAAATTGATGAAGCGAATCTCGTGGACATATATTATTACTAGAATTCTTGAATGTTTTAAATTTACGCGTTGTGATGTAGAGCTTCTAGTCGAAGTCATCGTGTCACAGAATCGCAAATCACTCATTGTTACATTGTGTTGGTGGCTCCATTTCATAGCTCAGTGCACCATGCTCACTCTTTTCAAGATCTCGGAAATACCATGAATTATTACTGTGTGACTTTTCAGTATTTCTAAATCCCTCTTCCCGTGTTGGAACACGAGTATCTTCTGAAATATGTAATTCTTGTGTCACCTGTGCCAAACTGGTCTCGTAATTCCCGTATTTCTGCTTTGTGTTGCATATTAATTTGTTTTTAACTCTATTTAAATTTCCTAATGTCTCGTACTCCTCTTGTATCATACAAATCATCATCTACCTTAATTGATAAATTTGTTCACTGATCCGAATGTTCGGTTACTTTTTCCGATAATGTACTGATTTCCTCCGTGTGTTTTTCTGAACCAAGATTTAGAGTGTCCATTTGTGCTGTAATCGTATCTACTGTGTCCTTTAAGTTTTCCTGATTTTTTAACAAGTTGTGCGACCATATCAGTAGATGCAACAGAATCAATTTTAGCCTGCAATGTATCGTGATTTTCGTGTACAATGATCTGCAGTTCTTTCGTTGCTTCTTCATTATTCTGTAACGTGTCGTCATGTTGCGATAAAATAGGCTGAAAATGCTCACAAATTTGTGTTTTTACATCTTCTGAAATGTTTTGATATTTCGATTCGATTCTGTATATCTCTGCAGTTGAACATTCACATGTTTGTTCAAGTGTTTGTTTAATTTCGTCAATTATGTCTAACTTTTGAAGTTGTTGCTGGGTTTGTTTCTCTGTTTCATCAAATTTTTTAATTAATTGCAATACCAATGCATTAGTGACTGAAACATGTTTCCTTGTGTTCTTCATCAGCGCGTTTGCACCGGCAATATTAGTATTTTGAAAAGCAGAGAGTGTGTCTTGACTTAAATGAGAAAAGTGTATTGATGCAAAACCTGAATCTACAGTATTTGCAAGATTTTATTCTGTTATTTCGCATTCCTGAGGCGAACTGTTACCGACCGATCGATCGTCAATAGTTCTCTGTTCACTGATTGTTTTAACTTCTACCCCATTATTTACTGTCTGGTCCACGTTTCTATCCACTGATATCAAATTATCGTCTTGAACATTTGTCAGTTCGTTACTAGGTGGTGCTAACAAGTTACACTTGTTGTTGCTGTCATTTCTCAATTTGATTTACAGCATAGTGTTACGCTTTTCACTCGCCATGATTATCACACTATTTTGCACAATCTCACACAAAAACCATTTGAAAAGCAAAAATAATAAGAAACACTAAAATAGCACTGAAAATAATAAATATCTAATTAGTTGCAAAAGAGACTGCAAGATACTTAGTGCAAATTCACATGAACGCCTCAGCCATTTTGCTGATGAGAATAAAGTACAAAAATAAGAAACTACAACTACAAAGGAAATTCCGTACTTACAATTACATGCTAGCCGTAAACAATAACTACTTTCTAATTATTCAGACTACAAGGAAATCAGAAGATTCCAGTGAAGCATCCTTGGCTGAGGATCAGCAGGTGAAACTTAGTCTTTAATTATTTTTATCATTCAAACACTGACCTACAGAATTTTCTTTGACAAAGACAAGTCAAATTTAACCTATTCATTTATTGCATACAATATAAAGAGCAATGTAATCTGATTGCTATACAGTGACAACATGTCTCCCAATAATTAACGCAAATGTGTGTCCCTGAATTCCAAGAAATCCTAACAATAATAAAAATCCAAAACATTTGAAATTAAAGAAATATGAGTATACCTCCAACTCATTTCAGTCACGAATCCCAATAGTGGAAACCCCATTTCTTTGTCAGTTACCTCACAGAAAATCTTCATAGCATAAACTAAAGCAATTACAGTAAGCAGCAACTATAGCCAGGTAAATAAAAAGATTCTAAGTACTATAGACTCTAACTACTAGGAGGCATATTGTTAGCAAAAGTAAGATTTTTATGAAGAACAAACAATGCATTAAGAAACTTTTACCTTATTTCTGTGACATCCAGATCCAAAAATTATATAGCTGCCAATAATTCCACTGCCTAGACATTACCAATCAAGCATATGTCATCATACATATCATCTCACTTTACAATGCATGTCCTACTAACACAGAGGCTCCACTAAGGGAAAAACATGTCCATACTCTTCTCTAACCACTCGCTAACTGCTAGTCTCTCCAACCACAGAATCTCTTGCCATGGGCACAGAGCTTTGTCAGCGATATTAACATTGTCTATAGTGCTGCCAAGATACAAACAGGCTGCTTACATCTTGAAGGAAATTACCCAACTTCCGATTCTCCCAGGAAAAATACCAAACAACAATGCTCTTTAAGCAAATCAAACTACTCTGATTAAGACACTGTCAAGTCTACCCATACAGATATCAGATTGGACTCCATGGGGAACTGGTGTGCTGAACGACTGTTTGATTTGAAATGCAAGGCAGGTATTTACAGCAATCTGTCACACAGGAATCTGGCTTTATTGCAGAAATAGATTTC